>NC_142660.1:20616119-21218619 GCF_026168435.1 Sesamum indicum | reverse complement strand
CGCCGAATCTTCTGAAGAAAACATTTGCTGAAGTCCTTGCACCGACACGGGCCTCGAAACCTGCAACACCGGCACCGCACAAATACTTCCCTACGGACTTGCCATCGGCCGGTATCGGTACAGTTTTGACAGGCGACAAAGGTCCAACATTGCTATTCACAGATGCTGAGATCGAAGTCCTTGCAGCTCCATTCAAATTTGCACTCGTGGGCAAATTTTCGCATGGAGCACCCTCATACAGCATCCTTCACAAACTAATCGCTGGAACGGGCATCAAAAACAAATTCACGGTTAGTATGCTCAACACCAGACATGTCTTAATTTCCCTATCTTGTGAAGCGGATTTTTCTCGTCTGTGGCTGCGGCGTATTTGGTATATTCAGGGGTACCCAATGCGCGTCTTCAAGTGGACTCCTACTTTCACACCGTCTAAGGAGTCATCAATTGTACCGGTGTGGGTTAGTTTTCCGGAGCTACCAGCACATCTGTTCCGCAAGGAAGTTCTATTCACGGTGGCGAGCATGATTGGAACTCCTCTGCAAATTGACGATGCGACACTCAATCAGTCCAAGCTCTCCAAGACAAGGGCATGCATTGAATTGGATCTTCTCAAACCGCGCCTTGAAAACTTTCAAATCCAGATTTGTGGGGCAACTATTGTGCAACGTATTGAGTACGAGGATATCCCGCACTACTGCTCTTTGTGCAAACATGTTGGGCATCGAGACTCAGACTGCTATACGGAAGGCAATGCTCCCAAACCACCCCCCCTGGAAGCCGAGCAATCGTGCTGGAAAGAAGGTTGCTGAAGAGGTAGGGCGAGGCAAAGCAGTTGTAAAGGAAACTGGTAAGAGCTCAAAGATGATGGACCAGCCTGCAAAGGACCCCAGGTACCAAACTGAACACAAAACTGATTCTATGGCTAGCGTGGATGAAAATATTGTTTCTGTTGATATTGCTAACACCACATGTGAGGAGGGAAAATGGGTGATGAGAATTCGGAAAATAGAATGGCTGAAGGAAATTGGATACAAGTGGGAAATGCTACCATGCTTCTCCAACAGAATCAAGATGAGGGCGAGAGTTTGGTCAGTAGTGCCAAACCATTAAAGATCTGCGACCCGATTTGCTCGACCAATCGCAACCCTGTCGATACAGATTCGGCAGAGCAGCTGCTACAAGAACTGGCCTCTCTGGCCAGACTGCCTAGGAATCAATTTCGCGTAAACGAGATACCGGAGTACCTGGTCAGGCACAAGGAGGAGAAAATCCGAGTTATGAAACAGAGTGGCTCGTGCGGTCCAAGAATTAAGACAGATCGAATCAAGAAAAAATGAAAGAAACAAAAAATTTGATGTCGTATCACAATGTAAATGAGTAGTACTCCTCCATTTATCTTTTGTTGAGTCTATGTTGTAATTCTGACTGTGCTTTATTTTTAATGAAGATGGGATGGGGACCCCAATAAGCATCCCCCACCTTCGGGTGTTCTGACTAAAAAAAAAAAATCCTAAACCCTAAATCCTAAACCCTAAAAACCCTAAACCCTAAATCCTAAACCCTAAAACCCTAAACCTAAACCCTAAACCCTAAACCCTAAACCCCAAACCCCAAACCCTAAACATTTTGCAGTCAACGGCCACCGGCGAACGGCCAGAATCTCCGCCACCGAAAGTTGACCCGCCGTTGACTGCGTTTGACTCGTTGACCGAGTTGACTCGGTCAACCCAGTCAACCCAACAATTCCAGCAGCATGCTTCCTTGATCCCGACGCCGATCCTTCCGAAGAAATCATTTGCTGAAGTTGTGGCACCTCCACAGGCCTCAAAAACTGCAAAATCGGCACATCACAAATATTTCCCTACGGACTCGCCACCGGTCGCTTTCGGAACAATTTTGACAGGAGACAATGGTCCAACATTGCAATTTACAGACGCCGAGACCGAAATCCTTGCAGCTCCATTTAGATTTGCGCTCGTTGGAAAATTTTCGCATGGAGCACCTTCGTACAGCATGCTGCACAAACTGATAGCGGGAACTGGCATCAAAAACAGATTCACGGTTAGTATGCTGAACAACAGGCATGTCTTAATTTCCCTATCCTGTGAATCAGATTATACTCACTTGTGGCTGCGATGTATTTGGTATATCTAGGGGTACCCAATGCGCGTTTTCAAGTGGACTCCTACTTTCACACCGTCTCAGGAGTCATCAATTGTACCGGTGTGGGTTAGTTTCCCGGAGCTACCAGCACATCTGTTCCGCAAGGAAGTTCTACTCACGGTGGCGAGCATAATTGGAACTCCTCTGCAGATTGACGATGCCACACTCAATCAGTCCAAGCTCTCCAAGGCAAGGGCATGCATTGAATTGGATCTTCTCAAACCGCGCCTTGAGGATTTCCAAATCCAGATTTGTTGGGCAACTATTGTTCAGCGTATTGAGTACGAGGATATCCCAAACTTCTGCTCCTTATGCAAACATGTCGGACACTGAGACTCAGATTGCTATTCAAAAGGTGATGCTCCCAAGCCACCTCCCCGGAAGCAAAGGAAGAGGGCTGCTGTGGAAGTGGAGCGAGGCAAAGCAGTTGTTCATGAAGTTGGTGAGAGTTCAAAAACGAGGGAGCAGCCAAAACAGCTTCATCCTGCTAAGGACACCAGGTACCACGCTGAGCACCAAACTGAAACTATGACTAGCGTCAATGAATTTTCTGTTCCTGCTGATGAAGTTAATATTCCCTGTGAGGCTGGAAAAATGGGTGATTTGTCTGCAGATAATCTTGTTGTTAGTTCTGTGAAAAATATTATGGAGACTAATTTGCCTAATCTGGTTGTTGGTGCTGTGTATCCTCCGATTGGGGGGGTGGAAATCCAAATGAGGAAGAAAAGGGTTACCCTTCCGCAGGCCTCTAAACTGTTCAAAAATCTGAAACTTTTTGGAATGATTACTCCACCACTAGAGGAATGGGATGAAACTGATGAATCAGACGGGGAAGACGATGATGTTAACCTGGGTAGCCCACGGCCGGTGAAGATCCAGAATCCAGCTTGCTCGCTGAACAGTAATCCGGCTGAGATCGAGGAAAGAGAACAGTACTTTGCTTCTCCAACACCGCCACGAAAATACAGACATCGTTGCACGCATTGGATCACTACAACCACGTAGAAACTTTTAACTTTTTTCTGTTTCACAATGTTTTGGAGTAGTACTCCTCTTGTTTCTTAAGTGTTTTGTAAGATATCAGTTATTTACTTTTTAATGAAGATGGGATGGGGACCTTGGGGCTAGTGCATTAGGTGGCCCCAACCTTTATTGCTCTTCTTGGACCAGGCTTCCTTGGGTCATATGGATCAGTATAGTTTGTAATAAAAAATTTTGTGGTTTATAAATACCACTCTATCATTCATTTGACACATACTTAATATTCAATATTTTCTCATTTCTGTGTAAATTCTTTGTGGATACTGTATATTCATCTTTTCCATTACGGATTTTATCTTGATGAACTTTTGACGTCACCATTGCGCTATAGAACATTGTACCCAACAATGCTTATTAGAATTAGACTGCCATCCATCCCCTACAGGATCCTAAGCGGTCGAGTTCCTTGAAAAAAGCGAATTATATTGGCTCATGTTATTTTCTTACGAATTAATACTCTCGTCCGCAGGTACAAGATGAGAATATGACACTAGTACGAAGGACTTGGTTTCCAAGAGAGTGCACTGCCTTCAAGGAAAACGAAAAGAAGCAACAGCAGTCTTTACCACGAAAATGGCAAGGATCCCAATTATAATAAATAGTTGTATGCATTGATAACGTCATGCGATGAAGAAATGATCAAGTACAAGCTCTACACCAAGTATCTTCTTAGGAAGAAAAATATTGTAACATGAAACCATGTTCTGGAAAAGCATTCTAATACCAATGCGATTAAGAATTCCAAGCAACTTCACACCTCATACCATGGCTTTCATCTTGACCTTAGATCTGTGAGATGAGTAGGAAACGGTGATCAAATCCTTCGTGCAACTTGACCACTTTCCACAACACAATTCCAGTTTGGTTCCCCATGTGCCAAAAAAATTTCAATACTTGTCTCTCTGCCACAAATACCAGACAAACACCACTACAGGCGACAACGGATGGTCCTTAAAGTTGAATTCTCAAATTCAAATATCAGTTTTCTTTGTTATGTTGCACTTGGATTGATTGATATCTCTTTGATGTATTCTCAAGGCATTAGCAAACAACCTTTTTGCAGCGCCCATATGTTCCTTTCGCAAATGGTTTTCGTCAATGCTATTCTCCTTTCGCTCTGATGCAGGACCTCCCTTGGATGGTACTACGTTTTTCTGCTTGGCTTCCTTACTCAAGGAAGATAATTCAGATCCATTGGATTTGTGGACTTCTGACAATGTACATGTTATTGGATGTTTGGTAGACAGGGACTTCCTCTCCAATTTGTTGCTAGAACAGATGGTCGCCTCATCCACTTGTTGAATGTTCCAATCTTTTGCTGTCGGTCCATATTCCTTAGTATCACTTGAACTGAACTCATGACAGACCACCTTATTGGTTTTGCCAAGCGCACGAGTTATCATACGACGGGCAACAACAGGGTCATTTCTTGGCCTCTGCTTTACCAGTTCAGTTTGATATAATTCTGCCGAAAAGATTCTCTGCCGTGCAGCAAGATAAGTTGTCTCTCTCTCCTCCAGTGAACATTCCCTTGCAGAATTATCCCTCTGGCCTAGAGAACCATGGAAACAGACTTCTTCAGGCAATGAAAATAATGCAGAGCAAACGACAGTGCATTACTGAAGCAATGGATTCTAAGTCCGGAAAATCAATAAGCACTAAGGGAGTTCTAATCCAATATAAATCATATAACCACCTCAGAAAATTAGAAACGAGACAGAAAGAATGTGTCAGACATACTATATAACGTATTACAAAGTATATGGAAGCTTTCAGATTGAGTATTTCAGAGCAAAAGCATCTCTTCTCGTTGTTCCCTTTGTCCTTCGAAATTTCCATTTAGCGTAGCTTGTTTTCAATGCACTTTGATTATTAAAGAGGTTTGCATGATCTAAGGAGATATCCATTAACAAGCATGCACACTTCTCAAACTTCATCTCAATACTGTGTTGAGTGCCAGGTTACCATGAAAACTAAAAACCCAAACTTAGATGTCACAATCAGCTCGCAATTTAAGGAAAGATGGGAGTAGCCACTTCATCCTTTACCATGTTATTCTTCGAGGAAATGATTATCCACTTACGCATTATGACTTGATCAATTCCACTGATACATAATAAGAATCAATGATAGAAACTGAGGGCATTAATTGCATTATGTGCCCAAATAAAGTTGTCTAAGTTACGCCATATCTCCTCTTAGTCTCTCTTCCATAACCAATAAGGTGGTGTATAAGCATAAATTATTGCTGATTATTGGAAGCCTCACCAGGAATGCTGCTCCACTTATTTAAAATCCAACAGCTTGCACCCATTGAATGGTGTCTTTAGATCTAATTTAAGCAAATTGATATATTCCATACAACAAAAATTAAAAACAGTATCAATCAAACGGAAAGGGTACTTTTATCAAGGAAAATTTCTTAACTTTTGCTGTCCTGGAGGCTATACCTCACCTGGTATAACTTTCTCTCGGCTTAATACATCAAAAGATACTGGAGACTGCATCTCACCAGACTGCCACAATAAATCAGTCACAAGGATGGGAGGTCTGCAATTTAATTGAATAAAGTGGAAGATAAGAATTCAAAAGGTTATCCAATCAATGTCATTTCCGAATTCAGACATCAAAATGAGAGAACGGTCTTTATTGAATGCCAAATCATATTAACCCAATAAACAAATTTAAAAAGCAAAAAATTCTGAAAACAACAACATAATCTGGTCCAACACAAATTAAGGTATGTGTAAATAAAGAAGGGTAATTACATTGAGCTCCCCCGAGATTTGGCATACTACGAATACCCCCTTGTTGGTTCAGAAATTACCAATACCCCCCCAACCCCCTGATATTTGATGAAATTATATAATTCTTGAATGAAGACTTGGGATTGTCAATTTCACCTTTCTTGTATCTTTTTCTTTTCTCAAAAAAATGAAAAACTAAAAAAAGAAAAAAAGAAGAAGAAGAGGAAGAATTGGATGAGATGGATGGAAAAACTTTAAAAAAATCATAAAAATATTATCCAATTAGTCCACAAAAAGTTTTAGAAAATTTAAAATTTAAGTATTTCACAAAGTGTATTTTTGGTCAGTCCATCACAAAAAATAGATGGAAATCTAACGGAGATTAACGAACTGGCTAGTTAATGGCCGGCCATTAAAACCAGGGGCGTAGTGGTAACTTTTCCAACAACGATAAGGTATTTGTAATTATATCAAATTTTAGGAGAGGTCGTTGTAATTTTACCAAATAAAGAATGATTGTCAACAGTTTACGTACATTGATGTCTCTGGACAGCGCTCCAAGATTAAGTGCCTGTCCTCTCCTTCACCAACAGACTGATGAGAAAACCTATCCTTGTAACACAAACATTATATATGTTTAAAAATAGTGGAGTGGTCACAGTTTAACATTCTACTGCTTAAAGTTTTGAAAATACAGAAGGATATCATTGCAAACATAAGAACCTTAGAAGAGAAAATACCCAAAGATGTCAGCAAGACGATGTATGAGCAAGCGGTTATAAGGATTCATTGGTTCCAGCTCAAGCACCCCATTTAAACTGCATAAAACATTTTTACCCCCTAAATTTTTTGAATGAAACTTAAAAGTTCTCTTCAAGTCAAGTCAAAGAAATCTAGCCAAATGCACCATTGCATGTAAAACGTATGAAGTAGCAAGTGTACTAGATGCATGCACCATTTTGGCCAAACTGCAGAAAGAACAAAACTTTCAAAAGTCAGCAGTTTCATCCCATTATGGGGGAGTGTAAAGTGTTTTTGAAAAATGAGGTGCTCACAAAATGCTTGGTTGAAACACAACAGCTTGAACAATAAATAATTATTGACAGAACCTGAAGGTTCTGATGATTGTGGATTCCCGTTTGGAGGGAGAGGACCAGGGAGTAAAGCAGTACACGACTTGCTAAGAAAATTCTACCAATGACGCACGTGAATTTTTTTCCCTTTAATTTAAGAAGGTTATACATTGTCGAAAATTATAGTTTCTTTCAGTTCAAAGGGGTCATAGAAACCATCTTCTTACAAACTGCTAAAGTAGCTGGATTCACATATGAACTGTGCAGTAACTTGTGTCTACTGGAATTTACCCAACTTACCTTGTATCATTGTGAAGAAAATTAACTAACACCTGTTCGATTGACAAAATGAGATGCTTGCAAGGAATGTTGTCTTTAACAAGAAAAGCCAACTCCTCGACCTGCAAATGTGCTATTATAGATAAGAATCAACCAAGAGGGAGAACCAAATTTCAAATATGTTTTCACCAAAGTTAGAATACAAAGTTGCTGCCAGAGATGTATTTACCAAGCCCCAGCAGCAAAAGCAATTATTTCCATTCAATGTCATGCTACAGCACTAAACAAGCTCCTTTGGATAGATAAGATCTTAACAATGCGGCATGGGTCAACTTTTTAGTGTCTTGAACCTGGTAAGCTACCATACAATCTCGATTACATGCTCTGATAATAGGAGTGCAACTCAAAGCTAGTGCTTCACATTTTTCTATGAGAAAAGTTTGTGTGTTTCATACATACTCGACATGTACTACAATATGCATCTGTACTAGATAAATAACAAGGCGTAATGAAAGCACTTTTGCTCTTCCAATTTTTGGTCATGTTTAAGATTTGCACAGGCAACCTACATTACAGTGAGGAAGCACTGAGGGCGTCCTGTGAACAAATCAAATTACTTAAAAGGTAAGAAGGTAGGTTAAATGAAATCTATGCACTTGATATGCTGATATAGCGAAAGAAGGCAAAAGAAGAAGGGAAATCATAGAAACTAGTAAGCTGAAGAGAAAGAGAAGTAATTTGGATTATGAAGTCTGAATTTTTTGGATTATAGAGTGTTTCGTTTAAAATCAGACTTTATAAGATATTTGGCGCACCACCAATTCTCAGCTAGTGATTTCCTCCCAAGACTCACCACATCAATGAAATCACACAACACTTGTTTTCTACATGGACAACTCTTTGGTCCTACACTAAACCTGGGATAGGTTTCCTCATTTTGACAGGATATCGTTCCTATTATACCATATCCTTCTCAGATGCATAGAACTTCTAGGCCAGTATGCACCCCCCAACATTCAGCCAGATCTGGTAACTTTATCATTCTGTTCTTGCTTCATAGTAATTTTCCATAGCAATGAATGCCATGTTTATGCATGTGCAAAGGCAACTGAAATATTGTCATCCCTCTTGCCTCTTTCTCCAAGAAACCTTGATTCATCTTGCTACCTCCAAGACGTTGCCACTCAACCAGAGTGCATCAGTCTAAAAGGTTTCAAAGCCGTCTGCAACTTTTTCAAAATCCTTGCCATAAGATTCCATGGGATAAATAAAGTAAACACTTTGGCTGACCAAGAACGACAAACTTCCCAAGGTACACCAGCGAAAGGTAGGCCACAATTGAGGTCTTGAAAGAGTGTTCAAACAATCCAAATGACAAAATTTTTACTAGAAGTAAAGATCAATTGAACAGGTGGTGTAAATATCATCTAAACATGGAAATCCACAAAGATGAAAAGAAAGGGAAGCAGCAACAGTTGCAGGTTAATTAAAATCATAATCGTACATGAGCAGTAACAGAAGTAAAAAGGTAGTAACCATGGCAAATTGGGTGGTACTCATTGAATTTGAAGTGCAGAACTCGAACTCGAAATCGTACTGCAGTTGCCGACCAACTCTGCTTTCAATTCCCTGCTCTCTCTATCAGTGCAGAACTCGAACCCGAAATCGAACTCGTGCTGCAGCTGCCGACCAACTCTGCTTTCAATTCCCTTGCTCTCTCTCTCTCGCTCGAAAGCTTCTATTCTTAACAGGGTTTAACTTATTCTCGGTGGTATTAAAATTACCAAATTATCTACAATCTTAAATAGTAATTTATTCCTTATTCTTTTTTTTGAAAACATAACAATTTATTCATTCTTAATTGCTATTTTTTTATAAGAGGACTATTTACCTATTTTTCATAGCATAGGCAAGGAAATTGCAATTTACCCATTCTTAATATCAGTCATTTGTAATAGATTTCTTGTGTATAATTTTTATAAGTATCGTTTAAAATAAAATATTTATAAAATTTTATTATTTAATAAAATATATATAAAATAATAAGTATATATATATATTTTTATATGTATTATATACTTAAATTTATAAAAAATAATAATAAAAATAAAAGAAAATTTAAAAAAATAACTATTAAAAAATAATAAGAATGAGAAGTTAGATGAAAATTTAAAAAGAAATAAATTAAATGTAAGAAAAGCAAACCAAAAAAAGGAAAGACGCCAAATAAGTGTTCTGCCTTAATATACTAGCCGTTGTGGCAAGTCGTTCCTGCGTGCATATAATAAATAATTTTTTATATCTTAAAATATATTACAAATAAGAGTAAAATATATAAACCAATATATTTACATTAATAAAATAAAGAAACAAAAGAATTATCAACTAATGTACATTTTGAAAAATTAATAAGTTAGTTATTTTGTCATGAAGGGCATTTTGACATTATAGAAAACTGGTATGGTGGTGTCATTAACCGCCGTTTATAAGTATGGAGGGACTTTTCTTTTTATAAAGTTGTTGTGGCATGTCGTCTGTACGTAATAAATCCTTTCATGCTTTAAAATATATTATAAACTAGTTGTTGTGGCACGTCGTTCCTGAGTTCATATAATGAATAATTTTTTGTGCTTTCAAATAATTATTACAAATAAGAGTAAAATATAGAGATCAATATATTACATTAAAAAAAACAAGAAAAAAAGAAAGAAAATTAATTTATCAGCTTATATAAAATTTAGAAGTTAAATAAGTTAGTTATATATTCATATTGCCTCTAGAAGTCGGCATACAATTCCCTGAAGTGGATGTATTCTGTAAAATATCATTGTTTCTTGAAAAAAGTAATGAGTTAAATTACCTCTAGCAGTAGGTAAACTACTTTATATCAATTATTTGCAATCATCTCTGAAGCGATGTTAAGTATAACATTTGATTTTCTCACCACCTAAAGTGTTTTGAGATAACGACTTGATCAACAAGTCCGAAGCTTCTTTGTTTATTTAATTGATTCATGATAATTTTTTGATGTCATAATATATATTGTGATTATAATATGACTAACTTGAAATTAATGTAATTAATTTACTTTACCTACATAGTTTTGTTTCATATGCCTATTTATGTATTTTAAATGTTTTGCTAACACATTTATATGTAATAACATTTAATTATTAACAAAATAAATTTGACATGAGTACCATTTAATTACCATTTTTAATATTATATGATTTAAGCCAAACTTAAATATATTTAGTTCTAGTTATGCATGTCATAATAATTCGATTCAATTACATAGTAACTTATATATTCCTTATTGTTAGTTATACTTTTATGCTACTTTTACTTTATATTCATGTGTAATACCATTTGATTATACTTACATGTATAGGTTGAATACATAGGTCGAATATTATTCTAAAAGTGCATATTAACTTCTTGTAGTTTAATGGTCAATCTCAAAAAATTGGACTTCATTGCTCTTGATGTTTTTGCAATAAATTATCCATCATGGGTCCTTAATATCAAATGTATTTGGCAAGTAGCAAATTAGGAGAAATAATAAAATAAAAAACTACTGCTTCCGAGCAAAATTATGCTAAAGCGATGATTTTGTTTCGTCATCATCTACATGAGAGCTTGAAGTCTCAATATTTAACAATCAAAAGTCTTTTTCAACTCTGGAAGAGCTAAAAGGATCAATTTGACCATCAAAAGACTATAATATTACTATGTGCAAAAATATCACTCGATACTGATGTGAGCGGTCCAAGAACACTTGGCCCAAAAGAGGTTATGAACCCAAGCCAAGCCCATCAGGCCATAAGGAAGGTAGCCCACCAGAAGATTTTCAAGCTCGGCCAAAGAAGGGGGCCCAATAAAGTGCTTGCCCAATCACAGGCTCGCCTTCAATGCTTAGTTAAAGCAGCCCAGGAGAAGGGAGGCGCCCCCAAGACTCAAGACTCCTTAATCTAAAAGGACTTCCTGCAGAAGAGGAGTCCTCTCCCAAGTAAAGACGTGTTGTTGTGTGTTGATCAACTAAAGATAAGATTAAATCATGTTATATCCACATGTATCTTGCCCCTATTTTCGAAAATAAAGGTAGTATGTAGAGTCCCAACGAAGCGGGACGCCCCCTCTACAGATACAGGTACAGTCCCCATTTCTTTCTATTCTTGTTGTAGCTGTCAACTTGCATTCTAAACATAATTTTCTCAAGAATTTCTTACTTATATCTCAATCTCTCATTACGATTTTGATGTGTATGGCTCAAAAGTACTTGGTCCCGAAGAGGTCACAAAGTCCAAACAAAGCCCATCAGCCCATGATGAAGGCGACCCACAGGAAGATTACCAAACTCGGCCCAAGAGCGAAGCCCAGTAGAAGGCTTGCCAGATTACGAGCCTGCCTTTCAAATCCAACCCAAGAGAAAGAGGACGTCCCCAAAGCTCAGAACTCCTGACCTAGAAGGATTCCATGAGAATAGGAGTCCTCACGTATAAGGAATCCTCCTCTAAGTAAAAATGTACGGATTAAGCCAAGGATAAGATAGAACCATGCTTTATCCGTAGGTATATTGCCATTTTCTAGAAATGCAGGTAACGTATAGAGTCCCTATGAAGGGGGACGCCCCTCTATAAATACAGGAAGCATCTAAAAATTGTTTTGTTGCTCTTACTGCAACTCTAAACTCGTGTTCTAACATATTTTATTCACGAAATTCTTATTTTTATTTTAATTTCTTATTATGATTTATTTCTATAATTACTTATTCCTAAATTCAGAACTAACTTGGGCGTCGGAGTGCTAACATGTTGTTTTGCAGGTCCTATTTTTCAAGTTCTTTTGCTTAATCAAACCCAAGTCCATCCTCGAGATCCAAGACCATTGGTCTCGTTCTAAAACTGCAAGCATCGATTGGCGCCGTCTGTGAGAAGCTTGAGTTAAAGACATGCCCAGGTACAAAAACCTCATCACAATTATAGTATAAGTTTCTCTCCCTTCTTGATCTCATTTCAGCTTCATTGAGAAACCTTCTAGGTTGGCTATTTTCATTTCTGGCCTTGTAAGCGAGTTTGTAAGAAGGTTTGTAGGCAGAGGCCTTGCTTACAAGTATGTAGGGGTTCCTCAGTGGATTGTTCTTCAATGGTTGTTGTGTCTTTTTTTTTATGGTATCCACAATTTACTCTTGTTTCCTTGCAAGCATAATGGCTTTGGTTGAGTGTGGCAGGTCTCAAAGTGGCTACATAACCTTTTATCTTTTCCTTCAAGCCACTGATGAACTTCATCATGAAAAACTCTTCACCTAGTTGCTTGTTAAAGATCAGCATTTGTGCCTCTAGCTCCTCAAACCTCTCCAAACAGGCATTTACAGCGATTTCTTGATGAAGTTTGTTAAATTCTGTTATTACTCTTTCATAGTCCAAGTCCTCGAATCTCTCTAACACATTTACAGTTAGCTCTTATCATGTAGGTTCCCCTCTCTTCTCCACATGCCCTTGGTACCATAACTTAGCTTTGCCCTGCATATGAATAAAAGCTAAGGCCACTGTCTGACTTTCAGGAATAGGAATTATTTGAAAATTGCGTGTACACCTCCTAATCCAAGCACTAGCATCCTCCCCATTAAAGAGTGGAAACTCCATCTTGTGGATGGAGTTATATCCTGTTGCATTAGTCAAATTTGTGTTTTCTCCTCCCACAGTATGTTGTGGAGCTATTCGTGAGGTTGAACCTCTTTCCATTGTTGTAGTCAATCCTTCCCCAAGGATGGATTTATTTCTATTATAGTTTTGTAGTTGCTCAACCACACTCTGAAGCTGTTGTTGGACTGTCACTAACGTATGTTCAATGTTCATTACTGCAGAATGTAAATCATCTTGTGCTTCTGTTAATTGGTCTAAACGTGCATGAGTTTGTTTTTCAGCCACTTGTCTTCTGAAAATGATCTTCCCCATTACATATAGAACTAGTTTGAAATCCTCATAATTGCGATTACAATTCTCAAAAAAATTACATCCAGAATTGTAGAAACATGGAACCCAGCACTAGTTCTTTCCTCTTTCAGAAACTTCAGCTCCAGTGGTTAGGCTAAGCCACCCACGCCTGCTTCAACAACCTCCACATGTCCATCCTTCAGGCTCTCGGCCGCACTTGAAACGACATCGCTTTTGGTCCTAATGCCTAATTCGCCCAGTTGCCCTAATTCAGTAGAAACACCGTCGTTTATGTCTTTAATTCCCAATTTTTCTTTCAAATTCAGCTCACCCTTGATCATACGGTTCTGGTTCTCCTTCTCATCTGACGATCATCCAATGAAGTCGCATTTCCTGTTAAAAGCGTGACAGGATTCTCTTTAGCAAAACTCCTATTACAGGGGAACTCCTCCTCTAGAATAGGGAAGGTACCCCTCGGTAAGCATGCTCTGACACATTCTAGAACTCTACTTGCTGCTACTCTATTGCTCTAATTTCGTGCTCTTACATACGGAATTATCACTTTTATCATAATTTCTCTTCATAATTCATTTTTATACTTATTTATTTTTAAATGCGAAACTAATTTAAGCATCAAACTGCTAACCTTCTATTTTGCAGGTCCTCTTTCTCAAGAACTTTCACTGAGTTAACCCAAATCCAACAATAAAGATCCAAAAACTTTGGACCCATGCTAAAATCGCACGCATCAATAATAAATTCAAAAAAAATTTATAAACTTTGAAAAAAATAAATAAATAATATGAATGAATTAAAAAACTAAAAATTTAGAAGTAGAACAATAATGATAATAATTTTTTGAGTTTCAAAAGTATAAATAAAAGCTGCTAGAATAATTAATTTAGAAGAATAAAATAAAACTTATATATGCATTATCTATACTATTATAAAAGAAAATTCATTGATGGTACCAATTTTTTATTGTAACATTTTACTCTTTCATTAATTATATTCATTCAAAAAGATTGTCCATAATAGTAATTTTATTTTTTTATAATTATTTTTAAATTATATTTGTTTCCCTCTCAACCTACTAGCCCATTTTTCTCTCATGTTCTCCATATTTTTTGCCCTCACAAATTTTCATATAATAAACCCTATTACAATTATTTGTTAATCTTTCACATTCTCCAAATTTTTTTTTACAAGCTTCCATATTTTTAATAAACTCACAATTATAACTTTTCTTTCTTTTTAACTTTACCCACATTTCTTTTTCCTCATATACTTCTTTGTTTCTTCTCATCACCTTACTATTTTTTGTTTCTTTTGATAATTTTTTTTCTTTATCACACTATAATTTTTTATATGCACACCACATACAACAACTAGTTATTATAAAAAAAAAATGGCCCAGCTCAGGACCAAATGGTCTTGGGCCACTGGGCTGAGCTGGTCCTAGGTTTCAAACTTGGGACCAATGCAGGACCGGCCCAATCCCAAACCGGCCTAAACCAACTTTATTGGTTCAATTGAATTTTGAGTAAGACTGACTCAGCTCGGCCCACAGCGCATCTTGAATCCCATTTCTCCTCCTTTTTCTTATTTTGCGCTGAAACTACATCCAACTGGGGGGGCAAATTGTTGGCTGCCTGCCTCGATAAGGTGTCACTGGCCGCTCCTTGGGCAAGACGGTCGGCAGTGACTTGCGGAGGACGTGCGGGCGGCTAGGGGATGCCGGCCGGCACGCAGGTGCGCAAACGGCCTTCGAGCAGAGACTCTTACCGATTGGGGATTGCAAAACTGTCCGTATGGGAACTTTCTTGATGTGTGGGGATGCTATCCGCCAAGTATGAAGTCATTCCGAGGACGTTTGGGCAAGGAGATATAAGGGCGACGATCAGGCACTCTGCACGCGAGCAGGAGAGAAATGCATGAAGCAGAGTGCTTTATCTTTCGAGATTTGGAAAACTGTTTCTATGGCGAGATCCTTGGAGTGTTGGGAACACTTCCAAGATGTTTCAGAGGTAGACGGTTCCGTTTGGGTAGGAAACGACGATGATCTTCAGAGTCTGCCAGTGCAGTGGCGAGACTGTAATTTCAGAATATTGTATGGGCAATTCCTCAGCGATGGATGATCGGATGGGGCTGAAATTCAAAAGTTATGATGTGGAAGTCGTAGGCTACGCTACGGTTCAAGCGGCATGTGATTTGGACGTCGGTTGAGGGAGATGCGGAAAAAGGTGCGCTCCTCAACCCCTTTCAATGTCTACTGCTGGAAATAGAAAAAACTTTCTTAAACCTATTATAAGGGGGGTATGATGCGGTGAGCTCCAGCCGGCCCTCCCCGTGCACGACGGCAGTGGCGGTAGGCAACGTCGGCACTAAATGAGCATCTCTTGGGGGCATGTTGGGGGCCTCCAAGGGCCGACTCTAAGCATCTCAAAGGAGTGTTTAGAGTCCCCGAAAGGCATCGGAACCGGACGGGCGGCGTAGGGCCAGGACGGCCTACGTTGGGCACAAATGCGGCCGAGAGGTTCCGTGTGACGTGCAAGGTTGCTCCGCGGGCTGCGAGATATTTGGGGCAACACCTCTCGTGCGAATGGGTGATCGAGGCAAGCACTCCAAGACCTCGTGATCCAACTCATGGCACGCGCTATCGGGTTCTAGCCGTCCATGGGGTTCCGTTGGCCAAGATGAGCGGTCGTGGGGCGACGCCGCACTGTGGGCAAATTATGTAGCCACGTCGAAAGGCAAGAAGGCATGTCGGGCATGCCATGCGGGATCAAGGCAGGATGTCGGCATATCATGTGGGCCTCGGACTTAAGGTGCGGTCCTACTCGGGCGAGGCATAAAAGACGGCCACGACGAAGGCGTGCGCCAAGGTGCCCCGAGTGTGCGTTGGACATGAGACGGGCGTTGCGGGCGCATGCGGAGCGCCGTAATGCCGAGGCGGAGCGAGGATGCTCCTTGCCATCGAGGGATGAGTCGGCGGGTTCCGAGATTGTGGGCGAGACGCATGGCGGCAGACTAGCTAGTCGGGGCCGGCCGCTAAGAGACGCTAATGCGTGCGTGCCGAGAGCCTCGACGAACATGGGCATTTTGGATAGGCGAGCGCCAGGGCACGCGGTGCCGCGCAGGGAGGCGTTCAGATGTCGTGCTAGCGAGCTTCAGTGTTGAAGACACGCGACGAGCAGTCGGTAAACTCTGAGATGTGCAAAGGCTGGTCGAAGGTTGGGTGAAACCTGAGACGCCGCACGGGCGAAAAACATATTCCGCTGCGTGACAAGAGAGTCCGACTGCCCCTTCTCCACAGCTTACTGAACCCGAATTTCCAAGGCATAGTCGTCTAAGTTAAGTTTATGCCTCACAAATCGTTTAATCTAATTAAATTCTTAGTCCGAGTACAACAAAAATAACTGAGTAATGAATCATCAATAAAATCATTAACTTTGACAAAAAAGGGTTTCAGAATTTTAAAGTACGTGTAATCTGTCGTTTTTGTAAAGGAAAGGACGAACCGCCGTACATGCACAAAATTTCTAAAGAGATGTAGATAAAGCAGTAGTGTTTTCAGTCTATCAGATTATCTCCATCACAATGCCTAGACGACCAAGATCACTGCGCAATGAATCCACGTTCTTGAATTGAATGCCAATGAAGCCAGCATCAATTGCGGCCTCAACATTTTTCATCCTGGAACAGTTAAACAAGATATATGTTAGTGATAAATGACCAAACAGAATGAAACATCCTTGCAAATAGATATATATCTTCTTCTGGAAAAATATCAACGTTCATGTCTCTCATGATATTATGTCATACTATATAAACAAAACCTTTGCCTCACGCCCTGCATCAAGTTGGCCGACTGTCAATCAATTGGCTTCAGTAAGAATAAATGGTCTGAAGTTGCAACTATTCCCCTCTTCCTAAACCATTGTATGCAAGTCCTTTTTAAATAGGTAGAAGATGGTAATTTGTGCCTAAGGCCAATTCTCAAAATTGCTTTCACTTTCTTTTAATAAAACTATTGTAACTTCACATTTCACATAACCATTACATAATTATCCTACCTGGGATCACATCTGGATGACTTTATAACACTTTAATTTAAGTAATAAGACACAATGCATCATCTTACATGCTCTGAAGTCACATGCTAAACGTTAGTACAGGCTAGATTATATGACGAATGTACAATACATGTTCAGATGAGATAATTGATTGATCAGTTGTAACATGATATTCAATGCATAGCCACTTCTTTAGACATCCCAAATTTCTTCCCTTAGTTGGGTGACCACCTCATTTATTAATGCCGGTCTTTGGGGGCAACTGAAACTAGTGCCTCCACAGAACTTTGATTATTCCAGAAGATGAAAGCCAAAGCTTCAACCATACTGTACAACAGCCTCCCTTTCCAAGACGATCCTAGCTCAACTAGGTGGACCAATTGCGTGTTTCTTGTACAGTTCCAGATTCAACCATTTAATAATCTATACCGGTGCAACTTAGCATATGAGGGTACACATATCACTTTTCTCAATTTTTCAGTGTCACAAACATTTCTATAAGTTACTACGTTTGATGGTCCCAATCTGCAGCGGGGGTTACAGGATTATATGTTTCACATTTCTCTTAAAATCTTATGTCTGTGCATCATTTAACTAAGCGACTAAAATGACAATTTTCCATAATTCATTATCATTCAAGAGTTTCACATCAAGATGGAAATTGGAAGTGGGTGTGGGTCTAGAGGCGCTACCACTTTGAAGCAGCCTATCGCCAGTTTGCTGTCAAGATTTTGGATTCATTTTCCAAAGTTTAAGGTAGACTCTAATCAGCAGACAATGTGCAAAAATCAGTATATAATTTTTAAGTTAGATTGATTAATAGTATGCTATGTTTCATCCTTAAGAGTAGATCAAAACGTTCGATTCTTTTACCTCCTCCTACCTTTGGCTGTACATGCTTTCTTTATCAGTAACTCCCAGCATTGACAAATTTCACGCTCAAGCTACAAGTGTTCTTTTGAGTTACCCCACACCTTTGATGTCTCCATATTTTGACCATCCCATGCCGGGAATTCCTTTTGCTGCCACACTGTAAAACAGTCATGCAGCTCAAATCCTGTTTCCAAATTTGTGTTATGATAACCTAGTTATATGCTAAATACATGCAAATCCAATGTTATTTAGGAGCTCGGCAGAAGGAAAAGTGGCTCGCAGGCAACGGTAACTTGTTACACCCAGGAGGTGAGAGGGTTATAGGAATTCCCAATTACCTTCTACTATCAAGAGTGTCTAGTAGGGGCGAGGGGGCAAGGGAGGAACCATTCTTCCTCAATTGGGTCCATCTCAACTAACATTGTAGCTGCTCTGTCCTCTGTTAGTCGTATTCCTATCTTTCTTTACATATACTATTGGACTCTATTGCAATCTCAAAGTGCATCCTCTGGAAGTCGACACCTGGAGTATGGGATGATTTGCTTTGGCCTAGAATTTCAATTGGGAACTTGTCTTCCTTAATTCTAGTAAGAGAGATAGTTTGATGTAAATTGAATTCTAATATGAAGTCAATGGAAGGTAGTTCGGTTGAACTGAAAACGCCACCTTGTTGCTAAAAGACACACTTGGTTCATCATTTAGACTGAAGTCAGATATTTTCTACTGTTGCCAAGATTATATTGTTTGGTCTTGATTCCTACCATCTGGTTGTTCATAAGTTTGTTCGCCCATATTATGAACTGAACTGACAGAGAAAACGTACATGGAACAGTGCTCTGACCGTGTTCTCAGTAGAAATCCAATAGACCTGTTTGTCACCATAAAAAGTGACCTGAGAAAGTCTAAAATGCATGAGGCAGAAAGATGTCTACCTCGTTTTCTGTGAGAAATGATCTTGAAGGAAAAACCTTATACTGCACATGTGGTCAACAGTTCAAGTGACCAATAACTGATTTGTCTAATAGGGTGTTAAAGTTCATTTATAACAATCTTAGAGCATATGATATATGTTTTCCAATTTGAGGATAGGATTTAGTGCCGAAAACAATGGTATTCTTTGATACTAAACCATAACTTGTCAGTCACTTCGCCAGTAAATGGAAATATTCTTCCAAATCTTTAGTTTCAACAGGCATGTCAAAATATCTATTGTTAGTTCTGATCATCTATGCCATTGAATGGTTCAGTTTCATTATATTCACAAATTAATATATGCAACATTTTGGGACTTTAAATCTTAATTAATTTTGTCTATTTGGAATCTGGGTAAATCCGTATGTTGTTGCATTGATGGTCAGTACTTAATGTATCATCTAGAACTATTACGAGGTGAAAGAAATTTTATTTGAGACTCTTGCCTGTTCATCAAAGATTATGTGAGCAAAGATCGGCTAACCCCTACGTTGAGCAAAGCAAGTCTTCAAGTCTAATACTCTCAGCCGGATAATAAGAATACCTGTCATCAATAAAGATACAGCATGCTGGCTCGATCTTTAAGTGATTCAAAGTATCCATGTAAAGGTCGGGATCAGGCTTCCTTTTTCCTGCAGGCCAAATTTCATGACCACAGCTATGGTTACAATTTATGAAACTTGAGCAGAGAAAATTGACTGAGCATGTAAAATATGAATGTCTGTAGAAGTTGTTTAACTTTATAAATAGAATACAACAGAACTAAAAATTAAATCCTGTCCAGATGGATAACTTTTGTCTAAATCAGCAAATGTGAAATCATGGGATTCAGACATTTTTTCGAAATAGAATATACAAGAAAGAAATTGGCAATAGATCAGAAAAGGACAGCTGAGAGAAGCAATTTCAGTCGTGTTAATCACTCCCTGTGTAACAGATTGGTTCCTACTAATTAGTCCACATGTCAATTTGGGTATTAAAACAGAAATTCCAACTAGTACTAGTCAAATAATATGTGATAATGATGAGGTATAACACTTGAGAGTAGGCATACCATAATCACAAAAACCAAGATGCATCTAAATATGAACCCAAACATCCTCCCAACTTAGGGGTCGACAAGAAAATGATACCAATACACTCATTTAGTGTAAACTGCTTAACAGCTTCTAGCTCACATGCCTATTGGTCCCACAACAACAATAAGATACTGCAACCATCCTCTAGTGCTTGACTGCTTGTTTAGAGTGCAAAAATTGGCAGAAAATATATATTCGCGAGAATCTGCTCAATTCCCCAAAAAGCATCCTTATTAGCAAAAGAGAGAGCATCATTGTTTACAGTATTTCGAATTACTATCCAATCCACCTCCTTGGTAATCTAATTGTTGAGAGCAGCAAATGAGGAAGACTTTATAAAGGTCAGAACAGAGAGTACCCATTATGCATGAACAGAATGTCCAGGATAAGTAAGTTGACAATTTTAGCTTTTCCTCAATGATTTCATACCTGCAACACGAAAAAATAGAAAGTAAACTAGAGCGTGATGCTTCCCAGAACTTCCACCAAAACCTGTTTATTTAGACATACCAGATGGGATAATTAGTGAAAGCATGCATTTCATATCCACTTTTCTTTAGATCAATGAGTAATGCTTCAACTCCTTCGATGTAGGAATAACCTCGTTGCATGCAGCTTTTGAGGCCTACAAAGTATGAACTCTGTTTATAATGCTCTTAAAATTAAAAAGGAAAAGGAAAAGACCTCGACTTTATAAACAATGTGAATTGCTATCAAATTATCCCTGTGAACATCAAAGGAGCAAATAACTCCATGTGAGAGAAAATAGAAACCTAAGCTGTCATAATAAGAAAAGATATTTAATACATCAAATTAAGAAGCAATTAGGTGAAAAAACTCCTCATAATTTAGGAAAGAAATAAGTTCACCTTCTCAATCTACCTTGCAATAAGTTGTAGCCACATGTGGTAGCAGGTGCATGATGACTGAAGAGGGATGCAACAAAGTGTGTAGCATTGGAAGAGGTGAGGCAGGCACAAGTTCATGTGGGGATCTATACAGGAAAAACACAAAATGCAGTGCTGATGGTGTGTTGGGTGGAGGGCGGCATTTCGGGGCTAAGCGGAGGCAAGGTAGAGCTGCGACGGGAGAGATCATGTTGTATGCAATTTAGATGCTTCATGGGGCAGACAGAAGATATGTAGTAGTAAGAAGGAGAAACAGAGGTATGTTCATAGTGGAGGCAGCTGTGAAGCACAAGAAGAAGAATGCTTATAGGAATAATTAAAACTATTGTTTCCAATCTTACAAAATACTAGCAACAGGCTACAGCTGTGAAGCACAAGAAGAAGAATGCTTATAGGAGTAATTAAAACTGTTGTTTCCAATCTTACAAAATACTAGCAACAGGCTATTATAGCCTTATTCAACACAAAGGACCAATTAGGTGTTGCTTGCTCAATAAGAATCCCAGCTCCATATTCTTCTCTCTTCCATGATTTCAGAAATATATTAGATGTCATTTCTGTTGATTGCACAGCCATTTTCATTAATCTATGAGGAGACAGAGTTGAGAGTTTACTTTTTCCTACTTCTGCTTCTTTGGGATTTCCAATTGTTAGACAAACATTTGTGAAGAAAATGAAATCTTGTGCTAACATGTATAGACAAAGCAAAATCTGTATACATACAATACACCAGTTAGGGACTGAAGAAGTAAGCATCTGTTATAGCACCTTATATCATGTGACGTGAATATTATGCAGTTGGTATCAATTTTTGATAGAAAATCAAGAGTTGCCTATAATGATGAGAACATAATAAATAGAAAATTAGCAAACCAATGACTAAATCAGCAACCTCATTCCTCACAATCACGTCCAGTTTCAGACAGCTCAAGCCAATTTCAAGCATACCAAAAATGTGGTTCAATAAAGGAAATATTGCTTTTGAAGTTCAATTAGAGATTTGAGAGAATTAATAAATTTTGAAGAGAATCAAGTCAGCCCAAGCACATTATCAAGCAAAAAGATGTTGCAACAGCTGCATGAAATTTGTGAACTCAAATTCATAAAGAAACTGTGTATTTTCATATTGGCATCATTATGTTTTCCAAAAAAAAAAATGTTGCAGGACAATTTTATTTCGTTTTGGTTACAAACCTTCCAAATCAATTGGCCTTCCATCCTTGAAAAATGTTCGAGCCAGCTCCATCTGAAAAGAAGTAATTTCTACTATTTAAAATATAGCTATATGTCTGAGGCATATCATGAGCATCTGACAGCTATGAATACTCAAACTCAAGGCAAAAGATCAATGTTTCGTTTCACAAAGATTCAGTTTACAAATGTAGATTTTCTTATACAAAAATGAGAACAGTGGCAGAGCGATGGGGCGGGCAGTGGTCTCGAGCCCTGGAAAAATTTAGCTAAAATGATTATTGTACTTCTAAAAAGTGCTTTAATATAAGTGTAAGAGGGTACTTTGAGTTTCTCAGTAAATTCTTATTAAGAGCTTTTAGTTAGGATTTCTATTTATATTTTACCTATTAGGCTCCTGTTGATCTACAGTTATTATCACTCAATTACTTTTTCCAAGCCAATGTCCACGTCCTTTTGTTAGTAGAACTCTTTATGCCAATCACAGCTTGAATCTACAGTTTTCTTTTGCTTTTTTCCTAGATTTACACTTGTTATATGATTGGTTCATACTTGAAGTCAAGGCCAATCAAACTGTAGAAGTATTTACACTGGCCTTGTGATTGGTTGGGTATGGATGCCAGGGATGCTGACAGAATTTTCCAATAAATAATTTTCTGATACTTTTTTGGTCGATATCTGTAACTAGTCTTGAGAATATCTATTGTTCATCTGGATTTGAATCAATTCTGGCAAGGAAAAGCATTTTCCTCATCTTCCATCTATCCATGCAATTCTTCTGTTATAGCTTGCATTCTTTCAGCTTAACCATTTTTTTTTAATATATAATAAATCCACCCTGCCCAACAACATATGCACCAAAATACCCTACTTCTTTCAAATGTTAGTCTCTCTGTACCTCGTTACTCTCTCTGCACCTCTAACATCTAAAAGATTCCCTCTATACCTTCTTGATGTAGATGTTTAGAAGTCACAAAGGAACGTTTACTTTAGGTGTGCCTTGCTGGATCATGATGCCTCCCGATGTCTGCAGGTCAGAATATCTGAAAGATGCGTGAACAAAATCAAGTGGAAAGGTGGTGGACAAATGATTTAGTGCAACATAAAAGGGGAAAGACTGGTCAGATTTTTAGGATTCCAGAGATTGGTGGATGGAACAATACAACAAACTGGGTATGAAGGATAGGACAGAAAAAACACGGGAGAAAATATGCTTATCTTTAGCAAGTGAAGCCTGTACTTTAGACTCAAGAGAAGATAATACCTAGGGGATCAAGAGACTGATGCATCAGTGTTATCTTCTGATGTACTGCTGCAAGACAAACTCCCATCACATAGTATGCAAAGAACGGGTCGGAAATCTTCCAAAAGAGGTTCCAGACCCACCCAAAGCACCTACACTTGAGAACCGCCCAAAGTACCTAAAGGCTAGCCCACAATTTCCAGAATTGCTAAAAGTCCAACTGCATCAAATGGCTAACTCCTGTACCACCTGAGCCCCCACCGTGTGTCTTAATTCTCCTTTTTCTTTGTCAAATCCAAACCACTTCCTCTCAACAAAAAAACTTTGAGTCTCACCAGTCACAGTACATGACTTTCACCAATTAATTTGCAAGTCATGGGCGTATGCGGGAAATGTCAGTTATTCTGTGAAATAACCCCTAACAACCAAACCCACCTCCTCGCAACTCGCAAATGGTGGTGGGCCGAACCACTAGTTTGAAGTTTGTAGAAATATGTCGTATCATCTCCATTCACATTCTAAAATCCAAAGTTACTAGCTTCATAGGTACCAGGGATCCCTAAATTTCAAGAGACAAACCTTGGACCATAAATTGCACAAGACGTTCATATTTTGGACTAACGTAAAGGCAAAGAACAAGTGTAGGAACAAAGTGGATTGCTACGTGTCCTTGTGCCGCTCTACATGTCATCAGGATCAAATTGAGTGTTTGTAGCTTAATGCCTAATACTACAACCTCAATTTTCTGCAGAAACCTTCTTTCGTAGAGCATGCGTTGATCGCCAAAATTGGTTCAAATAAACACTATCAGTAGAAATTCCATTGAAGGTAAAGTTTCATAGATACGTTTCCTAAATACCTCGTTAATAAGACCCTTTTCAAACTCAATCCAGGCAGTAGGATGCTTGCACTCTAGGAGTTCCTTCATTGACATTCTGGACAAATGTTACGAATTGTCAACTGAGGAAAGTAGATTAGAAACCAGTGTGATAAAGATAAAGATTTGTGCACAAAATTAAAGACTGGGTGGGGGAAGGCATAGGCACAGCAACAATTTTCCAAAGCAGTGCAGAAACTATCCAACTATCTTTAGAACATTAAAATAGATGCTCATGCCACGGGCAGAATCTTAGGTGTTAACTAGACTGTTAACATATATGTAAACAGGCATATGGAGCGGTTTCCAATATCTGTTTTCATAGAATGAAACATATTTATATTTGGACTCGGTGAACTTTGAGGTTATTGTCATTCACAAACCAAATTTTTAAACAGAAAGGAACAAGTCAGCCCAAAAGCAAACTTCCTTTTGATCAATAAAGCAACAATCGTAGTCCAACTGACAATTTTTTCAGTAAACTTCAAAACACTCCTGAGAACCTATCCCATGCCAAACAAAGCTTAAGTATCTCTATTGTTACCAGTAGCAAATTAAAACAGGGGTCACACCACACCAATACCAGAATTTTACAGAAAATTGAGCACCAGGTATTTGTATGGGGAAAAAAATAATAAGCCGGTCCCTTTCTTCACACCACAACAAGATCATGTTACCATCAGATTTAATGGCCCCTACACCCTCACTGAGTTCTCACTTAAGAATGAGAAATGTTCGCAATTCGATATATTAGAAAGAAGAGATTATTTCCAGTAAGAAGCGTCATGAAGTTGGAGCAAAGTAAGGAGGCAAATAGAAACCTGAGGCCTGAACCCTTGTTACTTAGGTGGCTATAAGAATTGAACTACTTGTGCAATATCATTATAGAAGTAAAATTAAGGTTCTGGTTATTGAATTGTGAGTTAAATGCTCAATCCTATTGCATGTGTAAGTGCATTCTTATCCCGTTTATTTGCATCAACTAAATTGTAGTGAGGTTTACAATTTGATTGCTACCTAAAATACAACTTCAAAGATTCAGATATAAATAACTGAAACAAAAAGGTAATTCTTTATGTAGGTGTGCTTAAAGATGACAGACTTTAACTTTGACTTTGAACACTAAAATTGCATAATCAATTTACTATCAGCAAATAAATTAACTCTAGAACGAGTTTGCTATGAAACTCTGATCCTGTGTTGGATTGGTTCAATCCTTAGAATACCAAGAACTGTGCAAAAGCTAACCTTGTTCGGATTGAAATGTGGGCGGAAGAATTATCAATTCATTAGAGGATAAGTAGTAGAGAGTAACAGAATGCGACTAAAGGGGGGTTGGGAATAAGAATGTAAGAGTACCCGAAAAAGGCTGGAACATCATGGTAAAAAGGGTCGCGGACAATGGTGTCCATGATGTCAAAAAGCAGTACCGGCAGCTTACGGGATGGCTTGGAAGAGTTGACACTGGAAGCGACGGCGGTGGCGGCGGTAGTAGTGCTGAGGGAGAGTGACATTTCCTTTTTAATCGTAGAATATTTAGAAGCTGTTGATGGAGATCGTCCCTCTAATTTTACCATCGGTGAGCTGCTGAATCTCCCAACCAACCTTTGAGCGGCCATGAACAGCCGCAGCTATCCACTCTCTATTCCGGGCAAATATGTGATGATGAATATTTGTAGTTGAAATTGAATTTGTGTGTTTTTTTATTTAGGGTTAAATGCAATTTAACCTATAATTAAGGGAAACAGCAATTACCCCTATTAAAAAATAGGATAAAACGTATAAAACTTCCATATGTTTTAAAAAATTTGTAAAAAAAATTCTCTTGTTATGACAATAGAGCTAAAAACCCCCTTGTATTTTGTAAAACTCAGTTCAACCGCCCCCTCTCCGTTAAATCCAATTAATTTTTCAGAAAATGACCGTTACACTCTTACTTATTATATATTATTTATTATTTTAATAATCGTTGGATCTTTTTTAATCAAATACTGATCGTTAGATCTAATTAATTAATCTCAACCGTTAGATTTTAAAAAAATAAAAGGTCGAGATTCAACCTAACGAAGACGAATTTACGGCAAACATGTTCGGCGGTCGTGACTTGAGCCCACTCTCTATGATTGATGAAAACTCAAATTGAAGGTACTGAAATTTTCATCTTGAATAGAGGATTAGAATGGTACCATTGGCCGTCGGACGGCGCCGGCAAAAAAGGGGCGAAAATCATCATTTTTCTTTTTTTTTAATTAACTTTAATTATATTAATTAAAATATATTTTAGTTAATTAAGAATATTTTAAATAATTATAATAATTAAATAGTTTGACTAATAATAATTATAATAATTATTATTATAATTAAATATATATTTTAATTAATTAAAAATAATTTTAGATTTAATAATTAATAATTATAAAATTATTTGAATTTAAATATAATTTAATTTAATATTTCAATTTAAATTTAATATAACAAAATTTAATTTACTTTTTAAGGTGAGAAATGGCAAAAAAAAGACACAAAACAAACCAAAAAGCCCTTTGTATGTTATATAGACTCATAGAGCAGTACTTTAATCCAAAGTGTCATTAAATATGAACTTAAACCACAGAAAATGACTACCAAACGCAGCAGACGCACGTTTCCTCCACTTCTCGTTAGTTGCTAACAAAATGAGGGTCTTTTGCTGACTAAAACAAATAGGAGGGGGTTTTAGCCTATTATAAAAACAAGATAGTGTTTTTGTATACTTTCTAAAACATAGGGGAGTTTATGCATTTTGTCCTAAAAAATAAGGAAAAATTGCATAATACTCTTGCGTTATGTTAAAATTGTTCAAAACTTACATGTGTTAAATAAATAGCCATAAAAGACTTTGTAAATTTTGAAACTATGCAAAAAATACTCCCTTCATCCAAAACTGACGGAAGGTGCTACACACGACGAGTACCGGCCTTTTTTTTACCCTATTTCAACTTTTTTGGTAGTGCAATGATCTAAAATACACTTCTCTTCCACTACATATACACTTAACATCCTCCCACAAGCATACAATGCAAAAATAGGATTTTAAGTGAGCAAATGTCCAATTTTTCCCTTTTGTTTGAATATAAATAAAAATCACTTATAATATTATTTATAAAATATGCTAATCAATATAACAATACCTAAAAATTATATCAATTTCTTTAACTTATTAAAATGTTATATTAAAATTATTAATATATATTTATATTAAACATTTAATATTTTTATTATTTTTAAACTTTGCTAAATTAAGTAGTTTTGTTTGAATATAAATAAAAATCACTTACAATATTATATAGTACTAATTAAATCAAATAATTATATTAAAACTATTAGTATATATTTAACTTAAATATTTAATACTTTTTTTATAATTTTTAAATGTTATTAAATTAAATACTTTTACTAAATATTTATTTAATTTAAATATATTTTAATTTATTTATAAATTATACTAATAAATATAAAAATACTTAAAAATTATATCAATTTTTTCACGTATATAAAATATTATATTTAAATTATTAATATATATTTAAATTAAATATTTAATATTTTTTATTTATTTTTAGATTTTGTTAAATTAAATAATTTTACTCATTTTTTGTTTATCCATCGTCTTCTCCGTCGCCAACGAGTCGCCATCGCTGATGGAAATGGGCAAGCTTGGCCCTGTTGGAATCGTCTGGACGAGAGGAGTCAAACGGTGGTAATCTCATGCCGTGATTTGTCCAGACGGCAGCGAATCGACAGCAAGAAACTTCATGGTAGAAATAGATTTAAAATTTTTGGATCTTAGCAAAACTTGATGAAAATTAGCAAAGTTTCTCGTTCGAATCTTCAGGTCGAGCGAGTCTAGTGGTGGTAGTCCCAGGCCGGAATTCATCCAAACGATGATGAATCGTAGCCAAGAAGCTTGGACGGTTATGCTCGGGGCCCACTCTCTCCGGTCAATGAAAGTTCAAATTGATGGTATGGATATGTTCGCCTTAAGGAGAGGATTCCAATGGTTTAAGCCATGGCCGAAAATTCTTTCAGACAATACCAAAATCTTAGAGAGAAGATTTCGGAGAAATAGTATATATAATATATATACGTTATATATAATGTATATATAAATATATAAATAAAATATATATTTAAATTACCTAATACTTGGACCGTTTATTTTCTACACTCAAAGATCAATGGTTGTTATAAGAAGGGTATACGGTCAATTTAGCAAAAATTTAACGCCGTTAGGGTTTATCTAACGAAAAGGGAGAGTATGCAATATTTTGAAAAACATAGGGGTTTTTTTGCCTATTCCTTTAACACAAGGGGTTTTTAGCTAAATTTTAAAAATATAGGGGGGTTTATGCAATTTTTCCAAAAAAATAAAGCAGCAATTTATACTTTTGTATTATCAAAACAGAGCAAAATGCTTTCCTGACGTGTTTTGTGAAGGACACACTGTTTTTTTATTTTATTTTTAATTTTTAATTTAAAATCTAAAATAAATTTTATGTCGTCATTGAAAAACTATTGAATTTTGATCAATTTATGGTCTAAATTTAACTAATAAATCAACAGTGTAGATTTTATCTAATTCAAATCAATCGTGTAATTCAAACAAAATAGTAATTAAAATTATATATTATATATAATTAAATTTGAATATATATATATATATATAGAGAGAGAGAGAGAGAGATGTCGGCAGTGAGGTGGATGCCACTGGGGAAGAGGGGAGTTTAGGGGAAGAAGGCGGACAGGGAAGGGAGATTGGATGGCGACGAGCGCGATAGGGGAAGGGAAGAGGAAGCGGATTTGGATAGAGGGAGAGGAGGAGGCGGAGCATATTAGGCAGTTGATTTTCTTTTTTTTTTTTTTTTTGTTTGTAGATCGTGAGTAGTTCGAATCGCTTCACGAATAACACCCATTGGTATTTCTATAATTTCAGTTGAACTTTTGCGCCCAAAATGTATTTATGCAATTTCAGTTGAACTTTTTCGTTAGTTTTCTTTGGGAATTAGTGTAAGTTGTTGATTGAATTTTATATGACTGTTATTGCTTGTAGCGACGGCCAGGGGAAGGGAAGTAGGCAGCGGCTAGGAGAGGGAGGAGAAAGAGGCACCGACAGCACTGAAGGAGGTGGTGACAGGGAAGACGATGGAAACGAGATGGGGCGGTGGCAGCCTAGGGGAGGGGACTAGTGACAGCGACGACACGAGGAGAGAGAGATAGGGGTGGGGGGCGAGAAGTAGTGTCCCAACAACAATAAGATGAACAAGAATCAAGGGAAGTTAATGATTTTCCATCCACTGGAAATTAATGATCAAAGTTGTTTCCGGGTTGTCGAGTGCTGCTGCGATCCCTCCATCATCTTCATCTGCTGATTTAATTCAGTTGTAGAGAAATAAAGTAGGGAGTTTCGAAGTAGCTGATTCCGGGTCTGGTTACGTCATCTGAATCACCATCAATTTCAGGATGTTCTTCCAGGAATTTGTGGGCTGTGCGGTTTTGAGTTTTGTGTCAGATCTGTTGATGCTGGGCTGAAGAATTGGGAACCCCTGAAATTGTGATTACCAAGAATGGCGGTGATCGTGCTCGAACAGCGCAGATAGAGGAGGACGGACACTCGCATGCGACGAGTTCATTGGAACACATTCGGTCACAATTTAACATTCAGGAATTTCTCACCTTTGTGCACAAAGTGATTGATAATGACGATCATGCCTCCATTCAAGCGCTGGACAATTTGAAAATGAAGTGGGAACAAAAGTTTGGCTTTTTCCATTCGAATCGTGTTAACTCAGTAGATGAAAATCCGTTGGCGCTCGGGGTCCACGCCAGGCACGCTCGCATGCTGTGGTGACTGGGCCATGGATGGACGATGGCTCTATGGTTTCATCGAGTGCATGGGCGATAGCAGTTTTACCTCCGCTACTTGCTCCGCCAATTGCAGTTTCGCCTCCGCTGTCTGCTCCACCTGATGCTGCTACTGTTTCGACAATGATGGAGGCGAATAGAGGTGCTCGAGACAACTTGCCGGAGGCATGTGATGTAACAGGGTTTCCACACCCTCAAGGATTGAACGGATGGAGTCAAGGCTGCCGCATGCCGACGTTTGCAATCATACGGGCATCTTTATAGGTATGATCCCTCTTCGTGCGTCGAGTCATGCTGATTCATTTGTTGATAAATTCGCTACCACTTTTAATAATTCTAGTCGTAGAACATTGAAATATATTGAGCCATGGATGCAAAATTGAGAAGTTGTAATTTGGTCGTCCTTGAGTATGATTCGAGATGGATCTCGACATTGGAAACATGTGGCTCTGGGATATTTTCTGGAAAAGAAACCGTATTTTCATCATTTGAATGGTATGTTCGGTCAATCTGGCCAACAATGAAGGATGTAATTGCCACATCGAATCGTTTTTATTTCTTCCAATTTAATATGATGGCTGCATGGAGGAAGTAATTGAGGGGGGCCCTTGGTTATTTCAAGGCCAATCGATTGTTTTTCAATGATGGGAACCAGGGATGGAGTTGCTTAAACATAAACATACACAAGTCCCGGTGTGGATTCGATTGAGACACCTTCTAGTGGAGTTTTGGACCCTTGAGGGTCTTAGTGCGGTTGCAAGTGGGGTGGGGAAGCCGTTATACCCTGATGCCATCACGAAAGCATGTACGAGACTGGACTTCGCTCGTGTATGTGTAATGCTAGATGTGTCCTCCAAATTTTCGAAACACCTCGTCTTGTTAATGCCCACGGAGGACGGGACTAAGGTTCCTTGCAAGGTTGATGTGGGATATGAGTGGTTGCCTATGAAATGTCGAACATGTATGAGCTTGGGGTATGACGCCAAGATATGTCCATCAACAAAGCCGCAACCGCCTCAACTAGTGAAGGTCTATGTAACCCACCCTCCAGTCGGTAGGCATGGATTGGAGGAAAAAGAGGAGGAGATAGGGCCTCCACAAGAAGCTGTACCAAAGATGCCTCGAGGCCGAGCGAGGATCGAGCCTCCTTCCCCTATCGGAGAACGTACGGAAATTGTCCTATTTAATATGTTTGGAATTTTAACTGATGACGATGTGAGTGTGGCACTACCGTATGAGGGCCCTAACATACGCAACCCTTCATATCAGTATACATGATCCCAGCAGCTGTTTGGAATGTTTGTGGCTTTAACCGACGCGATCATCAACTTGCGGTTAAGGACTTGATTCAGAATTACAGGTTACTCTTTCTTGGTATCCTTGAAACTCGTATACCAGCCTCCAATATTACTAGGGTCAAACAAATTATTTGTCCTTCGTGGCAGTGGTTTTGACTATACTACTGTTAGTAATCGTATTTGGTTAACTTGGAATAGTTATGAGATTGGGGTGGAGATTCTTAATGTTAGTCATCAATCGATACATTGCCGAGTTACTAACAGATTAATTCATCAACAACATTTGATTACTGTTGTCTATGGATGAATGATGTGATTAACAAGAGGACGTTTTGGGAGACGTATGTACACTTGCTCATGGGATCTCTGATGAATCATGGTTTGTGATGGGGGATTTCAATGCTGTGCTCGATATGAGTGAAATTTGTGGGGCTTTCGGTGATATTAGGCAAGCTATGGAGGAATTCCATGCATGCATTATAGAGGTAGGAATTATTACGCTTCCTGCGCAAGGTAAGCCATTAACTTGGCATAATTGTAGCAAGAATGGATGGAGTTTATGGAAATGGTTTGATAGAGTGTTGGCCAATGATACAATCATGCGATATTGGCTAAATGCTTGTTAGTGGAGCCTTGCTCCAAGTACCTCGGATCATTCTCCTTTCCTAATCCATGGCGGCACGTGGTTAAACTGTGTAAGTGTATTCCAATTTGATAATTATTTGGCTTCCTCGCCTGATTTTCTTGATGCAGTTCACTCGGTCTGGGGGCACACTATTGTGGGTACAACTATGTTTGCGGTTACGAGGAAGCTCCGTGTTTTTAGGGCTCTTCGACATTGCAAAGGGGATCTTTCATTAAATGTTAAGTTAGCAAGGGAATTCCTTGCTAATGCCCAAGAGCTCTTGGTAAGAAGCCGGCAGGACGAGCTTCTCCTTTAGCTTGAGCATTGCTGCAAACTTCTCTATATGCGTGCCGTAAAACTAGAACAAAGCATGCTACAACAACGGGCCAAGATGCAGTGGATGAAAGGGGGAGATCAATGCTCGCGTATTTTCTTCAAAAAAGTGGTTGTCCTCCGAGCATCAAAGCGTATCTTTCAAATTAAGGACTCATGTGGGAATATGTTCACTAATCAAGATGATGTTATTGCTGAATTTATTCCTTATTTTCAGCATTTGTTAGGTGGTGAACGGCGGGATAGGATGATAAACGTTGCACCCCTACGGCTGTGGGCGAGGCATGTGCTGACGATTGAAGAGGGTGATGCACTCACAGCATATGTTACTCGAGATAAAGCGAAGGAAGCCATCTTTGACATTGAGGAGGAGAAAGCACCAGGCCCCGATGGATATTCTGCAGGTTTCTATAAATCTGCATGGCCTATTGTAGGACAAGAAATAACGAATGTCGTCTTGGAATTCTTTCAACATGGGTGACTACTAAGACAAGTTAACACGACGATCATTTTCTTAATTTCCAAGGTACATAATCCCTTGACTGTTGGTAATTTTCGTCATATATCCTATTGTAATGTGCTGTATAAAGCAATTACTAAGATTCTAGTGAAATGCATTAGGGTGGTGCTTAATAAATTGATTAGCCCTACGCAAAATGCATTTGAACCGGCCCGCTCCATTAGGGACAATGTATTACTTGCTCAGGAACTGTTCTCAGGCTATAACCAACAACGCACTCCACCCCGGTGTGCATTGAAGGTGGATCTGAGAAAATCTTATGATATGGTGAAGTGGGATTTCCTATTTGTGACACTACGACTTTTTAATTTCCCAAAGAAATTCATTGGTTGGATTCGGGAATGTGTCACCACCCCTTCTTTCTCGATTGCTCTCAATGGGGGTATTCATGATTTCTTTGTAGGGGTTAGATGGCTGAGACAAAGTGATCCCATGTCTCCTTACTTCTTTGTTTTGGTTATAGAGGTGTTAGGACTTATCTATCATCAAAGAATAGAGCATGATGGTGGATTCCTTTACCATTGGAGATGCGGTGAGATTGGGTTATTCCAACTCTTCTTTTGTTGATGATTTGCTCCTATTTTGCCGAGCGGATCAGGGATCCATCCGGTTGTTCCAAAAGGGAATGGAGATGTTTGCTTCAATTGTCTGGGCTTCATACTAATGCTGCCAAGAGTCATATTATCTTCTCACGTTCTGCATATCCAATGCGAGATATCTTCCTTGGCATCCTTTTCAGGAGGAAACACTTTCCGTCATTTATTTAGGCTTGCCACTCACTTCGTCTAGGCTTACAATTACTAATTGTAAACCATTGTTGCTGAAGGTAGATAAGTGGCTACGAGGTTAGGACGCCCTTCAGTTGTCCTTTGCAACAAGGACTCAACTAATTAAATCGGTACTCATGGCTCTTCAGATTTACTGGGCGATGACATTTATTTTTTCAAAATGGATTTTCAAGGAAATTGAGGAGCGGCTCTGTAACTTTCTATGGAAAGGAACATCGACCACGGGTTACCCTAAGATTACTTGGACACAAGTGTGTTGACCGATTCAGGAGGGTGACCAAGGACTTAAGGATCTTACTGGACTTATCTTGGCCCTTATGACTCGGCATATATGGAACGTGATCAATTTGAACCTTGACACTGTTTGGGTTTCGTGGATTAACTCGGTGCAACTGCGTAGTAAATTTATATGGACGGTTGACGCTACATTTGAAGCTTGGGGTTGGAAGAAGTTCCTTCGATTACTTAGTACGTTGTAGTTGCATATACATTATATGGTTGGAGATGGTGAGAGGATATTGCTATGGCATGACCCATGGCATCCCCTAGGGCGCTTATTCAGCATGTCCCTTACGGCCCCTCACTTACTCGCACGTGCGGGGATGATTTACTTCGGATGGTCATCTAGGATGGGGAGTGGCATTGGCCTAGGATGAGGAATACTTTCATGCTCGATGTCATGCTACTTTTACCTTCAATTAGAGGCGGTCGAAATTCTGTTTCCCTTGATGGCGGTTCTTATGCTAATAAAAGCATCTATGATATTTTTCGGCATTTGGGCCCGAAGGTAGGCTGATTTTCACTGCTTGTGGGCCCTTTCGAGATCCCCCGAAATACTTTTATACTATGGTTAGCATTGAATGAGAGGCTGTCCACCATGGATCATCCGTGCTTGAGCATCTCCATGGTGAGTGTGTATTATATTCCAGTGGCACCATTGAGACTCACCAACACTTGTTCTTTTGTTGCCCTTGTGATAAACAGTGTCTTCAACTGTTGCGACGTAAGGTCTACTCCTCTTGGACCACTAGAAGATGGACCATTGATGTATTGATTGCCGCACGAAGATGGAGGGAGAAACATGTTATCAATGCTGCCTATCGTAATCTTTTGGCATCCCTTGTGTATCATATTTGGCAAGAACGGAATCAACGGAGGTACCAACAGCTGGTTCGCGATGCAGTGTCCCTTGCTCGGATTATTCTTGATGAGCTTAGACTCCATATACTTAGTGCTGAACTACATCATAGCATTAGTACTATCGCCTTGTATAGAGTATAACGGATACCATGGCCTACTTAAATTGCCATTTAATTTGTACACTCTGTACTTTTCCTTTACTTAATGAAATTTACCATTATAAAAAAAAAACAATGAGATGAACAAGAAAGGAAATATATATATATATATTATTTTTATAACTAACATATAATATTTAATATATTAAGCCCATGTTTACATCTTTGTATTAGGTCATATATAGTGCTTAATCCAGGCTAGCACTTCGTTTACCACACAATTCGTCAGCCTGTGATTTGTGCCCTGACCAGCTATTGGTCCATATAGCAATTGATTATAATTTTGCCAATGTTGGTGGTATTGTAATTAGTAGGCCCCGTTGATTTACATACTAACTTTGTCTTCCAAATTTGTTCTTGGTAAATGATATGAAAATGGCCAATTGACCCCCGACTTTCTCACAAATTCCATCTTTTTTGGGTGACAAGTAATAAATGATTTGACAACTTTTGCACAAATATCATGGCAGTATCCTCTCTTGTAGAAAGCCATTTTCATCTTCCTGTGAACGCTAGTGTGATATCTCTCCTTAACAAGTACTTTAATTTTGTCCCTATTTTTCTTTGGGAGAAACTAAAGTTTCCATTAGGTTCTGTGTTTGTTTTCTTAGCTCAGTAGTTGTCAAGACCTTGGAGTAGGGAAATCTTCTAGAAGCTACAGAAGCAGATGAGCAATGGCCGACTATGATAATTTTTTCGATGTTTCTAACAAAATGTTTAAATCATTGTCATCTTTTCACTCTTCCCAAGTGCGAATCAATTGTATTGGGTTATGTATTCCTGACTCCACGTACAACTATTCTAAAGAAGAACCAATGTACAATAGCATTTATATGTGGAGGGGAAGCTATTAGAGGAAGTCTAGGTAAAATACTCCTCTCAAATGGATCTGACGGAAGAGAAAAAGGTGAATTATAGACATATGATAAAAGACTTCTCACTTTGTCTTTTTTAGGACAAAAAGGTAAAGTATTCTTGTAATGCAACATGGAATAATTTGAAGTAAACACACTATAAATAAATCAAACATTTTTATGCACACATAATGCTGGTAAATGTTGTTTTTATAAAAATGTATATGTATTATTATATTAAATTAAATATATTTATAATATTTTTATTGATAAAAATTTATGTCCAAATACAAGAGGGGAGCGTGTAGCGCACAGTTGAGCCTAGGGGATAGTTTGCTCTATTTTTATAATACAAGGGTAAATTTGTAGCACTCTCTAACAGCACTAGAACTATATTTTCCCTAAATATCATCCTTAAAGTAAATCATGCTCATGTACATAAATATACACATAAGCCAGGGACAATACGTATACGTTATCCCAACGTCACAACAGATACAATCAACCCACAAGATTATATATATATATATATATATATACACATATCAAACAGCATAAGGTAAACCATCACAAGTAGTTCACATACCGTCCGCATTTTTAATTCCTCTTTGTACATCCAAAATATGATTTGTATTCTAACTGACGAACGAAGAGAAAACTGCATATTGGCCTGATATGACATAATGTAAGGTTTGGACCTAACTCTCAATATGTAGAGACCTCAAGATCTACTCTTGAAAAGTATGAGCAGAGGGATGAGTTTGCATCTCAATCAATAAGCAAATAACTGTATCTATATATGTACATCAAGTGTAATCCAAACAAGATAAAATGAGCAACATATATGGAATATAATTAATTTAACTCCAACATAACTAACTTTATTACATAACATAACCAACTCATAATAAGACAATCAATTAAACTCCTCTTTTTCTAGTCTATTAACCAGAAGATGAAATACTGTTTTTTTGCACCAACTCAACCTCACCATTTGTTAAATAATGTTTAAATGAATCCTCTTAACATGCCACACAGGCTCATCAATCTCATTGCGGATCATAACTCTTTTAATTCGCATCATAGCTCTTTTTATATCGCATTATATCACTTTTTATATCACATCATAGCTCTTCTCTTTTTATTTTGCGACATTAGGAGATTTAATGAAATATTACACCAACATGAAAAGGAGGGGATCCCTCCACGAGCGAAGTAGCAGATATCAGACTTCACGAAGGTTCTTGGACGATTGTGGTCTACAGGATATAGGCTATAGAGGGGATACCTTCACTTAGTGTAATGGTAGGGAAGCACCAAACATGGTTCATGCACGGCTTGATCGAGTGTGTTGCAGTCAGAGTTGGGCAAACCTTTTCCCGAAGAAGAGATGATTTCGCTTTAGGCGATTGGACTAAATCTGAGGAATGCAATGAAGTCATCAAGCAATGTTGGAAAATGGATTCGATATGCGGGGCACAAGAGAATTTCATTGAGAAATGGTGAATAGATTTTCGGGCTGAAAAAATAAGAGATTACGGGGGTGTTAGGTATGCAAATGGCGAGACTGAAGACTAGATTGGAGGAACTTTCCACCAAGGACGAAATACTACAAAAATAGAGGGCTAGAGCGCTGTGGCTGAATGAGGGAGATAGATTACGACTTTCTTTCACGCCAAAGCTAATTAAAGGAAACTTAGGAAGGAGGTCAAAGCTTTGAGGGATGAAATAGGAACATTAGAGACGGAGTCGAAAGCTATTAGATTAATAGTGCACCGCTATTTCATAGAAATATTCCAATCCATACGACCCCCAGATTATGTGATACGTGAAGTAGCGGATTCAATAGAAGTTCGAGTGATCGAAGCCATGAATGAAGCACTTATCTGGCGTTTGCTGTAGAAGACATTATCTTGGCACTGAAACAGATGCATCCCCTAAGATCGCTAGGACTTGAGGGTATATCCCCACTCTTTTTTCAAAAATGCTGGCATATCATCAGCCCCTCGGTCTCTACATGCAATCTTGACATTCTTAATAATTGTTCATTAAATCCCTCACTTAATTTCACTTATATTATGCTCATTTTGAAGTGCCCCAATCCAGATAACATAACTCAGTTCTAACCACTTAGCCAGTGTAACGTGATTTACAAGTTAGTGTCCAAAATTTTGGCTAATCGTATTAAATCTTTCCTTGGCTCATTGGTCTCGGCCTCTCAGTCCTCTTTTATTCAGAGTTGTTTAATTATGGACAATGTACTAGTAGCCTATGATTTTTAATCAATTTCTATTACATAAAAGAACATGGGCAGACTGATTATGTTTCGTTAAAGCTTGACATCAGTAAGACTTATGATCGGGTGGAGTGGAACTTTCTTGAGAGGGTATTGCTTAAAGTAGGTTTTCAACCTAACTTTGTATCTCTCATTATGATGTGTGTCATCACGATTTCTTTTTCTTTTCTTTGAAATGGTGACCATAATTAGCCATTATCAGTATGATCTTTTGTCTCCATATCTTTTTTTCTGTTTTGCGCAGAGGCTCTTAGTAACCTTGTGAGTCGTGCAGAATCCAAGGGAGGTATCCAAGGTGTATCAGTCTCCCAAAATGCACCTCGTGTCTCCCACCTCCTTTTTGCAGATGACACAATGATTTTCTACCAAGCTACGCCAAACGCAATGCACTACATCAAGTGGCTCTTGGGCACATTTGAGGAAGCATTGAGGCTGAAAATCAACCTCAAGAAATCAGTATTGGTCTTTAGTAGAAATGTTCCCATCCTGACCAAAGAGGATCTAACTGATATTCTTGGAGTGGAAATCAAAGACAAACATGATAAGTATCTAAGACTACCCATGATGATAGGAAGGTTCGAAGCGCGATGTCTTCAAGGAGCTTAAGTCGGTTTTGGAAGAAATTCAATGAGTGGGCTACAAAGAAGTTCTCTCAAGCCAGTCTTGCATTATTAATCAAGATTGTTCTCCAAGTGGAACCTTCATACAGCATGAATTTCTTTGAAATTCTGGAAGGGGTACTAAAGGAACTTCAATGGATGTGGCTAATTTTTCCTGGTATGGGGGCGGGGACGCCAAAATCCACTAGGTCACGTGGCATAAGCTTTGTTGCCTCAAGGAGGAGGGGAGATTGGGATTTCGTTCATTGAAGGAATCAAATAGCTCAATATTGGCTAAACAAACCTGTTGGGAGGCAATGCAAGTCGAATTGCCTACTCTAACAGATCCTTAAGCATAAATACTAACACGAATTTTTTTGAAGCCGCAAGTGGTGAGCCCCCTTCATTCACCTGGCGATCTCTCTTGCAAACGAGGGACGTACTGGTGGTAGGTTTGAGGTGGCGCATTGGAATTGAGAATCGGTATTGATTGTGGGAGTCCTTTGGGTTCCTAGCCCTTTTTATTCCCAACTGATCGTCCAACTGAAGTCACTCCAAGTACCCACAAAGGTCGTTGCCCTGCTAGATGAATCAAGATAGAGCAAACAACTAGTGAGAGAGGAGTTTGCACAGATCAACTCTGAATGCATTCTCTCCATTACATTGCCTCGCGAGAGAAGACAAGATGAGGTTATCTAGAACTTTGGAAAACAAGGAAAATTCTCAGTGCAAAGTGCATACACTTTAGCTTGTCAGTTGTTATTAGTTGCCACTCCGTTGGGCGCACCGAAGAACTGGGATTCATTTGGAAGATACACCTTGCACCAAATATCTGGATGTGTCATCTAGAGGGTGTGTCTTAAGGCGTTGTCGACTATGATGAATCTCAGAGGTAGGGGTGTCCAACTAGATAGCAGTTGTCAGTTATGCGAGATATATGAAGAGGATATTATGCACGTTCTTGCAGTATGCCCATTGCGAGGCTTTTGTAGGCGGTGTCTGGCATTGCGTGGAAGTTGGTGGAACCAAATTCAAGGGATGCCTATGGCTTGGTTATAAGGGATTAATCAACAGGCTGAATGGAGAGATTTTGAGATGGCTACTACGGTTGCTGGAGTGTGTGGTACAACAGGAACTTGAAGGTGTTTTAAGGTAACATATGCAAGCAAAGAAGGTGGTCGATATAACTCGTTGCTAGATTATGCTAGATGACAGTAGGTGTTTGGAAGATTCAAGGTGATGTTTCAATTTTTTTTGTTATTTTTATCCGGGGAGATTTTCTTTTTCCCCCTCAGGTTAGCTACTTACTAGAACTATTTCTTAGCTTAATTCTTTTAGATTATCTTTTTTGAAATGAAAGTACCGAACTTTGTAGAAAAACAAAATAGATTGAGAAGAAAATACTATTTGTATGAGAAAATAAATTAATTAATGTTATACTAATATAATTTTAGTATATCAAAAATTTAAAAACTTTATTAATAAAAATATTTATTAAATAAGAACAAGAATATTTTTATTAATAAAAATATCCATTGTTGACTTTGATATAATAGTTTTTCAGCGATTTTATTATCTTTTCGCTGACGATTATATACCGTATTGTCAATTAGAAAGGAGAAAAAGAAATAAAAGAATTATATATGTGGGCAATAAAATAAATAAAAATAAAATATTATATACTTTTTTTGTCTTTTTAGTTTTATACTTTTACATTTTCGCCTATATTGGATGCAAACAAAATTGGACCAAAAAATGTTTCATATACATTGAGTTTTACTTTTGTTCTATCTCTTCCTCCTATCCAAACACCAAACTGTCTCTTATAAATTCTTTGTACTTTCACTTCTCTAACAAGTATAGAACAAATTAAGGGAATAGATCGATAGAAAACTAAAGTTTTTCTATTCTATTTTCATTTTAGACAGGAATTTAAATTATATAAAGGATTATAACATTCTTTTTCTGTTGATTCTATTTGCCTTACTCATTTTAAAGATTTATTATTTATTGATGAGCTATAGCAGTTGTACCTATTAAAGCGACTAAACGAATTATTGAAATGAGTTCAAATGAAAGAAAAAAATCTGTTGATAAATGAATTCCAATTTGTTGACTATTACTTATCAAATTTTGCTCTAAAATCTGATATGATTTTGTAGTTCAAAAGATCCCATACCAGACGTATCTAGAATAGTAGTAATCAGTGAAATTAAAAAAATTTGTACAAACGATCGAAGTAACTCCATTCCCAACTATGCTAGTTTCATTTTTCACCTTGATCAAATATAATCTAAGTCAAGATGATGACATGAGTATCATAAATTATTTTTGGAGATCCGTTAATTACAGTGGTTGTATAATTCAGCTATTTACTGCAACACAACTTATTCTCGTAATTATAACTTAAACATGAGGAGCGGACTGTATATAAAACTTATCCAATAATGTCGTTGACAAAAGTACTGTATTTAAAAATGATATGAAGGACTGATGAAACAAAATTAAATGATGTAAAGTCCGAATTGAGCATATGTATAGTTGACGGACTGTACAGCTGAAATTATAATTTTGAATAACAATCATTGGTCCATTTGCGTTTCCGTGTCCGTGTCCGTGTCCGTGTGCCTGTGTGGCTGTCTGCCTCTTCCCTGTGTATAATAAGTATATAAGTAACAGTAAAGTAATAACAGTGAGTTGTGTATTATTTTTGTATGATAGGGTTCATTAGCTGGAGCTGGACCCTCCCCCTTTTAGTTTTGGCCAATGGGCGGTGGGTTTTGAAAATGAACGCAAGATATCAACATTTCATTTTATTATTATTATTATATCTCTTCACTCCTTCAATTATTATTAATTTTTTATATATTGCAATCTTATCCTCTCAACTCTTTTGAGCTCCAAGAAGAGCATAGAGAACTTAAAAAGCAGGAGCGCTGAGCTGAGCTACCCCTAAAAAGAAAACTGTATAAAAAGTTTAAGTCGCACAATCCAGTCCCTGGGGCTGATCCCCACCCCTCCTCTCTCCCTCATGGCCCTCCCGATCTTTCTAAATAATTGTAGGTTTATTATTATTATTATTCATATCTGCCACCCAATTCTTCTCCTCTTCCTCTTCCTTCACTCCCTTTCCTGCTACTCTCCATTACTACTCTTCAACAAGACTGAATATTACGAAAGTTGCATCTTTCTTTTATAATTCAAGCACCCCTGCTCTGCTCAGCCCATCAACAACAACATACAACACAAGTAAGATAGAGGCGATTGAGTTGTTCTAGGATTACTGACAAGTTTGGATCGACTGTTGATGGCATCGGTATTTTTGTACCATGTAGTTGGGGATCTGACAGTGGGGAAGCCTGAGCTCTCGGAGTTTGCTGAGACTGAGACAGTTGAAGCTGCCATTCGGGCCATCGCGGATTCCTCCGAAGGAGGGATTCCCGTCTGGAAGAATAGATCCCAAAAGAGTGTGATGGAGAATGCTGAAACCAGACAGCAGAGGTTCGTGGGCATACTCAATGCGCTGGATGTTGTGGCATTCTTGGCCAGAGAGGATTCTTTGGCTGATCAGAATAAAGCCATCAATACCCCTGTTTCCGAGGTCGTTGTTCCAAATAATTCGGCCCTTAAGGTCGTTGACCCTGGCACAAGGTTGGCAGCCACTCCCTTATAGCTATCTTTAACTTCCTGTTAGTTTTTGCTTGCCTTATGCATTCATCTTTATTCTCAAGTACATAATCTAAGTGAAAGCTTAGGGAATTAAGCATGTAGCTGAGATCTCATAGGCATTACTGCTAAAGGCCTGAAAGCTGTGAAATGTCTATTCCAAATGGGATCATGAGATGCCGTTCATTTGTCATTGATATTAACATTTCGTTTTATTACATCATTATATGCACATAACTTACAAGCGAACTGGCTAGTGGCATCACATTTCAACTCTGTTTTCACAATGTCCTATGGTGTATTCAAAAGAATCATGTACTATGCTCTCACAGTACTGACTACTGAATCATATGATTCTTACTTCATTGGGAAAGTTCAGTTTCTCAGTCTAGAACTTAATAAGACTCCCAAGGTTTTCTGTAATGCTAAGATTACCTGAGCTACCAATGATTGTGCCAATTAATGATGGGCATAAAATCCAGTAGCCCTACAAATACATTTTTGCTATTTATTTTGCTACACATGAAAATATGGCATTAGTCTCGATTGGTGGAAACATTATTGCAAAAGGTTCCAAGGCATTCGTTTTCCTAATCACAGTGTTCTAACCAGTTTCTAGTAAAACTCTATGTTTCTTGGATGCTAAGAATACTTACAGAATGCTGTGAACTATTGTTTTCTATGCAGTGTCTGCAGTGATTCCTTCTGACTAATAGATAAGGAAATCCAATATCATAAAAAGTACATGCACAGCATCAAACAAAATATTGCTAGCAGAGAGATACTATATGTATCCATCACCAGAAACCTTGTCCTTGGAGCTCCCAAGATGAAGCCTTTGTAAATTAGAGTCATATTAGCAGTTCTTGTTACCCTTTAATCTATTTTTCTTTTCTTTTCTTCTTTAGCTGAAGGAAAATAAAGAAATGAGTACTTCGGTTCTGGATATCTCGTTTGATGCTTTTGGATACAGAGTAAATGTAAGTCCTTGACTGGCCAGTGACTGGTCGCAAAAGGCAAACTTAAGTTGGTGGGAGTTGAGGCTAGTAACTTGGAGGGTGGTTATGTAGAAATGAAACCAAAACACTTACAGGTGACCTGAAAGTGCCTTATATACTGTGTACCAAATAAGCACGTATAAGTGTGCGCAAGTTATCCTTTCTTAAACAGCAAATGCAGTGATGCGGATGGTCTATAGTGTGTTCTTTTCTTTCTTGAGTAATTATACCACTAACTAATAGAACCCTTCTTATCCTGATTTCACATATCTTGTTTGTTCTCACATGAGAAACAATGTTGGGAAAGAAAAAAAAAACACACAAAAGCTTCTTCTCTAGTCAAACTTCAGTACTCATTCGACAATGAGAGTTCACTTGTCTTGGGTTGGACAATGAACCAATCACATGAATATGTGAAATCACTTACCATGCACATGTTGGTAGATCAGGTTTCTGGTGGAAGTTCTGGGATATATATACATAGTTGCTCTTATGTATTCATAAAGTCGCATATTGCCTCAAGCTTTTTATATGCTAAATATGGAATGATTACTTAACAATTGGGATAACATGTGTATATTGATAACATGGGATGCAGCAGACTTGTGGAACTAAATCTCATGCGTGGTTAATGTATCGTCTAAACTTGCATGTGACCTCAGTGCATGAAAGATTGTTATACAGATGGCATGCATGACACTGACTATATTTTAAGATGCTTTGTCCTCACCTTTGTGAAATTAAGGAAAGTGGGGAAGGATTTCTGTGGCCGTTGACATTTTCCATGCTGGACTAACTCTGTTGTTTAAATATCTTCCTGTTGCTACATGGGACCTTAAGGTCTTTGAACTTTATCCTTGATCGTGTCACTATGGAATTATTAGCTGCCTGCAATTCTGATCTTTGTGATTTTGTTTCTTGATATGGTTTGTTGTAGTTTCTATTTGCTTGAACTTTTCAAAAGAACACACAGGTAACAAGAAATGGTACAGTATATTTGTACAAATTAAGGAAAGTAGGGAAGGATTTCTATGGCTGTTGACATTTACCATGCTGGACTAACTCTGTTGTTTAAATATCTTCCTGTTGCTACATGGGACCTTAAGGTCTTTGAACGTTATCCTTGATCGTGACTATGGAATTATTAGCTGCGTGCATTCTGATCTTTGAGATTCTTTTTTTGATATGGTATGTTGTAGTTTCTATTTGCTTGAACTTTTCAAAAGAACACACAGGTAATAAGAAATAGTACAGTGTATTTGTCTTGAGGGTTAATTACACTCACCTTCCATCTGCGATAGCTAAATTACCAACTCTGTCCTACTTTCTTTCATGATATTATTCTGATTTTATGAAACTTCTTCTCTTGTTTGGTCAGAAAATAATGATATTAGCAAAATGATTTAGTTAACTTTTTCCCTTAGCAGAACTATCCTTGCAATTTGCTAATATACTCTTAGTAAGATTTGATACATAAAAAGAAGCAAAATCCGTTGAAAATTGTTCTAGAAATGGAGCCTTTATGTTGAAAATTTTAGTAGTGTACTTGTCTGATGTGAAAAGATTAGCATTTGAGTTTGTTTTCGGGCCTACCTAATATATATGGTAGTGGTAGATGAGCAATCCTTGTTCAATGTATGAAGAAAAAGGACTCCTCAAGGACATTTTGTTTCTGTAGGATTTAATTTACAGGAAAAAAGGTTCCTTTGAGAAATTACTACACTTAATTTTGTTAGAGTAATAATTAACGTCCCTTCTTTCCCAATTGTCTCACTGTGAAAAAGGGAGAGGAAGGGTTGGTATTGAGCTGTTTCAGAAGGAAGTTGGGTGTAATTATCCTCTAGCTTGACCCAAGACCAGGTTCTCTATCACGAACAGTGTAATGATTAGCTAAAAAACGTTGGTTGCTATGTTCAAGTGCTATTATCGTAAACTGACTTCTCATGATTTTATGGTAGAGTGAGAAATGATGGGGACAAATTAAATTGTTTTTAATCTATTCATGTCAAATTCTTCATACTGAAGTTTAGATATTGTTGCGGCAAATTCCTTCTAGGACTTTCTGTACTAACATTAAATTCCGTAATCCTGTAAGCAAGATTGATAGATGCTTTGGAGCTGATGAAACAAGGTGTCAAGCGGGTTCTTGTTCCTAAGAGTTTGGTTTGGAGAGGAATGAGCAAGCGCTTTTCAATTCTTTATAATGGAAAGTGGCTAAAAAATGTTGACTCCTCTGGAGGCAATAGCACGAAAGCTACTGCTAATGCTAATCGGCCATCGTCATCTTCCACTTCTTCCATCCAGGACAAATTTTGCTGTCTGTCAAGAGAAGATGTCCTTCGGTTTCTTATTGGTTGCCTTGGTGCTTTGGCCCCTATACCGCTTTCTTCTATTGCCTCCTTGGGTGCCATCAATCCGAACTATTGTTGCATCGATGCTTCCTGCCCAGCCGTTGATGTCACCAAAAAGCGCCCCCAGGATCCATGTGCGGTTGCTGTTGTTGAGTCAACTTCAGATGGCCAGTATAAGATCGTAGGTGAAATATCATCGGCGAAGCTACGGAAGTGTGATTACTTGGGTGCTGCATGGGCTCTGGCTAATTTATCAGCTGGACAGTTTGTTATGGGGGTTGAAGACAACATGACTGCAAGATCATTTCCTGATATTGCGCTTGATGAAGTGGTTGGAGAGGCCAATTTGGCTAATGGTGGAGGGCCAACTAGGGCTAGAAAATTCAGTAGTAGAAGTATTGGGTTCTTTGGAAATCCAGCAAATCCAAATTTTGGAGTTGCTAGAAGCATGTATCGCGGTAGAAGCGCCCCCTTGACCTGTAAAGTCACAAGTTCACTGGCTGCTGTCATGGCACAGATGCTGTCACACCGGGCAACCCACGTGTGGGTAACTGAGGCCGAGAAAGATGACAATTTAGTTGGTGTTGTAGGATATGCTGATATCTTAGCGGCAGTGACCAGGCAACCTGGGGCAGCCATTTCTGAAAGCCACTCATCCTGAGCAGCATCTTTTTGTTTGTTTTCGCCTTACTTTTGTAAATTTGAAATATATGTTGCAATAAGCATGTGTGTGTCGTATACTTTGGTTGAGCAGAATTTTGGCATACTGGTCTTTTGAGTCCCTGGTATCGTATGATTTGATTTGTTTGTGGAAGGTGGAAAAAGATGTGCATGGCATGCAAGTAAGTTTTGAGTCAGACGTAAGTGTAGCATTTGCCGTCAATTTGGGAAAAGAAAACAAGTTTGGAGGCAGGAAAGCATTATATTATGCGAAAATGAGAAGGAAGAGCATAATATTTGATTTGTAAATTGGTGGAAGAAGAATATATTTGAGAATGTAGAGGAGACATATACTATAGACAAAAATATTTGGGGTTCCACGGAGAGGGAGAATAAAAATATACTACCAGCTAACACCGCATTGGCATAGTTGTATTATTAATATTCTGTGGACAAAAATAAATGATGGATGAGAAGAGAATGTTGTGAAGAAACAGAGTAAAAGTAGAAATTGGTGAAGAGCAGGAAGGGTAGGTACGTAAGAGACGAGTCATGTCATCTTCTTCAGTCAAAACAAACACCACTCATTAGGAATATAACATTCTAGCGGATGATAGGTTTTCACATATCTGCAGAATAGATCCTGGAAAAGATAACTCGGACATATGTATATATAGATAGATAGATATATCATTCATTATTGTGGCAGGGAACTTATTCCTTTATTGCTATCATCTATCTCAACAATTCTAAAATAGTACCTACTCTCCTATTTCAAGTTGCTTTACATTTTTACTTTTGCGTGCCTCTAATAATAATGATAATACTGTGAGATGCATTTAGTAAAAAAATTGAAACAGATGGAGCTTATCTTGTGACTTTGTGATCCATCAACATCTTTTAGTTCATTCATATATTAATTCTTGCAAAACTCGTGATCTTAGTTATATATTATTCTTGCACTAAAAAATACTTTGATTGATGGACTTGATATATTTTTTTTGAGGTTGGATGGAATATCTTGGCGCGTGCATGAATATATAATATATTGACCAAAAGAGGGATATATATATAGAGTTAATGAGTAATGTACTTAATTGTTGAAATCGAATTCAAACCTATATATATTTTTGAGGACAGGAACTTTTATAATTATGTAGGTATAATTATATGTAATTTATTGAGTGAGGTAAGGGCATGCATGCAGGTATAGTGCAAGGGGGAATATATATATATATATGTGTATATGATGGAAGAAAATCCTGATTCCATATTCTGACACATTTAATTTCTAACCACAAAAATCAATCCCAGTGGACCCTGAAAGTTGCATGACCCTTTACTCCATTCATCACGCACAAATTTGCCTTCACCACATATATACAATTGCGTGTTCAGCTGCCCCCATCCATAACCTTAATTCAATGTAATTGCTATTAATTTACCTCATCAATCAATATGGAATATTAAGTTCAATTTGTTGCTGATCTAATGTACATCTCTACATGATCGATCATATGCATATATGCCTATAAATATATATATAAATCAGATAATGATACATATATTATATGCCTGCAGAGAGAGAAAGAGTGAGAGAGAGAGAGAGAGCATTATATATATATATATATATACATATATGCAAGTGTGCTTTTGATAAAATTATAATTAATCGAGGAGGAGGCATTCTTGAAAAATGATTGGATGGGAAGATGTATACAAGGTATTGGTGGGCATTGCACCACTGTACGTGGCTCTGATATTAGGTTACTGTTCGGTGAAATGGTGGCGCATGTTCACTCCCGACCAGTGCGAAGCCATAAACCGCTTAGTCTGCTACTTCACTTATCCATTGTTCGTGTTCGAGTTCACAGCCAGCGTTGATCCTTTCAAGATGAACTATTTATTCATGGCTGCCGACGCCATATCCAAACTCATCATTGTAACAGCACTGGCTTGCTGGGCTAAGTGCAGCAGCAAGGGGAGCTATTGCTGGTCCATAACCAGCTTCTCTCTTTCCACGCTCACCAGTTCTCTGGTGGTGGGTGTGCCCCTCTTGAAGTCCATGTACGGTCCAATGGCTGTGGATCTTGTGGTTCAGTCATCCGTCTTTCAAGCACTTGTCTGGCTCAGCATCCTCTTGTTCGTCTTGGAACTCAGGCGAACAAGGAACCAATTACATTGTTTTGATGATGATGATCATCATCATGATAATAATATTATTATTATTCATGATCAGACCACTGATGTTCATGTTGTTGCTGCTGCTACTACTACCACTACTGATGAGGGTAATAATTTGGAAAACCAGCTGAGTAACGATATTAATAATAATAATATTTGTGACTCAAAGTCAACGACGTCCACCAGTAGCAACCGGCAGCCATCTTTCTGGAGTTTGATGAAAAGGGTGTGGCTCAAACTGGCCAAGAATCCAAACTCCTATGCCTGTATAATTGGAATCGCATGGGCATTTTTATCCAACAGGTACGTACATACGTAACGTATAGATTAATTTTATAATGTATATGATTGATAGTACTAATTACTATACATATGTATATATTCTTATTGTGGCAGCTGAATGATGCATGTATATATATATATATGTAATTATGTGATCTTTTTAATGAATTAATATATGTATAGGTGGAATTTTAAGATGCCAAACATAATGGAAGGATCAATCCTGATCATGTCAAGAGCTGGTACTGGGACTGCTATGTTTAGCATGGGTACGTATCGTACTACGTGAGATCATCACATGATTCATATATATATATATGAATAATAAGTCATGATGGATGATCAAACAATATTAATATTCATCATGTTGCATGCATGTAGGATTGTTCATGGCGTTGCAAGAGAAAGTGATCGCTTGTGGAGCAAGTCTAACTGTATTTGGGATGGCCTTAAGATTTATAGCTGGGCCGCTGGCCATGGCTTTAGGTTCAGTTGCTGTAGGTTTGCATGGGGACGTCTTGCGTGTAGCTATCATCCAGGCAGCATTACCACAATCCATCACATCCTTTATCTTTGCAAAAGAATATGGATTGCATGCAGAGGTTCTCAGCACTGCGTCAGTACTACTACTAGCTAATTCATTTCTTCTATTTATTTAATTTAATTTATACATAGGTGCATGCAAGTACGTACATATACACACACATATATATAGTTTTAATTATTAGTAATAATTAATTAATTTGTTGTTTTGTGCATGCATGCAGGGTTATCTTCGGCATGATTGTGTCTCTTCCAGTATTGATCGGTTATTATGCGCTTCTGGAATTTGTACACTGACCGCGCCTGCCCGCCCCTTCTTTACATACACTACACAACTACCCAAACTGGTCATAACTTAGAGATCTCATCAACGTACTTCATTTGAAGTGTGTGTATATATATATATATATATATATATATGAATTTCTGGTGATGATATATAATAACTTAGTTTTGAATTAATAATTAATAAGAATCTTCACAAGTATTTTTACCATCAAAGAGATACATATCATGAGTTTATATATACTTATAGAGTGACATCCGGTCTATCTATGGACTTATTTGTAATTACAATGTCCGTTTACGTACGCACATACCTTAATTAATTACAGCTGAATATATTTATATATATAGAAAAATATACACTGCAAAAAGCCGTTTATGCGATTTGATATTGATAAAAAAATTATAGAATTCTGACGGGTCCATTTTTTGTGACGGGAAAAGACCTGTCATAATAGGTAGTGTCGGAAAATATTTGCGACATGAAAGGAAAAGGCGTAATTATATTTGCACCCCCTGATCTATAATCTATATACACACATAACCTCTATCTTTTACATAATTATGAAATATCTCTGACAACCAAAAATAGGACTAGTTTGTGTAATGATGCTAATATTTTTAGGGAGTGTGTATGTGATTTTTTAAAAAAGTAAGGGATGGTTTGTGTAAATAATAATATGGTGGGTGTATGTATAATTATCTAAAAGATAGGGGTAATTTGTGTAAACAGATCATATATCAAGGGGTGCGATGTATGTAATTCTAGCACCAGTCCGACAAAGCTTGGACTTTTGACGATTGACTTAGACTTTCCAATAAAGAACTTGAGAAACGGAACCTGCAAAATAACGTGCTAGTGCTCCAACGTTCAAATTAGTATCGAATTTAAGAAATAATAAGTTTAAATGATAGAGCGTAATAAAGGATCGAAGTATAACGACTGAATGTGAAAGTGGAATTCATATTCAAAAGCGCAGAAAAAATATAGCAAAATAATTGTCAAAGTTTCAGTTCAGAAGGTGTCCTCCCGCCTGGGGGATCAAACCTCTATTTATAGAGAAGTGTTCCTCTTCATCAAGGAATTGTATGTGCGCCCTATATCTAGGGTAAAGTGGATAGATTAAGATAAGCTATGATTAGTCCTTATCTTCAATTAGTCTCGCAATTAAAGTTTTCATTCAAACTGAGGAGGACTCTTGGTCTGTAGGGAGTCTGGCTGGCTAAAGAGTTCGAATTCTTGAGGGAATGTCCCTCAACATGCGTTTTGTTGGCGAAACCTTCCTGAACGATGATTCCTTAGAGGCTTGGAGGGTGTCTTCTTTAGATATCCCTGCTGTTTTTTAGATGAAGTCGGCTAAAGCCTGAGCCTTGATGGTAATCTAGGGTAGGTAAGAGATATCATAATCACTTAGTTCTACAACCCATTTTACCAGTCGCACGGATGTATCTGGCTTACCCAGTGTTTGCTTCAGAGGTAGATTAGTTTTTACTCCAATTGGATGCGAGAGAAAATAAGGGCGTAATCTTCTAGCAATGAAGTCAAGCTCGAGGGCCATTTTATCAGTGAGGGTATATTGGTTATGCTCCATTGAGTACTTTGCTGACATAATAAATCAACATCTATTTTCCAGTATCTTCACGAATGAGGATGGAGCTGATAGCTTGGGGGGTGGTCGATAAATACACATAAAGGGTATCCCCTAGAGATGGTTTCACCAGTAGAGGAAGTCTCGTAAATATCATTTGAGCTCTTCAAAGGATTGTTGATATGAATGATCCTACTCAAAAAATTCTTCGCTTTCCACAGGACTTTGAAAAAGGGTAGGCTTTCTCTGCCGACTTGGAGATAAAATGGTTGGGTGCTGCCCTCTCCCAGTTAGTCTTTGTACTTCATTAATGTTGGAGGGTGTCTTCATGTCCAGAATGGGTTTAATCTTGAGGAGGTTAGCCTCGATCCCTCTTTGGGTTACCAGAAATCCTAGAAAGTGTCACCCTTTCACTCCAAAGGCACATTTTTCTCGGATTGACCTTTAGTCGATAGTTCCTCAAAACAGATAATGTTTTTTCTAAGTCTGCAATATTGTCTTTGGTCTCCTTTCTTTACTAGCATATCGTCCTCGTATGCTTCGACATTCTTTTCAATTTGTGGGCGAAAAATTTTATTTACCAAACATTTGTAGGTGGCCCCTGTGTTCTACAAACTAAATAACATGGATACATAACAGAATGTTTTAGTGGACGTTATGAAACTAACTGTTTTGCGATCTTCTAGGGCCAGCATTATTTGGTGATACCCTTGAGATGCATCCATTATACTTAGCAAACTACATCCTGAAGTGGAACTCACCAGTTGATCAATACGAGGTAAGGGATAAAAAACCTTAGGGTTTGCCTTGTTGAGGTCGTTGAAATCAATACACATCCTCCAATGTCCTCCTGGCTTGGGTACTAATACGACATTGGGTAGCCACTCGGAGAACTCTATTTCTTCGATGTGTCCTATCGTCAATAATTTGTCGACTTCAGCCTGGATTATTTTATTTTTTTCAGGCCCAAAATGCCTCTTCTTTTGCTGTATTGGTTTAACGTTGGGAGCTATATTAAGATGTTGTTTTACGACGTTAGGGTCAATCCCTTCTATATCTTGTGGGATCCATGCAAAGTTATCTACATTGTGAGAGGTGCTCCTGAGGACTGGTCGTCCCATAATATCCAGCGATAGTCGAGGTATGGCAATTTGCTGAAAATTCGTCTGTCATCACTGCTTCCGTGGAGGGAACACCTTGCTGCTCATCTTCCAAGGCCCCTGTAATCTGGTGTTGAACATCTTGGGGACCTTTCTGGAAGCATTCCAATTGTGCCAGCCATTGTTGGGGGAACTCCTGGAGAACCGCTGGAGAGGGTCTCTATATCTCAATCAATTGGGTACTGGATAAGAGGGTGTTTCCTTCAACTAGGCCTCCTTCTATTCCTTTTTTAAGGATACCTACTTCCATCAAGGGAGCTAGGCAGGCAGGCACAAACACTGCCATCTACTCTTGGATTGTTGTCGCGATCACCTGCTGGATAACGCCTAACAAAGTGGAAGAGATTTCACTTAAGGTGGTGTCTGAAGAGGTACTTCATCTTGGAGGATAACTATAGGGTGCACCACTATTGGGGGTGGCATTGGAGCAGGAAGAGCTGGGCGGATTCTCCACTAATTGGAGTCAGAGAAGTTGTTGCAATGACCTGCAGAGGCTGATTGTTGCTAGGTGTTTGCACGGCTTTTTGCTTGATTGTGGGATTGCTGAGGGTTTCCATAGTAACTCATGTCTTCAACTCAAAAAGTTATCCACAGACTGCGCCACTTGATGTGTGCGATTTTACCACTGGTCCAACAAGCTTGGAATTTTGACGATGAATTTGGATTTTCCAATAATGAACTTGAAAAACGAAACCTGCAAACCAACACGTTAACACTCTGAAGCTCAAGTTATTATCGAATTTAAGAAATAATATGTTTAAATGATAGAGCGTACTAAAGGATCGAAGTATAATGACTGAATGTAAAAGTGGAATTCGTATTCAAAAGCGCATAAAAAATACAGCAAAATAATAACCAAAGTTTCAGTTCAGAAGGTGTCCCCCCGCCTGGGGGATCAAACCTCTATTTATAAAGAAGTGTCCCACTTCATCAAGGAATTATACGTGCAGCCTATTTCTGGGGTAAAGTGGATAGAAACAGTTAAGATAAGACATGAATCATCCTTATCTTCAATTAATCTCGCAATTAATGTTTTCATTCAGGTGAGAAAGAGAGTTCTTGACTGTGGAGGATTTCTGGTCTGTAGGGAGTCTGGCTGACTCAAGAGTCCGAGTTCTTGGGGGGAATGTCCCTCAACACGCACCCTCTACGCTGGATAAAGGGTATACCTGGGGGGGACCAGATACATGCCACGTGTGCTCTGGAAAGGTGTGTCGACATAGGTTCTAGGCCGGTTATTGCTAGTTGGGCTATGTTGTTGGGCTACATTGAGTGCACATCTCCTTCATGGGCTACTATATTCATTTGTGGGGGCTCTAGGCCTTGTTACTTATTGTTGACCCAAGTCTCCTTGGGCCATATACATCAGGGTGTAAAAGTAATTATCTCAAGAAAAAATTATCAAAAAATTAGAAACGATGTTAATATGTCCTTTGCAAAATTTGTTCACTCGAACGATTATAACTTTTGTGGTTTGCAAGGGATAAACAAATTCTTTATATAACATGTTTGGGATGATAAACAACTTTAGAAGTTGAATTCAATTTTTTTCCCCTTATACTTGAGATTGTTTTGCTTTTTTCTGGCGGCAAGGCCGAGGTACAACACATCGGCCAACTTTGAAACTGGGTTCGTGGCAACGGCAAATTGTTTTGAACATGATTGATAAAAAACGAAACGAGAAAAGTAAGTTTGCATTTGGGAAAGCCATTGATTTGTCTGTAATTTTTTCCTCAAAAAATAATAGAAACTGATTCTATTTTCCCCCAAAAAACGTCCAATTCTATGGGAAGTCTGGTTCTATTTTCTATTTTCTATTTTTAATTATTCTTTTGGAAAGCTAATTTTTAGAAAGAAAAAAGAAATAAGGCCTAAAAAAATCATATGAAATTGGTAATAGAAAACGAAGTTTTTTTTTTTTTTTTTGAAAAATTTCTAAGGAAAAAGAATTATTTATCTGAAAAAATGTTTAAAAAAAAGATTTGGTTTGCCGGAAAATTGCTTAAAAAAACAAATTTTTGCTAAAAAATTGCTAAAAAAATAGAAAATATTGACATTTGATAATTAATTTTGTCTTATTGAATGCAAAATCGTAAAATGACAAAATTATGAATTTCCCTTGTGGAGAAGAAAGGATGCAATAATATGTTGAATTGTGTGTAGTCTACAAGTGAAGGAAAATAATAGGCAGCATTGCAGAGCAAAAATAAGCTCTATTTTTCTGTATATACTGCAAAACTCACTTATGAAGAAATACAAAGGATATATATATAGTGTGGCATAACCTTCCTTAACAAACTAACAAATATTATTATAAAAAAGAACAAAACGATTATGTTGTATCTATCCTGTATCAAATAAGACTGTAACATAATTGTAGACGACCTCATCATGTGCGACCTCGCGATGTGTGAAAACCAATGTGATCTCAAGACCAGCGACCCGATATTGTACACTATGACCGATTGATGATAACAGAGTGCGCTGAAGCCAGGAAGAAATACGAACATTCCTAAAGCTTTTTCAGAAAAGAAATAACCACACTAATTGAATGACTAAAATAATAAAGCATGTGGGGAGAAGAAAAAAAAAATTCATGAACAAATTACAAAATAAGTCTTGTATGAATATTAAAGTTGAAGCCCAAAATAAGGCCGACAATGTGTCCAAAACATTTATATAACTTGGTATTAAAAATATCATCAGCACTGCAATTGTGCTCTTGCTAAAATCAAATGGTTTCTAAAATTAGAGAACACAAATTCTTTGTACTGTTCTATAAATGGATATAGTTATTACGACCAGATTAACCCATTATTTTTATATTTAGCTTCTAAACTTTTATCATCACCATTTTAAGGCACGGGCCTGCAAAAGAATCTATGATCCTTTTTAATTCTTAAATATCCTAAGGATATTCATGAATCGGGGCAATTGATGGAGAAAAAAATCAACCTATAAGAGAAAATGTTTACATTTCTGAAAATATCCACATTCAAGGAGATAATACATGAAACTAGAAATCGGCCCAAATTTAAAAGGATAATGTGGCGGTTATTAGCCGAATGACTTCAATGAATGAAGCTAAGAAAAGAGTTCAGGTTCAAGAAGACAATGTAACACAATTCAAACCTTTAATTAATACAACAATGAATGACCAATCACTATATAAGCTCTACTTGAAGAAAGTGAAAGGGAGGGAGGAAAAAGGGAAATAAAAATAAATTTATACTAAATTCTAGTATTGTGAGGTTAAATTGCACCCCAATTAATAAAAATTTAAGTAATCTCATTTGCGTACATCATATATATATATAGTTTATACACAAAATGAGCTAGGGTGCAAACAAGCATGGGAATAATTTTTGATTGATTGGTGGAGATGATGAGATATAGGTGATGAGAGAATGTGAATAAATGCCTATATGCTTTAATTTGTTAAACATTTCCACAATAACCATTAATTAATATTCTAATTACTACTGATGCATAAATATATATATATAATATTTGATTGACTGGAGGAGGTAGTACTATTAATGGATGGGCAATATCCAAGCTCAAACCTATTAATAATAATTAATAAGGAAAATTATAGTTATTTCTCATTATATGATATTTGGTATAATTATGAACGTGTCATTATTTAAAAAAATATAAATCTCTTTCAAATTAAAAATAATTATGTAGTTATTAGACAATAAGATAAAAATTATTATTTTACCCTTACTTTTATTTTTTTAAATAAAATAAAATATTTAAAAATATAAAAAAATGAGGTTTGGGGAGGTAAATAGTCCATTGAGAATTAGTTCATAAAAGTATTTTACAAATTTTAAAATGTGTATAAAATTGTAAAATACATAATTCAAAATGTTATTTTAGGCAGTTCACCACAAAAATTAGATGAAAAAAACTTAATGAAATGAGGTCATTGTTAGACGGACGTTCAAATCAAAGGAGTATTTTGTAATTTTTTAAGCAAAAATAAATATTTATACTTTACCAAATTTAAAAAAAAATGATTGTAATTTAGGCTAATTAATATCAAGAATGGGACACAATACTATTTAATTAGACTCGAATCCATCTAACTAATAATATAAATAGTGAATCCAAGTGTTGTTTGGTTACTGGCATGGTGCATGTCTGTGTAGGTAGCCTGCTGTTACTACCTACTCAGCTAAAACCATTAATGATTAATTAATATATATACATGTATGTGCGTGTGTGTGTTGGGTGACATATTCAGACACACATGCATATATATATATAGAATCCATTTGCAATGAATTGCACTATAATTAAATAAACTTGCTTAGTGGTCGCATTGACTAATCTAACAACCTTTTCAAATAAAGACGACCTGTATTATATATATGCAAGGGAGGGGGGGGGGGGAGTGCAGTGAGGTGTACGTCATTAACAAGTGGACACCATTAATATTGAAGCATGAACACTAATTAAAGATATATACAAATATGATGTTAAATTTAGCATGAATATTTTGATTCATTATATCCTTTTTACTTTATTAGTTAATATATAAATAGATGGGTGGTGCAGTTAAGCTTTAATAAAGTTTAGTAGGCTTTATCACTTGGTTGGCTCCCATATATCTATATGTATAATATGTGCCCCTGGTTTGTTTTCTTACTTAGCACCTTGTTTTGGAGGCAAAACTATATCATATTATTATTATTCATTAATTAACTACTCTTTTAATTATATATATATATGCTAGCAGTTGTGGCACACAATTTCTGCGTACATATAATAAATAAATTTTTATTTTTTTAAATATATCATACATAATAATAAAATATATAAATCAACATATCACATTTTAAAAAATAAATAAATAAAAACTAACTTAGGGATATTATCTACTAAAAAAAATTGATGTCGTAGAGCCACAAACCATCGTTTGTGAGTGAACAAAAATCTTCTTTTTCTTATATTTGAAAGACATATAGATGGGAAGAAAAAATTGAGTAGGATGGTTGAAAAGTACATAAGGGTTACTTTTGGCTAATTTGAAATATATATTGACGTCGAATTGTAAAGAATCGTTATTTGTGAGTAAAAATAAATTATTTTTATTAGTATATATATATATATATACATAATGCATGTATATATGTAGGAATTCCATACACACACATATACATATGTATGTGTGTGTGTGGAAAAAGAAGAAGAAGAAGACGTCATTATTTAATCTATACATATATATAAGGGAGAGCACTTGTTTGATGTTATTCTTATTTTTGGTCATTTTTTCCCCTCATCCACTAACTTCCACATTTCCTCCACTATCTATAAGTGGTAAAATATAATAATAATAATAGTTATTTATTTTTAATGACTATTTTTCTCTGTCTTCTACTCCAGATATTCTCTTTTAAAATAATTTTTTATTATAATTATTTTTATTTTATCTGTAATAAAAAAATTTAATTAAATGTGTGCACAGACATGGAATATGTGATATTGATATGTATTAATTATTGGTGATGAGATGATGTCAAGTAGTAGTAGTGCATATGCTTTCTATGTATTGTTTTGATGAGAATATTCAAATTCGAGTTGCAGGCAATGAAGATGATGTGAGACGACGCAGTTAAAGTAGCAAATTAAAAGAGAGACAAAAGTAAGTGGAAAATCTTATTAAATTTGGAATTCAATTCTTCTTAAGTCGACGATGGACGCAACAGCACATTTAATGCTTGCTCCATTACCCACCTCCACCATACTACTTATTCCATTCTTGATATCATCTTTTCAAAATGAGTAAATTACTTTTTTATGAAAAAAATAGCAATTTATCTTCATATATAATTTTAAAAATGCAACAATTTATCGATCCCTATGTGCTTTTTTAAAATGAACCAATTTACCTCCTTAACTCGAGAGGTAATTAACTTCATTTTAAAAAACACAGTAGGATAAATTGCTATTATTTTTTTATATAGAATAATTTATTCATTTTTAATATCACAAATAGGTAAGTTACATTAAATCCATTCATTTTATGAGATCGGCGTGTAACTTTTAATGAGTAATTAATATTAGCGCATCCATCTCTCATATATATAGAGGGTTAATTGTTATAATGTAATATTAGCGCATCCAACTCAAAGTTGTCTTTACCAAATATTTGGGCCAATACCAAGCCCATTTTCATATAGGTTTTGAAAGCCCTTTGGTATAATTAATTTAGTAGGCAAAGACCTAACTTAATTGACGAAGCATAATAAAAAAAGTCATAAAATCGAGCCTCATCTATATTTGATATTGATCAATTTTAATAATATTTATTGATTAATTATAATATACTAATATTCATAATTAGTATATATTAATTGTTGATAATTAAAATTAAATAATGTATAAACAAGACAATTGATCTTATTTTTCTTTAATAGTAATTGATGTAAATTGGATTCCTCGAGATAGTACTTAATCAAAATTGCAATGGTAATAATATCGAAAAAAATATTTTTTTAGTCTACTAAATATTCTTAATATTAATTTTAGTTTCTGTAAAAAAAATATTTAATTTTAGTCTGACAACTATACTTATTTTTTTTTAAGTTTTACAAATTTTAAAATTGATAAAATTTAGTCCGAATCAGAATGTCGTTGGGCACTGAATCTTCAACAGTTGTTGTGTTTGGGACGATTCATAGAGAACGTTCACACTAAGAGAATGAGGAGCGCCAAATGGTACACAAGACGGACTATTGCATCTTCTGTTTCGTTTAATATACACACGTCACGTGTATAAAAATGACATTATGTATTTTATTAAGAATAATTTTATCTGTGTGGCGTGTGTAATTCAAATACAGTGTAGAATGCTATAAGATTTGCAATAGAAAACCTAATCCCTTATAAGGCGGGCCTCACAAGTTTTAGATTCTCAGGGGTTGTTAAATTTCTTGTTGCGTAGTGGCCGAGTGGTTACCCTCATTAATTATTATTTTTCTTTGAAATTGTAGAGGGGCATTTGAATTTTATATAATTGATGGTTGTTGTACGTGATCTCAATAGAGAGGCCCAATTAATGTAATTACTATTCCCCAACACATCTATAAATTCAGGCAGCCTGCACTGCACCTCTTTCACTTTGCTTGCATGTTTCTTCTTCATCGACCCCTTGAGAGGATTAAGCGTACGTACGTACGTAGATTGCAAAATTAAGGACCATCAGAAGGAAGGGGAATAGTAGTAGTCAATAGGGATCCATTATGATTGGGTGGGGAGATGTGTACAAAGTGGTGGCCTGTATGGCGCCGCTGTACGTGGCACTGGCATTGGGTTATGGGTCAGTGAAATGGTGGCGGATGTTCAAACCTGACCAATGCGACGCCATCAACCGCTTCAATTGCTATTTCATCATCCCTTTCTTCACCTTCCATTTCACCGCCGGTGTCGACCCCTACCACATGAATTATCGATTCCTGGCCGCTGATGTCATAGCTAAAGCAATTGCGGGTTCCGTATTAGCCCTGTGGGCTAATTTGTGCAGAAAAGGGGACTTGTCATGGGCAATAACCTCATTCTCTCTCTCCAGCCTCAACAACACTCTGGTGGTGGGGGTGCCCTTATTAGAGGCCATGTACGGTCCTGTGGGCCAGGATTTGGTGGTCCAATCCTCCGTCCTTCAGTCTCTACTCTGGTTTCCTATTCTCTTATTCCTGCTCCAGTTCTGGCGCACCAGTCGCTTGATTTATAACAATGCTGCTGCTGCTGCTGCTAATACTAATAATTCCACCAACACTAGTATTCATAACTACGGTCCCACCTCCACGCAAAATTGTTCCAATATCGAAATAGTTGTGCAGCAGCAGGGAGCAACGCCAGATGCTACTAATTATAGTGACCATCAGCTACTACAACAGGTGCCCCCCAAAGATCCAAATTACAACAGTAATACTCCTCCTGCTCCTGTTATTAATGTTATTGGTACGACAACAAAGGAGAGTGGAAAATCTGCATCTTCAAATAATCTGGGACCAACCATGAAGAAAGTTTGTGCAAAACTTGGGAAGAATCCCAACTGTTATGCTTGTGCCATTGGCCTCATTTGGGCACTATTAGCAAAGAGGTAGATATGCACTAGTACTAATGAGCCAATATCAATTCTGACTGCATATCTATATATATACACACACACACATACTTGTATTGATAACTTTAGTTCATCATATTTGTTAAATAATAATTGTTTGTTTTAATATTAAATAGGTGGGATTTTGAAATGCCAAGCATAGTGGACGGATCGGTTATGATAATGGCCAAAGCAGGAAGTGGGGTAGCCATGTTCACTATGGGTAAGTAACTGTTTGCTTAGCCAAGCGTACATGATATATATATGTAATGAATTGGAAGTGCATGCAGGTTTATTCATGGCACTACAAGAGAAGGTGATAGCCTGTGGGGTGAGGTTGACCGTATATGGTATGTTTCTGAGGTTCGTGAGCGGACCACTTACTGTGGCTGTTGGCTCTCTGGCTTTGGGACTGCGATCCAATGTCCTCCGAATCGCTGTTATCCAGGTATTCTATCTATATACATGCATAACCTAATTCATAAATCAATATTATACCTCCATCCATATTTCTCCACGAACAACATCATCTATTAATTAATTTTAAATATATCATGATGAATCAATTAATTTGACCATTCAGGCCGCTCTACCACAAGCAATAGCCTCCTTCGTCTTTGCTCAAGAGTATGGCTTACATGCAAACGTGCTCAGCACTGCGTAAGTCCCTAACTCTGTCTTATTTTTGTTATAACATATGAAAAATCTTAATTGTTTCTTTTTCCGTTTTTTTCAGGGTCATTTTCGGCACCATTATATCCCTTCCTCTCTTGATTGCATACTATGTTGTTTTAGATGTCGTCCATTAGCTAGCTATATTGAGATATAGCTAGCTAGTTAGTTAAGAAAAGTCTCTAACCAAATAGGATTAATTAAATATTGGGTTTTGCCAGCTCTAGAACTTTGGTGAAGTATTAACTTGTAATCTCTCAAATATATATACTTGCTAATTAATTGTGCTGGGCAGTGTCAGTGTTTAACTTTGACTCTTCAGTATCACTATATAGACAATTAGTAGTACTTTCATCTCAGGACTTGTCTATTTTGCTGAGGAACTGAAGTGCAGTCAATAAGTCATGTAAAGATTAATAATTGAACGGAGAAATAACATCACACTACTAGCTACATGGTTTCTTTTTATATTAATGCTCACCAATTTGTCAAACTCTACTACAGCAGCATTTTACTATAATTAAACATCTGTGCATGTATCCCAATTTTCTAAATCCCTATATGAAAAACAAACTACTCGTAAGGAATTATGTTAATAATACAGCATACTACCAGGGACCTGAACCACAGTCATTCTGGTTTATTGAAGAAGCATTTCTCTCAGCCATCCAAAACTCCCCTTTCTCTTGCAACCTCATTAGCTCTTCATTTTCATCATCGTCCACATCATCCTCAGAACTGTAATCTTCTAGTTGGAACAAATCATCTAAATCATCTGCAAAGTCGTCATAATATCCATCATCAACTTGATTGTCCAACGGTTGAGTGTTGCTTTTATTGACATCACCATAAATGTTTTCTTTTCTTCTCTCTCTTCTCATCCTCTTCCCTTCTCGTACTAGCTCCATCAGCTCATCTTTTATGGCCGAAATTTCATCCTTCTCCACAAGTACACCCTTATCATTATATCCCTCCACCAGAAAGACAGAATCTCTTTGACCCTTTAAGCTAACATAAAACATCTCAGGGTGCCTCACCAGCATTCCTCTCAGCTTGTTTGGCAATCCAAACTCCTTCCTAAAATGCGTTAAATGGTCCACCAAAGTCCTCTTCTCTATTGTCATCCCTAAAACCTCTCTCACCACGGCACAAGCTCTCTTCTCGGCCTCAATTGACTCTTTCACCAAATCTGTCACGTTAGTATTGTACGGGCAAACATTCGGAAGTTCCCTGAACTTTATGAGATAATCACGATGTTGCCTCTTCAAATTAAGCCCCTTCCTCAGCCGTAGATGTTTGAATTTCAATGGCCTGTCGACTATCAGCCCAACAGATTCATTTTCATCACGTGATGGTAAGATGTTAGCCAAATTTGGATCCCAGTTGACAAGCTCAAGTGCACGTCCATAAGAAGTGTCGACAACCTTAAACTTATCTGGGTGGTCATTGCAAAGGCGCGAGCGGAAGTTAATGGGCAGACCAAGGTCAGGACCCAAATGCACAAGCTTGGACAAGAGAAGCCTGTGATATGGGGAGGCAAGCATTAAAAGTTTCTGTAGTTTTGCAGCCAAAGAGTTAGACATGCATTTCTTAAGATCAGTTTCCTTTCTCGCAAGGGCCTCAGCAGCTGGAGTGAGACGGACACAAAGTTGAGAAAGCGGACCAGAGGCATGGAATGGTGTAGGTGGGGTTGGAATAGTGAAGAGCTCGAAAATGGTGGGATAACGACGGATCATTGATAAGAGAGAGCGTGGTTTGGGTAAAGATAAGTAAGAGCGGCATTTGTAGAGAAGTTGAATGGGCATGAAGTGTTTTGGTTTGGAAAGCAGGAGAGTTTTGAGCTTTTGAACAAAGCGTATCTTGTTTTGTTTCAGCACATGCTTATCCAATCTGGGATCACGGACTAGTTTGTGAGGAGAGGAAGAGCACGTAATTAAAGGTGGGAGGAGGGGCTCGTGTTTTGTGCTGGTTCTGGTGCTGACACAAACTCTAAGGGTAGGCAGAGTGGGGATAAAATGGGATGGAAGGGCAGAAACATGGGATGGAGTAGAGATGAGGTGAGGAAATAGGAGGGCCATTGCTCTCAGTCTGAGTGCTTGGAAGATGGTTGAGTAGGCATTTAATCAAACAGGTGGGGTGCAGAAATAAAAAGGGTTGGGGGAGATGCTCTAATAACAAATAGAAATGGGTTTGAATATCATGATCACCACAGGACAAGAAGAAGGAAAGCAGGAGGGAGCGAGGGAGGGAGGGAAGGAAGAGAGTTTATGGATGAAAAAATTACAAGAAAGGGAGAGAAAGTCAGAGTAATTGCTACTAATCGAGTGATTGCAATGTATTAGAAGCTGTGAAAGAAAGACTCCCTCTATTTCACACTTATAATCCATATATATATATATATATATTAATTGTTGTTTTCTTCTCTTATATACATATATAGCAAAAATTCAACATTTTTATTAAATATGTACATATCAAAACATAACATTATTATGAAGTAGCAGATATTAGTATGGACTCCATCATTTGATCTTAATATTATTTTATTTGCATTATATAAATGCGGTTAAATATTACTTTTCGTCTCTCACTTATACTATTATTTACATTTGGTTTCTTATGTTTGGATTTAATCTGTGACATTTAAAGATTTCATCAAATTCAATTTTTATCGTTAAAATATTCGTTAAAACTAATTAAATATTTTTAAAAAAAATTAAAAATTAAAATGCATTAGAATTGATGGCATTATTACTCCACCACATACATTCCTTAATATATATTTATATAAAATTTATTTTAGTCCCCACATGTGATTAATTTCAAATAATCCTTGTTTTTTCAATTCATTTTAGATTAGTCCCTCCAATGGGTAGTTTTCCTATATCACCAATATAGAACTTTTTTTTCTACATAAAATTATTTTAATTCCTCGCTTTTTATTTTTAATTGCATTTGTTCCCTTGCATATAAAATTTTAAATTTTAAATGGGGGGGGGGGGGGGGCGGGAGGAGGGCGTTTGATAACGCCCCACACCATGCGCCGGACGTGTCCAGTAACCACCCAATAGGGAATGGCTACAAGGGGACGTGCGCTTAACTCCCCCCCCCCCCCCCCCACACGTCCTTAACTGAGGCATAACTCCCCCCATCTCCTTCCTTCTTCTACGTACTTTTGAAGAGCAAGGGTTTCCTCCAAAAAAACTGTAAGTATCTCCTCCTTTCTCTGCAATTTTATCCTTTCGTATCTTTTTATATTTGAATCCTTTTATGGTGTCCTTAGATAAGTCGTCAAGTTTATGAGGGAGACTATCCTAGTTGATGATCCCTCTGAGCCAACTTCGAGGAGAATGGACCCTGGCTCATCCGAACCCTTAAGTGACAGCAGGTAGAGCTTGAGATAGGTGGCAATGATTGCTTGTCGTTTAATGAATGAGGCTTCCGAGGAGGAAGAAGATGAGAGTAATGAGGAGGAAGGGTCTTCTCTAGATAAGGAAGAGAGGGAGGTGCCTTAGTCGCCACTAGACTGGGGGCCCTTGTGTCTCAAACTTCCTGTTATTCAACAATAGGTAGATGAATTCCATGTCTCTCCATCTTTTGCTATTTATGTTCCCTCCCTATCAGACCCCCCTATTCCCCCCCTTCAAATTGCTTGTGTTTCTTTTCTGTACAATTGAGGTTAGGTTTGAGATCTCCTATCCCCTCCTTTTATGCTGAGGTCGCTCGTCTTTTCAAGGTGCCCTTAAATCAGTTGGCCCCCAACTCCTTTAGGATTTTGTCTAGTTTTTTTAATGATCTTTCATTTTCATGGGGCCCCTGTCACGAAAAAAGCTGTTGCCCAGTGCTTTCAGTTGAAACAAGCTTTTTTCATTTTTACCCTCGTCGGGGGTGTCCTTCTTACATGCTCCACATCTCCCAAAACACTGGAAGAATAGCTTCTTCTGTGTGTTGTATCCTTGCCCTTGAACCTTCCCAGATCATTGGATACACACCCCTCCTTTGGCTGTAAAAGTTGGTGAAAAAAACAGTTTCCTTCTCCTCCTTGTTGGAGGATTTGAATGAGAAGCCTTATGATTGTCGGTCCTTGATCGATGAAAGGCTTTTAGGACATTTTGGCTTAAGTCCCTGGGTGGAACCTTTGGGGGATCCCCAGGGTATTTTATATTCCTTTTAGTTCTTACTTGTTTTGTTTTGGTTTGATCATAATTTTGTTTCATTCTTTTCTTTGACAGAAGATATTATGTTTAGTAAGTTGATGCATGATCATGCTTCGAGGGGCGTGCAATAGAGACCCTTCCCTCCAAATCACCTAAGGGGACTCCTGCCTCTAGCGAGTCCAAAGAAAAACGTCCTGCTTTGCCCACACCAGGTGGAGCATTTGAGCACTGAGAATGCCAAGTTAAAGGAGGCAACGAAGGAGGTTGTAAGTTACTACCAGCAAGTAGAGAAATACTTGAAGAAACTGCAAAAGGAGGTTGTTGGTCAGGCGAAGGCAATTAGGAAGGCAACTAAGTAAGCCCGTCTTGATTTTCCTAATACTGAGGAGGGCCAGCGATATTTGGAAGCTTATTGGTTCAGTCGTCTCTTGAAGTTCAAGAAATCTATGGACTACCAGCGGGCTGTGGCGAAGATAGCTGGGTTCTTCTTGGAATACGGTTTCATGGCTTGGAAGGAGTAATTCCTGGCTTAAGGTTCTAGAGAGGAGCCTTCATTCCTTAACCTCAAAGCTGCAATGGATAGCGCTCCAGACCCTTTTGTCGATCCTTCGGTTCCTGTGACCAAGACTCTGCCCCTCGAATCAGGTTACTTCTTTCTTTCCTTTAATTAACCATAATTCTGTCTTATTTCAAACTGATTCAAAGGGGGTTGTTGTAGAAGAGGACTTAGATCATATTTTGGGAGAGGTCGAGGCTGAGGTGAGAGGTCTCCCCTAAAGCTGCACGGATCCATGTAGTAGGGGACACCTTGAGTGAAGGAGCCTCACGAATCGAATGAGGAGGATTGCCCCCTGCCTGTTGATGGAGGACCCCTAAATGCCCCCTGAAGATGCCACCACTAGGTTGAGAAGGAGAACGAAGACCCCATCTATGGGGAAAAAGAATGAAAGAATATATCTACTCCCCCCCCCCCTCTTGCTCTGAAAATAATTTTTTTTCTGTTCCGTTTTTCCTTCCCCCCATCTTGAATAGGGATGAGACAAAACTTCTCTTTTTCTTTGAATATTGATTCTGCTTCCCCCCCCCCCCCCCAATCGACCATGTTTTTAGGCCGGGATGGCGTAATGCGATGGCTCGTAGTCCTTGCTTTACCTCATTCAGTTATATTACTTGTGTTATACTCTTTGCTTGCTTTTTGACTGATAAAATGCTTGCATCCTGCTTGAGGAGGGGGCCGTCCGTATGTTGTGAGGGATACCATTTCTCCTCGATCCCCTATGTTCTCCGGAACAGGGTTAACATTCATGTTATCTTGCAAAGCGTATGTATTTACAGATGAACGAAGGGCATGTGAGGGCTTTGAATAGGGACCCGGGGTTCCCCTGATGACGAATGTCTGTATGATTTTTAGCAGGCTTACTCCTATTTTATTTTATGTCTCACATTATTCTAGGTAAAAGCGTGAAAAATGTCATACCTTTATGAGGGATGCCCCCAAGAGGGGGCCTGTCTGGTGATGAGGGATGTTATTCAAGAGGACCCATTTTTTTAAGAAGATATCCTTTAGCAGGGCTTGTATTGTAAGGGGGATGTACCTCATTACGCATAGAATTTTTTAAGATTGTGTAAGTTCCAAGAATGAGATAGGAGATGTCTTTCATGGTCCTCTAATTCATAGGCTCCTCGACCTATTACTCTTGTGACTTTGTAAGGACCATCCCGGGTAAAGGTCTAATTTTCCTACCGATTTAAGGTGTCTACCCTTCGACGCACCAGACAGACTTTACCCTTTTATTATGGGCATTAATCATGGTGTTTTTATATCTTTGTATGCGAATAAAAGCCTTCTCTCTCGATTCTTCAATGAGGTACAAGTTTTCTTTCAGGAGCTCAGTATTATATTTTTTAGAAAAATGTAAGATTCTATGAGAATGCATCCCTAACTCAGTTGGGATGATGGCCTCAGTTCCATAAACCAAAGTGAAGGAATTTTCCCCTTAGTAGATCCTTGAGTGGTTGTTCTATAAGCCCATAAAACGTTTGTTAGTTCCTCCATTCAGTTTTCGCCGACTTGTTATAATCTCCTTTTAATCCCTTGTACTAGAATAGGATTGGTGACCTCTACCTGTCCATTGGACTAGGGGTGTGCCACTATAAACCTTTGTTTGATCTGTAAACCCTTACACTAGTCCTGTATTTTTCGACCTTGAAACTATCGTCCATTGTCCAAAATTATTTCTCTAGGAAGCCTGAAGCGGCAAATAATATTCTTCCATACAAATTTCATCACTTCACCTTCTGTGATGCAAGCAAGTGGTTCTGCCTCCACCCAATTTGTGAAGTAATCAATGGTTATTAAGAGAAATTTACTTTGACCAGGAGCCAAGGGAATGGCCCCATTATATCTATCCCCCATTGTGAGAAAGGACAAGGTGACAGCATGGTGGTGAGGGGTTCTGTTCACTGATGTATAAGAGAATAATGTTTCTGACAATTTTCGCATTTATTCACCAATTGTTTAGTATATTGTTTCAAAGTGTGCCAAAAATATCCTATTTGCAAGGCGTTATTAGCTAACATCAATGTTCCAACATGTGCTCCGCTACATCCACTATCTATTTCTTTGAGAACATGTACTCCTTCTTGCTGGGATAAGCACCAGAGTAAAGGGTGTGTAAATGATTTTTTATATAGGACTCCTCCCAGCAATAAGAAGCGGGTGGTGCGAGCCTTGAGTTTGGCAGCGTCCCATCTATTCTCAGGAAGGTGTCCCTCTTCTAACCATCAAATTATGGGTGTCCTCCAATATTCTATCAGAGATATCACTTTAATGTTCAAGGGAGACCTCAGTTTAGGAAAGTGTTGTATAGTAATGTGCCTAGTCTTGCAATCCTCCAAGGTACTTGCGAGCTTGGAGAGAAAATCAGTCATAACATTTTCTCCTCTCGTGATTTGAACAAGCTGAAAACTTTCAAATCCTGTTCTTAATTCTACTATCTATTGTAAATATTTTACCATACTCTCCTCTTTGGTTTCATAAGTGCCCTCTACTTATTTGACTATTAGCTAGGAATCTGAATAAGTAATAAGATGTCTGGCTCCTACCTCATGAGCCATCTTCATGCTTACTACAAGTGCTCTGTACTTAGCTTCATTGTTGGAGGCCTTGAATCTAACATGACAACGAACTCCAAATCCTCCCCATGAGGTGAGGTGATGACTATGCTCGCACCAATACCTTAGGTCTTGGATGATCCGTCTACATGAAGCAACTATTTTTTTACCTTGGAGGTGTCCTCTGCAAGTGCCCCCGCCATCTTGGAGACGAAATCAGCCAAAGCTTGAGCTTTGATAGTTGTTTCATGGTAAGTATGAGATATCGTATTAACTTAATTCCACCGCCTACTTCACCAATCATTCGGAAGTATCTGGCTTACACAAAGTTTGTTTCAATGGTAGGTTTGTCTTCACCCCAATAGGTTATGAAAGAAAGTAGGGGACGCAATCTTCTAACTGTGATTACTAGTGCTAGAGCCATTGATAGGCACATGTTTTCCTCCATCCTCTCGAATAAGGACAAAGCTAACAGCCTGAGAAGTAGCAGAGAGATACAGGTAAAGGGTGTCCCCCGGGGATAGCTTTACTAACAGGGGGAGCACAGCCAGATACTTTTTGAGTTCCTCGAAGGCTTGCTAACACACGGCATTCCATTCAAAATTCTTTGCCTTCCTCAATACATTAAAGAAAGGTAAACTCTTCTCTATAGCTTTAAAGAGAAAGCAACTAAAACTTTAGTATGGGTCCTTTTGTATCTCTCCGGGTATGCCCGGAGTACCTTGTAAATATTACTGGATGAATGAAAACTTACAATTCATCAAAAAAAAAAAAAAAGCGACTAAGTGTGGCAATCCTCCCAGTCAACCGTTGTACTTCGTTAATATTAGTTGGTGCCTTCATGTCGAAGATGGCTTTAATCTTAAGGGGGTCAGCTTCAATTCCTTTTTGAGCTATCATGAATCTGAGGAAGCGCCCTCCCCGTACTTTGGATGCGCATTTTTCTGGATTGAGCTTGAGTTGATAATTTCTCAAGACGGAAAGCGTTTCCTCCAGCTCTGCAATGTGGTATCCGACTTTCTTACTCTTTACTAGCATGTCATCCACATAGACTTCAATGTTCCTTCTCAACTGTGGACGAAATATTTAGTCTACCAGACGTTGGTACGTGGTTCCTGCGTCCGAATGGCATAACAGAATGTGCCAACATAACTGATAAAACTAACCTTCTTCCGATTTTCAGGAGCCAGCATAAACTGATTATATCCTTGCGAAACATTCTCAACAGTTCACATCCAAATGTGGAATCAACCAATTGACTGGTTCGAGGTTAATCATAAAAATTCTTGGGACATGTTTTGTTGAGATCCTTAAAGTCAAGGCACATTCTCCACTTTCCTCCCGATTTAGTTACCCAGACCACGTTGGACAAACACTCAGGGAACTGTATCTCCTTGATGTATCCTGCTTCCATCAGTTTGTCTACCTCAGCTTTAATTATCTTGTCTTTCTTATGTTCAGAGTATCTTTTCTTTTACTTCACCAGCTTGATGTTAGGATCTATGTCGAGGTGATGAGTAATAATATTTGGGTCGATCCCCTCCAGATCTTATGGGTTCTAGACGAAGATATCTATATTGTGTCGTAAGCATTAGTTTATTTCTTCGAATAGTACCCTCCATTTGGGAACCAATCCGAGTAACTTTATCTAGATTTTTAGGTATAAGCTCAGTATTCAACAATTCTTCAGCTGCTTGAACTTCGGTGGGTGTCCCTTTTCCATCATTAGCCTCCTTCGCCAGTTCGATGTCTTTCCCTCGCTTACTCGGGGGCACCTTCCCAGATGCTTCATCCATATCCCTTTTTTGGCCTTTGCGCACAACTTCTATATAATATTTGTGTGACTATTGGGGGTCCCCCTGCACCTCTCCTACGCCACTGGGTGCAAGGAATTTTATCTTCAAATGTAGAGATTACAGCTTGGAAATCGTTAAGGATGGACCTCCCCAAGATGTTGTTGTAAGCAGATGGTATGTCCACCACCAAGAATTTCAATAGGCAAGTTTCTGAAGTAGACCTAGTTCCCAAGGTCAAGGGAAGTGAGATCATTCCCCGAGCATGGACTACTTCTCCCGCAAAGCCATACTGAGAGGTATTCACCTTTTCTAGGGGTATGTTCCCCAACTGCATCTGGTCATAGGCTTCTCCAAATAATACATCCGTTGAGCTTCCCGAATCTATAAAATTCGCCCTACTTCATAGTTGGCAAATAATGAAGTGATGACTAGAGCGTCATTGTGGAAAGTTTTAGGTCCCAATCGTTCTGCTCGCCCGAACTGGATGAGGGGGATGTCCTCCATTGCCTCCACATCTAATATCCCCCTCATAGTTACATCATATACTTCTCTTACTTGCGTTTTTTTAGGGTGGTGACAATTACCTCCAATAGATCCTCCTGCTATCATTCGTATGACTCCTTTACAGGGGGGTCATTAGTCTCGGCCCTACCCCCGGACACAATCTTGTGCCCTTTCCTCGGGAAAAATTCAGGACTAGAAGTTTTTGTCTCCTTTGATTTATCAGCCTCTAGCTTTTGATAGGGTCCTATCCCTTGCGCCTTTTCACAACACACGCATTATTGCATATATCCATTTTGGATAAGTCATTCAATCTTATTCTTTAGGAGTCAGCATTCCTCGGTAGTATGACCATAGTCATTGTGAAAATAGCAGACTTATCAGATTTGGGGCGATGAGAGCCATCCTTCCACGACCTTGGACGAGCTAGCAGACCTTTTCTCTCGAGTACCATGAGAACTTAGAAATGGGCTCAGTCAACTGGGTATACACCACATTCAATTTCTGGAAGGGTGGGGTGGTTTCTTGTCCTGAAATCAGTTCGGGGTTTCTTGGAGGGGGTTCTTCCTTTGTTTCGTTCATCTTCTCTCCACGACTATCCCTTTTGGAGGCCTAGGAGTCCTCATATTGATGCAGTTTGCAGCACGGGCTAGAAGAGCATCACTTGGAAATGGGCTTCTTAGCTAAAGACTTAAAGAAGTCTCCATCTGAGAACTCGTGAGAGAAAGCACTAGCTTTTACTTCCTGGATAGCTGAGGGCACCTCCAGTGGTGCTGCATTGAAACTTTGTAGGTACTACTTTAAAGGTTCGTTTTTCTTCTATCGCACAACAAAGAGGCTAAGTTCTATCTTTTGAAGCTTTCAACTGTTGGAAAATTGGTGTAAAAAGAGAGATCGAAACTCCTATAAACTTCTTATTGCTCCCAAGGGCAATTGGTTGAACCAGTGTTGAGTCTCCCTGGTGAATGTGGTGATGAAGACATAGCATTTGATCCCATCTGTATATCTATGTAGGAAGGTTGCATTCTCAAAGGGCGAGAGATGCTCCTGAGGGTCAGTGGTACCATTGCACTCAGCGATGACTGGGGTACGGCAATTTGCTGGGAGTTCATCTGCCATCACCGCCTCTGTGAAGGGGACACCCTGCTACTCTTCTATGGAAGTCCCTACAATTTGGTATTGGACGTCTTGGAGGTCTTGTTGTAGGCATTCCAAATGCGCAAGCCATTGTAGAAGAACCTCCTGTTGGGCTAATGGGGGAGGCTCCTGTCCTCCTAGCGCCGGAGGTGCAAGGGCAGGGATGCTTCCCTCAACGTCTTCTTCTGTGGTGTCCACATCAAACGGAGTGGTTGTGCAAGCGGGGACCAACACGACCACCTGTTCTAGAATGATATCGAAATCATCCGTTGGATGGCTCCTAAGAGGGCTGAGACAGCTCTCTCGAGGTTGTATTCGAAGAAGTGCTGCATCTTGGAGGATCAGCCATGGGATCTACAGGTTTGGGAGGTGGTGGTAGTAGTGTCAAGGGTGTTGGAACTGGTACTCCACTGGTGGGGGCTAGGGACTCTCCTGCAACAACTTGCAAGGACAGGGTGTTACCAGATGCCTCCATGGTTTTCAGCTTGCTTGCGGTGTTACTGGGGGTTTTCATTGTTACTCACCTCTTCAACTCTGTGTTTCCCATAGACGCCGCCAATTGATGCATACAGAAATAGCATGGGTCCGAGTTGTTGGAGACCCTTCACTAGCGAGTACTCCTAGCCGAGAGGAGTCATAATCACCAGGGAGTCCAGGATTTTGGGGGGACTTCCCTTAAACCATGTCTTCCATGATGGCGAAGAGGTACACTTGGCAGATCAAGCATATGCCACGCAGGTAACTAAGTGTAGGCCTTGGGCAAGTCAATTTTATCGGGCCATGTTCTTGGGCTGAATCCATGGATATCTTGGGCTGCTACCCTTCTTCATGGGCGATTTGGCTTATTGGGCCGTTGGGATTAAGGTATTGGGTGGCCTTAAACTCTTTATTGTACTTTGGGGTAGACCTCCTTGGGCCATATGCATCAGAAAATATTTATTTTTGGACAATTATTTAAATAATAATTTAATTATATTAAATATGTCGTTAATCAAGTTATTTAAATATTTAATATTATCAAGTTATTATCTAATAGCTTGTGACATTATTTAGATAGTAAATTGGTCGTATTAAATATGTCATTGATCAAATTATATAAATATTTAATATAATTAAGTTATTATTTAAATAATTATCTAAATGTAAATATTTTTGGGATTAAATACAAATAAACGGCATCGTTGTCGAACCAAAAGTGACAGTAAATTTGAATCCACTCGAACTTACCTATATATTTACATCTATTTTATAGATTCATGTTTTTGTAAATGTTCTTGTTGTTTTTCATGAAAGTGATTAAATTTATCTTGTATTGGATTAAATTCTGAATTTGCATGATATATAATCAACAATATAATTTAATAAAAAGAATATTTTATTTTTGAATAACAAGGTAGTAGTAGGGCCATATATATATATAGTTCGAGGAAATGGGAAGGGAGTGGTGGGAAACGCATTTTGTTCAATTATTGGCCATCTTCTTCGCTACTCTTCTTATTCTTCTTCTTCTCTATTCTTCTCTTTCTCTTCTCTCTCTCTTTTTGCATTTTTGTGGTCGGCGGGCAATCTATGAATGTATGTGTTGGATTGATGGATGGATGGATGTGTGTATGTCTGTCTTTCCTCCTCCTCATTATTATTAATTAATATATATAGTTAATTTAAGCCATTAATGTTTAATTTGCATGTCGTCGTCCTCCATCGTAAACAATCATGTCAATTAATTTATTAGTTTGACGTCGAAGAATTATTGATTAGAAGCAAAATGTGATAATCCACATATACCATATATATATATATATATGTGTGTATATTACAGATGGAAAAAAGGAGAGAGAGTGAGATAGATATATATGATATGAATTGTGGAACAGTAGTGTGATGGTGTTTTGGGGAGGGCGCCCCGAAAAAGGTATTAATTAATTAGTTTGTGATGAGTTGTATAGTGATATTGATGAGCGTTAATTAATTGTTTGGAGGATATGATGGGGCGCTCATCTAACTTATGTATAATATATTTCTAATTGTGCATGCAACACTAATGCATATATATATATATATGTATATATATATAACCCGTCACCTCTGTATAATTCCCATTTCAATCACTTCTTGCATCATCATATACATACTTACGATCATTGTGAATGCAATACATGGTGTTGTACTCTTTGTCTTTCCTGATTATATATATATATATATATATGATCCAGTTCTCATCTTGTGCTCTCTCGATCCTCATTGCCATTAATTCATTCAATAACAACACATCATCTCCATTGCTTTATCTAGCTTCAGGATGAAAAGGGGATGCAATCTGTCAGTCGTCATACGAAAAACGGAAAGTTAATTGACTAAGAGGAGATCAAGAAATGTAATTAGCTGCCTAGCTTCTCTTCCAAATGTATATCGTAATCTTGTATCATTATTGATTTTTTGTTTGCTTTGCTCATCATTATGAGGCTCTCACTCTGGTGGGAGTAGTGACACAATTCTCACGAATTCTTATTACTCTTGGATAATAAGCTAAACTCTCATAGTAAAGAATTGATCATGTATAACTTATGTTAACTCTTCTTTTTCAGCACCTCATGCATGAAAACTGCAAAAAGTTTTCTTTTTAATAATCAATCAAAGTACAATGCAACATATTTAATCCTTGAATTGCCTTCCTCAGATGCCGATATCCAGAGATTGTAAAGGTTGGAGAACATGTTTCCGTACCCTCTTTCCTGCAGCTTCTCTACTCTTTGTAGTACTCTTTATATGGAGCCCAGTAATCTCACAACCCAGTAAAGAGGTTGTTGTTATGCTCCATTATATATTATATGCACCTTGGGACCTGAATTTTCTTTTGCCCAAGTTTTATGTGTTGGATCACTTTTGACAGCTTCATTTTCCTTTGTAATATTGATATTTACACTGATAAACATGAAATAATTGGATTTTCATATAGGTAACTCTTAGACCTTTACAGCAGAAACAGTTCAAAGGGAGTTTGAGTCTAGAAAGGAACACCTCCAAAAATACTGCTTGTCGGGTATGTGTTCCTCTCGAACTCTTTGCTGATTATTCTTCTTACTTTTTCAGTTTAAGCACATTGGACATTCTCATGATTTCAACCTTCTTTTCAACTGATATGCTTCTGATTATGTGTGGAAGAGCAGAAGTCTGAGTAAATTTCACTTAAACAATGAAAGAATTAGAAGTTGGGAGAGCACTTTAGGATTATTATTGAAATTCAACTAATATGATGCACAGTCTATATTTTTGTGGATACAAATTCTACATAATGCTCAACTATTCAACGCATAATTCCTGTTATCTTTTCTGGAACCAGCGGAGGCCTCCTGGAAGAGAGACACTACCTAGAGGAATAGTTGCCGAAACCTCTAACTTGGAAAGACGACCGTTATGGGGTTTACCAAAGGTACTACTGAGTCAAATAGCATATTCAAAGATGACGCCTTATCTTCTTTATTCTTTTCTTTGAGTTATAAGCATCATGATTCAAAATTCTTTAACTGCTAAAAGTGGAAAAATTCTCTGGCTGACTGGTTAGCAAGCAAAAGTTGATTAAATAAACTTACATGATTCCCGTTATTTACTTTCTTAGAAAAATTAACTGTGGACTACTAGCAGTAGTTTGAGAAAATGTTATCATTAGTTTGTCCCAATCATTTTAAACTACTTCTTGTTCCTTGTTTAACAGGAAGCAAAAGGCAGTTTAGAAGAGAAATCGCAGTGTAGGAAACAGTTAGTTGAAAATTAGTTCCCCACCTTATATATGTTGTCTCAGGCTGATGAACAATTCCCTTTGGTTAGGTTACGACCAATGATTATCAGTCCTCATTTACAGAAGTGAGGACTTTAACCTGCAATATAACACTTCGCTAAAAGTAATTTGACTGTGAAATTGTTGCAATTTTGGACCATCAGGCCCCGTTACAAAAGTGAGGGGTTTGTGCAAACTTGGTAAACCTTGGCATACGCTCAAAGTTTATGATGGGAAAAATATTTCATTAATACTTCAGTACTGAGCTCTGTTTAACAGAGTCAGGTCATAACCATTGACTTTACAATTGTGCAAGCAGAAGACAAATACTTCCAGTCTACTTGCTATTGCTGTTGGAATCAAGCAGAAGGAAAATGTAGATAAGATGGTACAAAAGGTAAAGTTTCTACTGCTCACTATATGAAAATGATACCTTCAGTCGTTCTCATGTTAATAACATTTACCACATTAAATTTCAGTTCCTAGGAAGCAACTTTGTTGTGATGCTCTTCCATTATGATGGTGTTGTTGATGAGTGGAAGGCTTTTGAATGGAGCAGTACTGTCATACATGTATCTGCTGATAATCAAACTAAATGGTGAGCATGATAGATATGGTATTATGTTTGTTTTAATATTCTCTTTTATAAGTAGTTGGTTATCATTTGGTTCTTATTCGATGAATATGTGAAAGCTTAATTAATAGCCTCTTTCTTGATGGTTGCTCTACTTAGACAACAATTTATTGCCACGCTTCTGATGAGTACTCATTCACTAGGTGGTTCGCAAAAAGATTCTTACATCCAGATATTGTAGCAGCATACGATTATATTTTCTTGTGGGATGAAGATCTTGGTGTTGAAAACTTCCATCCTGAACGGTATGCGGACCTGAATTGTTCATAGAGTAGGAGTTAATCTGAGAAAAGGGTGATCTGAACTTTAGTTTTCTCAAAAAATTACCAGGTTTTGCATTTCAGCGCTCGGCCTAATTTAATTCGTAATAGAAGGTATTGATGAGATCATCTAATATAGAGTATATTAATGCTTGATTTAACAGCTACAATAGAGCCTCAGAGTTTATCCTGAACACCCATTCTTTTGTTTTCGTAGTCTTGCTCTTTCGTTCTCATATATTTCAATCATCCACAACCCGAAATACCTATAGCAAGTATATGTCATGTCCTCCCAAGAATTGGATGAAACTGAAATTTTCTACTTTTCCAAGGAAGTTATATTACCTTATGAAAATTGCTTCCAAATAGAGATTGACTCAATTTGTACGTAAACAGATGTACCCTACTAACTTTTCATCTCTCACGACCTGTGTGCTTTATTTAGATACTTATCCATTGTGAAAGATGAAGGGCTTGAGATATCACAACCAGCACTCGAAATTGGAGAATCTGAGGTGCATCATCTTATCACTGCACGGTGGAGGAGAGCAAATGTGCACAGGTTTGTCCATATCATAGTTCATACTCATAGTGCCACCAGGATTCAGAAGTAGCTCTTTCTAGGCAGTACCTGACATTGGATTTTCTAATGGAGACGTACAAGGATACAGAACTTTCGTATCAAAATTGAATACCCATTCGAAGGGGCAGTCAAGGAGAAATGATAACCTGAAAATATATTTATGGGCTTGGAACATGGTCGAAATAGTTAAATTAGAGCTCAATATGTCTATGGACCAGAGCAAATGTAACAAAGACGAAAATGATATATTTGATATTATGGATGACCAGTTACACAGGGAACCGAAAATACCTTTGAGGCCAGTTCAGCCTATAGATAGAAGAGCCAGACTATGTTTGAATTTGGAAATTGAGGTTAATTCTGCAGGATTCATGGTTTATCATACATCTGAGGCAAGTTGTTACTGGACCAAATAACTAATCTAAAATTACAAAACTATGCTGTTTGAACTGTTTTGATTTCTTGTCTCTAACCTGAGCTGCCTTTCGAATTAGTAACCTCAAATATAAATATCCAACACGATTTGAGCTTCAATTACAGGCCCCACTTTTTGTTCTGAATATATCAATGACGACTAGGTAAGTATACAACAGTCATCCTATTTCTCCTCTTTGGTGTAGAAACTCAGTTATTCGAATGATTAAGTATCATGCTAAGTTATCAACTAAGAAACTCTTCTGTTGTTTCTATAGATAAAACCAACTCTTTTTTCATATTGCAGACGGGCTTATAAACTTGATGGTAAGGGCATTCGATGCGATAATACAAGCTCCACTCCTCCATGCACAGGGTAGAATTTTACAGTTAAACAACTTGAACTTTCTTATTAATTTAATTCGGGGCTGTAGATTGATACTTATCTGCTGATGTAAAGGGAAATTTGACCCTGATGCGTCAGGCTGATCAGAAATTCAAATTAGATGTATTTTATCATCACGGGTTGAAAAGGTATTTACTTCATTTTACGACTACATTGATATGCAAAAGTTATTTTACAGGTGGATAGAAGTGATGGCCCCTGTATTCTCCAAAGCTGCCTGGCGTTGTGTATGGTACATGATCCAGGTATTCTCATTGATTCTGCATTGGTATTGTGAGAAAATGCCTACAAGCCATCAAATGTATCATCATGTTTACAACATATATCTCACTGTTGTAATAATTTTGTCAAATATCCATTAAAGAAGTTTTGCGCATGAGAAAACAGGAGAAAGTTTTATCTGGATAGATAGTGCAATATAGACAAGCATTTCTGTTAGTTGTTAGCACACTTGGCATCTTGGAAAATGTAACCTTTCATTGTTGCACATCTAGATCAGATAATATCATTTTAGCCTCGTCAAGAAGGTCAAGTTGTAATATCTGGCGAACATGAGCTCTCAGTTGGAAAACATTGAGATGCATTTCCCCTTCTTGTTTCATCAATGACTTAATTGGCCTCACTGGACTAGTTGTTTTTTATTTCTAGGATGACAATTTTCATGTTGTATTTGTTACAGAATGATTTGATCCATGCTTGGGGACTAGACATGCGGCTTGGTTATTGTGCGCAGGTGCGCAGGCAATTCCCTCTACTTTGTTGCGCGTTTCCTCTTTGATTCTCTCTATTTCACTGCATTATTCCAACAGCTTCACTTGCTTGTACAGGGAGATAGAACAAAAAATATAGGAGTAGTGGATGCTGAATACGTTGTTCACTATGGCTTCCCAACACTAGGGGAACCTGATAAGGTCATTCTTAAAATCCTTGTGTTGCTTTTAATTTCTATGATCTATCTTGTTGATTTCTTTTAAATAGTTTGGTCTTTATGACATCATCCCTCCACACTTTCTTCGAAAAAAAAAAAAAAGTAGAGTACGCGTCTTCTGATAAACAAAAATTCAGAAACATAGAAGGTGGCAAAGCAAACATGGAGATAGAATTCTTTGGTGCTTTTATGTTACTTATGAGCCCTTTGTTTATCTAATTTAGATGCTAGATTTAATTAATTTTCCTAGGAATGTTATGATTCTTGTGCGTGTTGTTATGCATGTTTCTTGAACTTGAATTTTCATATTCCGTGTTGTGCAGGGCAAATTAGCATCCAGCAGAGAAGAAAAGAAGGTGACAAGCAAGGGGACGTCTTTGTCATCAATCATGAAAATATATGCATGTTTAACTAAAGGTCTTAACTAAGAAGTTGTATAAAATCTATGGTTGCAGGAACCAGCCCAGCCCAATGCAATTAACCAGAGACTTGAAGTAAGTCGTGATGAGAAAAGTTTGAATTACTTGTGTGTATAGGTTGAAGCAAAGAAGAGTTAAGTAATTTTAGATGCATAAATTTTGTTAGGTGAGGAGACAGTCTTACAATGAGTACAAGGTATTCAAACGGAGATGGAAGAAAGCGGCGGAGATGGACAAGTGTTGGACTGATCTATATCCAGATGATGAACTCAAGCAGAGCATTCTTTGGCCTCTCATGTGATTTTGGCAACTCCCATATATGAAAACAGAGGGTTTATACAGAAGATATGCAGCAGCTTAAATCATACATTATAGAGGCATTGTTGTACAAAAAGTGAGTTGAGAAACGCAAGGGTGTCTCAGCTGAGGCTGTGATATGTGGATACTGAAAACCAACCTTCACCCTTCTCTTTATTTTCCATCTTCAGTTTTATATATGGCTTTCTGTTTGTCTGTCAAGGATGGAGATATTATTCACAGTAGGAGGCACCAACTTTTGTTTACTCGTTGTTAATGCCGTTATCATTTCATTGAATTTATCTGATCGCGGCCGTACATATATCTTGAATTTCAATTACTGGTAGCGTAGGTCTGCTAAGCATTATTATTCTTTAGCTGAATACTAATAATAATAATGCATTGCTTCGAGCAATAAAGAGTCAATCTGACTGACTTTCAAGTGATGAGCATTGGTAAGAGCAGAGCAATGGGATGATCATAAATCATAACAAATCACAAAATGGAATTTGATTGATTGTATTGTTGTGGGAGATGGTAAAGGTATTGGTAGGTGTGGGCTCTATACAACTTCCTCTGCTGAAGCACAGCAGCCACCCATGCCATGAGGGCCATGACCCACCACCTTCACCTTTCCATTGTTGTGAATAAATTCATTTTTGGGTTCATGAAAACAAAATGTTAATTGTATTTTGGCAAATTTTCCTCCAATGTTAAAAAGAGTACAAAATACAGCTGTAGTAGGGGAGGGGTGTGGGGGTGGGGGTGTGTTCAAAGGTCAAATAAATTTAAGGACCACCAGAGGAGTGGGGCTTGTTCCATTTCATTTCCCCCTTCCTAATGAGCTCCATGGTTTGCAGTTTGCAGCCCTTGGCCCAACCAACATCTATACTAGAACTAGAAAGAATGATGGAGTAATTACCTTACCCCTCCCATCTTAATTATATCCAACATATCACAATAAACAAATACTGTCGTAATAAACAAACAATGGCCATTATCTTAATCCAAAATCACACTCCCATTACCCCCATACCCATAATAACAACAACATCAACAACAAGTGACTTCTAAGCCACATTAGTTTATATTCCATCTAATATATCTATATGTGATAATAACAACACATTTTTAACCAAAAAATACTGACTTACTCTCAACCTAAAATACTAATAAGTGACACATAATCAATCAATCAGTCATGCTTCATCTCCATTAATCAGCTGCACTTGTTCATGACTGCTGCTGCTTCTGCTTCCATTAATCCATATTCTAACTAAGCTTTGCTTTCTTCAATGCCGCCATAAATGTAGGGAGAGTGATAGCAAGAGAAAAAAAGGGGGGGGACATAAGTCAATTCACTACCAAAGGCTTACCTGGAAATAGCTGTCCTTCCCTCTTAAACAATTATAAACAAATACTATTACATTACAGCTAGAAAAAACAGATATTCTCTTCCTCCTTTCCTTCCTTCACACACTCCCAAACTCTCAAACTAAATCAAAAGAGATTTCTTTTTTTCCTTTTTTTTTTTATTTAAATAAAAACAAATGAAAAATCTAAAGATGGCATCCGAAGCAATTACAAGTCTTGGGAGTGAAGGAACAAAATCCAAAGGGCCTGTTTGGGATGTTGCAATTGATTGCGTAGCAACATGGAGATGCCAAACAGTAACTTTTGCTTGCACCTCCACAGCAAGTGCATAAAGCACAAATCTGAAAGCTTCCCAGTTTCCTCCTGCTCTCATTCACCATCACCATCATCTCCACCTTTCCAGGCTCCACTACTGGCACCATCTCCTCCACATTCTCAGTTGCCTGCAAAATCATCAAGACCCAAGTTTTGAATGAAAACACAGCAACAAATGGAATCAAGACTCCTTTTTTCCACAAGAATATTCATGGATCTATGTTCTAAAAAATATATAAGTAGAGGGTGAGGAATTGGAAGAAACTCACCAGGCAAAATCTAACTCCACTTAGACTATAAGTGAACAAACCCACAAGCAAAATAGACCAAAAAATCCCACAAACACTTGTACGCATCTCTCTTCTTGTAACTATTTTCTTTTCCAAAGATCCCTGAGAAGAGATGAACCAAAATAATAGAATAAAAATAATCTGCAAGAAATTCCGGGAAATGGTGATGGGCAGGGAAGGGCAGGTGAGAAAGTAGCTGGTATGTGGTGAGAGGAAGTGAGATTTTTAGAATGAAAGAGGTGTGTGTGTGTGTGTGTGTGTGTGTGTGTTAATTAAGTAGTGCTACTGTGAGTGTGAGCATCAACCCACCCATCTATCTCTAATAATAAATAAAGTAGTTTGGAACGGATAGGAAGAAGGAAAGGTGGGGTTTAATGGAATTCAACTGTCAAGAAGAAGCTCTTTTATTTTTGGAAATGGATTCTGCATTTAATTTCCACTTATAATTTCTTTTATATTTTCCTTTTCTCCGCTTTTGTTTATTTTCTTAATTATCTTAGATGATGAAAAATGAAGAAAATGGAGATAGGAAACAGGAAAAAGAGAAAAAGTTGGCTGTGGGGGTGGGAAGTGCAACTGGGCCAAAATTGCCCTTGCACCAAAAAATAAAAAAAAAAAAAGGAAAAGGATAGTAGTGTAGTGCAGGAGTAGGAGGAGACAGCAGTCAGTGTCTTTATAGCGCAATTAAAAAAAGAAGAATAAGATAATAGGATAGGACTTAGGAGGAGAGCGTTATTGCAGTATCAAGTATATATATGCAATATGCAATATGCATGGGTGGTGGTGGTAGTGGTGGTGTGTGAATGAAAGATGATGCTATACACATAATACAGACAGACAGAGGCAGAAGAGGTGTAGTCTTCTCTTTTGAGTCCTATTGCCACATGCTGCTCCTAATTCTTGGCTCTGACGTGCACACTGCTTGCTGTAGCTTGTACTCTTCTCTTACTAATACATGCCTTTTTCCCATTTTTTTAATTATCTTATCTTGATCAAGAAATACTAATCCATGGCTCATTTAATGTGATGATTCTATATCTATTCTGGACAAATCCTGATACTGCTAATTTGATTTGCCACAAATTCGGGAGTTCTAAATTAATAATAGCTTTCAGTTTCAGTAATCTTTACGCTTATGCTCCATTATACCGTGCATTCATATTGCCATTAGCAAGCGCTTATTCATTGAGAGGCACTGATTGCCCTCGCATTTTGTGTGTTCAAAAACATGAGGCACTCACTCGCATTACATCTCTGGGAGTATAATAAATGTTCCAAGAATATGTCCACTGCAGTATATAAGCTGCTCCCCAAAACAGCGACAAATTTCAGACTCCGAACATCCAATACATGAACTAATCATCATATATCAGAAAATCATATGGACAGCAGTCAGGCTGGATTCACAATGTTCAATTATCATACCAAAACTCAACCAATAGTTTTTAATCACTCGAAAAGCAAACAAGAAACAAAGCCTGCTAGCATGGCTCGTCTTGATTTCTTAATTAAGTCCACAGGAACTCAAAATTAACTGGACATAGTCCACATATTTAAATAACAATATATCAACTTCTATAGATGCAAACTGGAAGCTAACAAGCGCGCATATTTTTTAAACAAGTCACTTGTTTTCAGGTACACCATGATAAACCCTGAGATGCAATTAGGTACCCTTAGATGTGGGGAGGACGATATAAACACCGTTATTCACATATTTGCTCAAAAGAAGTTGGTGCAGGACAAATCCATGCACTCAAACCCCTTTTTGCATATTTGTAGTTTCCATCTCTGCAGCTTTGCCATTGATTACAGCATTCACAGTTCCCATCTTTATTAGCTTCTCCAGTAGATTACAGGTAGTTTGTTCATGGAAATAGCAGACTTCAGAGACTCGAAGACAGAAGAAAATGAGCTCCTGGACTTGAGTTACCCACAAATTATATACATCTGAAAGAAAGCAACAAAAACACGTTGTTTAGAGTAGTGGAACACCAAATATTAGATTCAAAAGAGGGAAAGTACGTCACAGGGAAAAAGGACCAAAATATAAGGCAATTCAAACTTAAAAACCCTAGGCTACCACATGCAATCTATAAGTTAACTGACAGAAGGCCAGAAAGCAGCTACGCGATCCCATGCCAGAAGGTATATATTACTAATATGTATTCCTGAACTTCCCCACACCTAAGAAAAGTGATAGTATATGTATATGGTTATAAGCAGTGGAACGACTATAATTATCTTGTTAGGTGGAGCTAAATCAAATGTCAAACAATTTCTTCGTAAGTCAATACACTACATAAAATCGTAAGTACAAGAATCATGAAAAATGAGACGTACTATCAATGCAATTAAAGTGCCCAGCAGGCCAGCATAAACTGCTCAGGAAATAGAAAATCCAATATGAGTTCCAACCACAAGGGAAAAATGGAAATGTAAAAAGTTTATCTTTTACAAACAGCAAGGCATATATAGCTTAAACAAAAATCGAAGTGCATGAATAAACATTACATTCACTCTAAGAGACCAATAAAGTTTTCCATGCAAGGAGATTATTGGAATAAGAGCAGCAAATAACTCAAACAGCCAATGAAATAAGCCAAAAAGGCTAAGACTCGACCTTGCTTCCTTTACTTATTTAAAACTAATTACTTCCCACTCTGCTCGTACCACAAGCTTGCATGAGATAAATTAGCCTGGGGAGTGTCAGATGGAAGATCCTATGTTTCTTCACCGAATAATTTTCATTTTTATTTTTGTTTCCAGGAACAATTGGACAAATTGGCCCAGTTTTTAGAACATCTCAAAGGTATTCTTAAGTTGTTCTGTCATTTCACATTAGACTTTCTCATATATCCCAATGAAAATTTGCATTTAAAGAATGGTAACTCATACATATTTTCCTTAATTCGAACAAAGTCGCCTCCAGTTCCACCAAAGTCTAATCCAAAAATTCATTTTCAACAGCACAGATCATTCTCAAAACCAACTTTTTCACGTAAAACGGAAACAAACTAATACCTTTTTTTGGGGCATGCAACATTCAATGAAATAAATTACATGTGATGCTATGGAAATAAATGCAATTGTCAGAGCCAAATCTTCCCTCCCCCAAATTTATTGTCCTCATTTCCCTTTTAGGATGTTCCAGAATAAGATGCCATTTCCTAAAAGGAACCTTTTTTTCCCGAAACTATCGTATGAACCAAAGACATGATATGAGACCACTACCCCTCAACCATTACTTTTAAGTGCAATTGTCTAAATGTATATGAAATTTATTCAACTCATGTAAACCAGAAACCGGGTCAAATACGAACCCCCTAAGTTTAGGAAGGAGGGAGAATTAATCAGAGATCTGTAGAACTAAATTGTACCTTTTAGCTTTCAGGTAATGAGCGTTCAGCCTCCAGACTTAATTTGTCTAATTCCCTTCTCCGGTTAGTAGCTACTATACGAGCTTTTAAATAATTATAACTCTTGCTCCATCAAGACAAAGAGACTTGCTTCCTCATTAGCTACTTTTGATGCAGATACTCAGTACATAGGGAGGTAGACATGCATCATTCTCTCTCTTTAAGCATCTTCGCGCCATACCCTTCCGAGTTCCTACCCTAAATTTGCACGGCAATTGACAGCACTGTTACCACGAAGCATGGTCACTTCTAGGTGAGGAAGGAGAGAAGCGGAAAGACAGACAAACGACATTTATAATAGAATTCTTCAGTAAAACACTGATCTCCCGGCAAAACTTGTATGAAAAATAAAGAACGTATCATCTTCTCGTTGAGGTTCGGTAAGGTTTGAGAAGAGGAACTCAGAGATGTGCTTCTTTCTAGCCACAATTTCTTTGAGATCCCAATCCACGTTAATTACAGAAAGAGATTTGGAAGTCTATCTGCCTCTGAGTTTGTTCTTCTGTAGCTATGATGAATTTTCCAAATCATTTAAGAATTAGTCATTTCTGGAGGAGTAAATAGTAGATTGGCGATATAGATGGACAAACAAGCTCTTATTAGCTTCAGATACCGTGAAGCTACTCAAAACCAATTGAATTATGTTACTGGAAGCTTTAGTTCATTTGCAATTTTCCTGTTGCGGAGATTCAATTCCACCTATGTTACAAATAAGACCAAAGACCCACAACAATTGAAATTTGTCATACTTATGACATACAAAGTTGAACTCTATCTTCCTACGATCCTTTAGAAGACAGAAATAATTAGGGTTGATTTCACCATAAAGCCATTTGTCTCAGTTCTACAGCATACCTGCCATAATCTCTCAGAGTACTTGTTGCAAGGTATAGGTGACATGTGGCGTACTGAGCTTTCCTGGCTAAAGTGAATATTTCTCTTTCAGAATCCAGGGCACATTCAACAGCAGAAAGAAGCTGAATTTTACTACATGGTGCTATGGTGCTACCTACAGAATTGAAATAGAGATGAGTACCAAGGTATCAACAATTAAAGAGAACGGAAAAAAGATAAAAAAATCACCAGGGAATTAATTATCTGATTTATTTTTCGGCTTGCTCAACTGACGGACAATATATTTCATTATGCGACAATATATATTTCTTCCTTCCAAATTAGTTATGATTTCTGACGCCAATGACCAAAAATATATAATTAGCTTACGGAGACAAATATGTGTCTTGTCATTTTAGGATTCTAGTACGCTTCAATTGCAGGACAGCTTGCATACTATAATCCTTCTCTGTGGCATAATAGTCAGATATACATCTCAATTTTTCTCCAGATTTCTATGATCAAAATAGTAATGCGTTCAGACATTTCTCAACAGAAATTACTAGTCTCTAAGAAAACGCTTCAAACTAACATCTGATACAAAATACACTTCTGCTGGGTCGTATCTTCAACAAGTAGCAAATGATGTTACAGTTTTAAGTTGAATGCAGTTCCGATCTGATTCATAAAATTCAGCTTTCTGGTTGAAGGAAAAGACTAATAGTAGGATCTGTAGGGTACTTTGATATTTCTTAATGTCTGGCAGCTGATTTCGTAGGGATTCTCTAATTTTGTTCATACACCAAGAAGCGGCAAAGAAACCTAAACCAAACAGGAATCAGTTTATGAAGAAGCTCCCTCTAGATTTCTATTGCTTAATTACTCAACTATAGCACATTATATTACAATTTATACAAAAATAAATAAATAAATAAGAGATCCAATAATTTGACCAAATAAAGCAATTTATAAAGAAGATCCCTCCAGATTTCTAATAGCAAACTGAAGTAGCAAGTAATCAGTCATGATGTGATAAGAATTAGAAACTGATGACAAAGAGTGATTCATATGAAAAGAAATCCTAAGATGACCATGAGAACAGAACAATAACATCGCATGGCAGACAAGCAGAAAATCAACCATAGTTATCAGAAATACGTGTCCGGATGAGAAATAATCCTGGTGTTTGAGAAGACCAACACCGAGCCAGATGAACCCTGCTTGAAAACAAATGTTCAGAAGTGTCAAAGTGATTGATAATAGTCAGAAAGCGGTCAGGAAAGATTAAACGTTCACTATCGGCTCTAACAAATGCGAAAACATCTGCTGATTTATACATCGCGGCAAGTTTAAAGAAATCAATCTTGTCGACCGGACTGCGTCTTCAGAAGAGCAGATTTACTTAGAACTGAATCCAGTACATCTCCAGCCATGGAAATGAATTTACAGGAAAATGTCATATCTTCCAAAAGTTTCAAAAAGGTGATAACTTAATAGCATCTGGAAGAATATTGCATCACTCCGTGACGATGTTATTATCGCCAGAGGGTTTCTGTCTAGACTCTGAGAAAGATAACCGTTGATTGTTTGTGGAGCCAGCACCCACAAGCCCATCTGGAGAAAAACTTATTGCAAGAGTTCCTGGTGATGGAGCTATAAAATCACGAACAGCATTGCCGTCAGTTGATGCTGATGCCGCAGCATTATGTGCAAAAACTCTCATTGGATGGTCAAACTTGCAGCTTGGACCAAACTTGCATATTCCATATCGGGAGTAGAAAACACAAAGAGGCTCTCCCTAGAACGAAGAAAAATATATGACTAAGAGCTGTTCAATTGATTCCTGTAAATAGTCAAATAGGTCGAGTAACAAGACAAATAAAGAAACTAACAGGCCTCTTTCTCCTGCCCTCTAGTTGTTTCTTTTAACTTATTCTTCATATTTCCATGCCTCATTATTTTTTCCAATTTCTGTCTCTCCATGGACACAGTATGAGATACATTTCTGTTTTACATAGCGCAGAATCACATTATTTTAAAGATTGTCCATCTGAATCATCAAAGAGTAAAATAGCCTTCAACACAAATGAAGTTTATATCTATTTTCACCATTTTCACCATTCATCTTGTCATACTTTGCCATAGAGATCATCTTCATAGAATTAAACATAACCAAACACAACTTTTTTCAAAGCTGCACGTTATTCGTGTTTCTTGATTCCTCTTGGTCCACGTCACCTCAAACCCCTATCCTCAACCCAGACAACCATAAATAAGACGAAAAAAATAGAAGGAAACAAAAGAACATTGGAGAGCTCTATATGGGGTAAAGAATGGGGAAGACTTGATCAAATAAACATAAAAAAGAAAAGAGAGAACTGGGGCATGAACTAATAGAGACGATAACAGTTGACAAAAAATTGCACCTGATGAAATATGTGATTCCCTAAACCAGTGACTAAGCACTCAACAAATTCACCTAGAGCAAGGAAAAGTTTCCTCGCAAATGAGTTTAACTATTTATTTCTTGGTGATACTCGATCACATGTCGGGAAGAAAGGCGAAAGTACCAAAATCACCCAGAACAAAGAAATTACAATTTAGCAGGTGCTGTAAAAATTTTAATAGATAGTTCCTAATTTGTCATATGTAAATTTAAATTGATGGTTGCATTTCCATAATTTTCTTCAGGTAGCAAATTAGGGGTGTACTTGATCTCGATAAAGAATCTGATATCCTGAAATGAGATTCTTCTATTAATTCATTCCAGGGACTAGAGTTTAATAACGCAAAAAGGATAACCACCAAAAACAATTCAAGTTGACTGTATTAAAAGTATAGCTATTACCATATTGCAGTCTATAAAAGATCTGATTTAGTACAACACAGAGAAAATCAGTACAAGACTCACAAATCCACTCATATACATTGATGTCAGATTATAGATAAAGATGAAGCACCCTGAGAAACAAAAACAATCAAGGAAACTAAACTGAAGTTAACTGGTGATCTTTCACTAATAATGCCAATAACCCAACTAGTAAAGCAAGAAAAGGAGAAAAAGAACAACTAAAAATGCAGGCACAACTCATGTATGCAGTAAGATATTTTAAGTAGGAAAAGTGCAGCTGCAGTCCATATAGAGCAAACAAGAAGTTAACTTTCAGGACAAAAATCCAACTTCACTTACCGGCCTTAAAGGGAGTCCAATCGGACTCAACACACAGTCAGGAAGAGGGATGAGTCTTTCCCTGGGATGGTGAAATTTGCATACTGCTCCGAATTTGCAGTCCCCGGTCTTCATATAGAACTGGCATTGTGGCTGACCTGGTCTCTCAGGAAACACATTGTCTCTCTTAAATGCGTAATATCCAATGGGCAGAGTATTAGAACCGAATTGTGATCCCACATTTAAGCCTTCAACCTGGTATGATGTGCCATCATTCTGGATGTTTCCTTGTTGATTTTCTGAAGGAGAAACTGGTTCAACCTGGCCCTGGGAAAAAGCCATTTCCTAGCAAATTAAGACTTCACAGATATATGTTTAATCAATCCAGGTAAGGTCAGAGCACATTAGAGTTGTCCTAATAGGGAGATTGAATTGTGAGCAAACTGGATATCTATGGAAAGAACATCTAACTGCATCATGATAGTTTTGAACTAATATTAGAGTTCTCCTGCCATCCATCCTACACAAAATTGCCCATTTCTATGTGAAATAACTTTAATCTGCTATAAAGAGGTGAGATTCATCAGCCACACTATGTCAAGTCACACTACAATCCACTTGGAAGGAACTTGCACTCTTTAAAAAGCTCTCAGCTTCCAGTGTATGAGAGAGACATCAGTACAAACACAATGTAGGCCAAAATTATGCAACCAATCACACCTTTGGTTTTGCTCAAATACACCTTTGCTGCCAATTAACAGCATACTCTAGCAAGGTAAGCATATGGAAAAATGCCTACTCAACCACACAGCCCATGTGATCTGAATCTTATAGGCAACCGACCCGCAACAAAGGAATAATTGTAATAACTTTTGGAGGCACTCAAGAGAAGAAGATGCCCTAGAGCAATAGAATTTTGACAAAATCACAGCCATACCTAATGGAACAATGACAAACTGAATGCATACTCTAGAATGAAGCCATCTAAACAGGAACAACAAGCTAAGCTCATACTCTTGCATTACACATGGTTATATAGGCCATAATGCTCTAGTACTATCCTCTAACCATCTTCCCTCTTAAGTAATAGTTCTCTGCATGTCCTTCCTGTCAACCATCACGTTCTACTCGTGATTCTCCAGACTAACTTCTTTTTACACTGACTTCTGGTCCACAGACTCTGCCTTCGCTCTTATAATTCACATTTTTCTTTTGGTTTGCCCATATGAAGACAAGTATATCAGGGTTTGGCCCCTGATATGCATTCAGCTCTCCACTAATCAGTGAAAGATATCTATTGTAAGACAGTGCTCAAAACACTCTAGGAAAAATGAAGAAACAACAGGCATAAGGAGGATTATTAAACATCAGAAAGATTACACTGTATGTGTTCCATCCTGGAGCGGATGCTACTCCCTGAGACATAAACAGAGGTGCATAACTTGAAGGGGTTTGCCACTGTGGATTGGGCAATAAATGAGCTCTGTGAAATGACAGCTGACCGGTTGTTGGAGACTGAATAGGAGGATGTAGAGCAGAATCACGTAAAGGGACCATCATATTATTAGATGGCTGAGGATGGTGGAATTTACAAGTCCTCCCAAATTTGCAGAGTCCATTTCTAATATAATATGCACAATTGATCTCATTCTGTACGGAACCACATAAGCAAAGTAAAATTAATAACTACAAATTCACCTAACAATGATACAATGAAGTGAAGTTTGTTTAAAATGATATACTTGCAGTGATCTAAAGCAGACAATAAAAATGTCCTACAAACTCTACAATGTATCCTCACGCAAACACATTCTTTGGCAAAGCACAACCTAATTTTCCTAGTACTTTACATATTCCGCTTTCTTCCCCACCTCCGCTGGTACAGTCATGGCTGGAAAGTACCCAGCTCACAATGTCTGGACCATTTGTCTGTAGGAGTTATTTGTTCAAATTGCTTTCTTTATCATGCTTCAGACTAATGTTTGTGAAATGCAACCGTACCTGGTTCATATTCCATAGACTAAAACTACAATCTCTTTTCACCATTGTGAATTATTTCTTTTTACAACATATTACGAGAAAGTGTTATCTCCCTGGATATCACTCAATCACAAAGGAGCAACATTACACATAAACTAACATAAGGTTATCTAATACATGATCTAGAAAAGCAAAGCATAATGTTATAAGAAAATAAGATATAAAATAAGAAAGACTTTAATCAGAATGTGTCATGGTTGACCAAAACTAAAACTGGATAGAAATAAAATTGACAAAAATGACTAAGAGAAAGCAAAATATCCGAACCGGGCGAAGTGGATAACCCAAAACATTTAGAGCAACTCTTCCAGCAATACCAAGTTCGTCCCTAGGATGATGAAATTTGCATGTTGCTCCAAATTTGCAGGTTCCCGTTTTTAAGTAGTACTGGAGAAGATATCAAATATTCAATTGGAAAAATACACAAGAAACTGATCAGAAACAAATAGAGCCCTCGGTCAAATTCTTTAGTTGAAGCAATAAAAGATAGCAATACATAAAATGTGAATCCTCCAAGGCCCAAATTAGATTCATGACTGCAAAAGGATTTTATGACACACTGAATCTGTAGATAACAGACTTGGTAATAGACAATTCAGATAGGAGAATTGCAACAAGTTTTTTAGACTCTGCATGAGATTTTGCATTTTGGGCGAGTAGCAGCAGTATTTATGAAATCTTGGTGAGTTGAATATATGAGAAATGCCTTGACGTGCAAGCTATCATCCAGGAACTCTTAACATCAAGGGAACAAGAATGACTTTTTACTAGAAAACCTAAACAAACATCAAAAGAGTTAGCCTAGACGATAGACGGCCGGAATATAGCTGATTCCTGTAGCACCAAAAACAGAGACAAGTGCAGTATGGATGCATACCTGACATTCAGGTTGTCCTATTCTTTCTGGATACTCGCTTTTCATCCTTGCTGTGGCAATAGCCTACAGTTGAGAGTCCAGAAAGTTATCAAATTGAGTTGGATAGATCTAAATAGAATAGCATGTGAAGGAAAACCTGAAGATGCAAATCTACTTCAACAAGTATGCAGTAGGTTTCCAGTTCAGTTGTTTCATTAGTTTTAAGTTCCGGTCAATATCAGGTGGTACATGGATGTAAATACTCATTTAGTTTTATCATTCACCATTTCCAGATCAAACCACCTACACTCCAATTTGAGGAGATGCAAACTTGAAAGTGTTTTTCCTTTTTTTATCCCTCCTTCCATCAGATTGGTGTTAGGAGCAGAGCATGCTCAGCAACTAAAAGAGTTATCATAAATAAAATTGGACATGTAAAGACATTTCTGTTTAAGTCCATTAGATAAAAAGATTCATCAGCCACTGAAAGTAAAAACGGTACTCTCTTACCAGTGTCCTGTTGAGTGGATGATTAAATCGGCATGTAGCACCAAATCTGCATAGACCAGTCCGAATGTAGTAAGAACAATCTGGTTCACCTTCACGCACAGGATAAGGTCCAGACTCCATTTGTTCCATTGGTCTCATGTTCATTTGCAACAAAGCATCTGAAAGAATTATATCTCGTCAGTTTGTGAACGGCAAGGTAACTTAATGTGAACCATCATTGCCTGTCTCTATCATACTTACCAAACCTACTTACCATATATTTTTTGCCAAGGACCCATGAATTTGATATTTGATTTTCGAAATAATTCTATCCTTTATAAAACAGCTGGAAAGAAGAGTGTCCAACTTGGAAATAAACCAAATTCTCAAAATAAATGGTTCATAACACAAAAAATGCTAACAAATTGAGATGTCCGCTTTTCCCATTCTTCAAGGCCATAATATTATTCAACAAATAAAATTCGTCAAGATTTCAAACATATTTAGGAGGATGGATTTGAGTCCTCCAATTCCAACTCCTATACTTCAATTGCATATGTGAAAAACTATAATTGTGACGTCATCACAGAAATTCTCCTCCTACATGCTGGAAGAATGACTTGGAAGATCTTGAGATGCTAAAAATTAGTAAATTTCCTGAAAAAGGAAATGGGAAAGGGAAAAAAGGTAAAAATGCATTAAAGATGCTCTGTGTGTATCTCTACAATGGCTCTTTGTGTTTCTCTGGAAAACTGAGCTAACAAAACCTAAAGAAGAATAAACAAAGCCTAAAGAAGAATAAACAAAGCCAGACAGTTGATTTATGATATTCAATGAAGCCAAAATTTATGCATGGAATCAATGGATAAGGATCATAAATGGTGATATGCTGTAAGAAATTCCAAATAATGATCATAAAAAAGAAAACCTGATTATGAATAGCTCAGGATTTGGATGAATTCACAAATAGATGGTAGTTTACCATCATGAGTTATTACCAGCGGTATTATGCAGACATCAACAACCGATAAGAAAGCTAATGCTTGGGGGGAAAAAAATTGTAATGCAAGCTCCATCATAAACCAAAAAAAGAAGAAAAACCCAACCAAAATATCAATATTTTAGTAACTCCCAAAATCTATTTATTTTCTTGATCTTAGTTCTTATGGCAGAAAGCATATGAAACTATCAGCTGACATTAGTTTGAAACCCCAATGCAGTTTATCATGAAGTGCGACCACCACCCTGGCGTCTACATCGGAACCAAAACCACCAAAAGAGTATTTTCAGGACCTAACTGATTTGGCGTTTTATTTCCTAAATGAAGCTGTCCTTTTATAAAACAGCTGGAAAGAAGTACCAGACTTGGAAAAAGTTGTAAATCTTAGCACCAAATTCTCCAAAAGTTCACAAGCTAAAGTTCCAATTCTCTTACATGGTGAGGCTCCCATGTCTCAAAATTTCATTTACCAGTTTAACATTTTGAGCTTATACAAAAGGATCATATATTTCAAAAACCCCTATACATTTTCACCATCCACTTTGACTTGCACGCTTGAAATAATCCCATCCAAGAGATTCTAAAGAAGGATGATGCAAAAATTAAGTTGGTGGGGGAGAGAGGAACTGAGATGCTAAAATCATTAATTGCCTGCTAGATGGATAAGAAAACAAGAAGAGAAGAAAAAATAGCAGTTTGAACAAACAAGAATCAGAAGAGAAGAAATAGCAGGGAAACTGAAAGTGACCCTTGAAATTTCATTTACAAAGCATCAAATTTAGGCACGAAAGAGTGGTAACGATCACATGGTGATAATAAAAATCAAAGACAGTACATATAATTAGTTCAAAGAAATGATCGTGCAAAAGAAAACAAGAAGAGAGAAAAAATGCAGCAAGAAAAAAGGGGAAGTAGTTGCATTATATAATTAAGTAATGGGTAAAGGAAAAAACAGCAGCATGCAGACATCTGATTGTGTTAGATAAATAAAAGGTGAAAAAGAAAAAAATTGATAGGGAAATTGAGGCGGGGCAGTGGAAGGGGAGCAGATGCAGGAAATTGCATAAGAGCAAAGGCGATAACAAAAAATGAAAAAGTAGAAGGGAAGAAGAAGACCTTGATGGGAGGAGGAAGATGAGGAAGCGGAAGAAGCAAAGGCAATGAGCGACATTGGAAGGAAGCAGCCACATATCACAAGTGATTCAGTAGTAGTAGAAGCAATTAAGCGTCTAATAATCCATCAGTCACCGCTCCAATGACGCCAGAGTTGGGCCGCCGCAACACCTATTACAATACTACTTTATGGAAAAGCAGAAAGGGTGGTGGCGGTGGGGGTGGTGGTTGAGGGGCGTTAATGGTATGTCTTATATTGGTATGAAATATGGCGTTGTGTCCTCTCCACTCCCCACACAAAGACAAATACATTACATTAGATGGAGAAGAGTGAGAGAGGGAAGCACCATTTTCACACACACTATGACCCACACCCACACCGACACCCACACCCACTCAACCATGGTTTGATACATCTCATTTATCCCCAATTCAATATTTCTTTTATTTCATAAACTAAATAGTAGCCTTCCTTAAACTAAATAAACTCTTTAAATTTGTTAGAAACATCATCTATTTTAAATATTTATTTTTTACTTTTTTATCTATAAGATTATGATACTAATTTAATTTGAATTTATCTTAAGTATTTACCTAATTCTCATGTCTCCATCATATTTTGTATTTAAATAGAAAGAAACCTATTATGCATCTCTCCATTTTCTAGATACACTCAATTCTATCAATTTTCTCCGTTAAACAGTTTTAAAACTTAACACTCTATACGTTCAATTTTTATTGCTTTTGTATGCTGCAATGGGCATATCACACTTTTTCATGATATTTTTTCATGCTTATTCAATTAATTAATAGTCTCCACCCTTCTTAAATTTTAATATTTATTTATATTTTACACTCATTCTCGGTGTGGTGACTATTATTTTGATATTTATCATAATACTTTTTTATTTTTTACATATTATTTTTCATGATATATACTTAAATTTATTGAGGTAATAATCTCTATCTTTTTCTATGTTTTCTTTATTAAGTTTTAATATTTATTTCTCTTATGGTGTTAGTTCTTTTAGATTTTTATGATGATTGCTTGATTTAATTTTTGTAGAGGAAGATATAAATTTATTTGGTGTTAATATGTTTATAATTTTTAATATTTATTTATATAATTTTTTTATATTTAATTTAGTATTTGATGCCCTCTAAAGTAATTGAGTCAAACCCACGAGTTAGGCATACTAGCTCAATCGGCTAAGAGCCTAGTTGGCTCACCAGCAGGATGGATAAGGGCCAGCTAATAGGACAGGTAAAGTCCATCGGCAGGGAAGAAAGCCCCACAACCTTACATGACACTTTACTAAATTGGTATGCCCAAGAAATAAGCCTATTTCAGTTTGACACGTCATCATATAGCTGGATGGACACGTCATGTAGCTTGCAACACATTTTTACACATCACCCTAAAATATATTTTTAGGTGGTTGCAATTAAACCGATAGCAAATGAGCTGGAAAATCTACGAATAACAGACCCCCGGATTTTTAGGCAAATTTGCCAAGATTTCATCCAGTTGGTAGATCTTAGTCAATATTTATCCAAATTGTAAACGGTTGGTTTTGGACGATAACCAACTTGAAAAGCTTTCTAATGACATATGGAATTCAGTAATTTACCTCAGATCCAGCTCTGTACACGTCTATAAATAAAGGGCTTGTGCAGTCATTTAGTAACATCTCTCTTATTCTTCAAGCTCTTACTTCCTTGAATTATTCAGTAACATCTCTCTTATCCTCAAGCTCTTACTTCCTTGCATTACTCTCTCTTGGATTTGAACCAATTCTCAGCTTATAATTTTTACTCTCCACGAATAATTGTAATCTTTAATCATATTTTACCATTATTTTCACTTTATTTCAAGGTTTTCTTTTAATTCCTTATTTAATTCGTTAACTGACTTAAGCATCAGAGTGTTAACTTTTATTTGTAGAGTTAATCCCCGATAATATTAAAATTTTCTTGAAGATCATTCGACCCTTGTGGTGTAACCAAATTTCTAGTGGTGCCATCTGTGGGAACACTTGAGCTTTGGTATGAAAAATGACAAATTCCAACAATCGAGGTGACCACGGATCTTACGAGGGAGACTCTTCCCACATCTGGACTTGTTGTCCACCTGTGGACTCCACTTTGGGAGATGTTAACATCCCTGGTCCACATCCAGCAGTAGGAGTTAATGCTCCAGTCCCGGCCCCAGCTCTTGACCAAGCAACTGGACCTATTGTTTTGGATCCGCTCTTCTGCGAGTAGTTTCGTCAATTCATCATGGAACCATCAACTCAACCCTTTGATGGTTCTCAAGCCAGCGGAGCGGGACCCTCTTCCCAGCTGGAAAGAGGACGAACACCAGAAAGTCAAGGTATGGACGACCAAATTCCTGCTGAGCTTCAGTAGGACAGATCCACCCCTACTGATTTTGTGGGCAACGAAGCAGTTGGGCATCAACCCCCTGGTATCTGACAGTCTCTGAAGAAGGAGATGGTAGAACTCCACTAGTAGGTGATAAAAAAAACCATCCCTGTTGAGCGTGGCATTCCTTTCATCGAGTACATCATGGGGGAAGAACATCCTACTCACTTCCGGGCACCTTCACATCTACCAGCTTATGACGGTACCACTGATCCAGCTAAACATATTCGTAAGTTTGAAAATGCAGCCTTGCTCCACAGGTATACTAATGGTATCAAATGTCGTGTTTTACCTACTACACTAACTAACTTTGCCCAACAGTGGTTCATCTAGCTTCCTGCTGGATCAGTTAGATCTTTTGCAGAATTTAGCTCCCTCTTCCAACACCAATTCGCTAGCAGTAAGAAATAAAAAAAATCAGCCATTAGCCTTTTCGAGATCAAGTAGGAAGAGAAGAAAACCCTAAGGGCATACGTGCAATGTTAAACACAGTCATACTAGAGGTCCCTACAGCTACCAAGAGGTGCTAGTCAGTGCGTTCAATCAGGGACTTCGTGGAGGGCCCATATTCGAATCATTAGCTAAGAACCAGCTATTGACTTTTTAAACATACTAGCTCAAGCAAAAAAATATATAAATTTGGAAGACACCTGGTTGGTAAGAAGAATGGACTAGTCCTGCAAGGATGCTTATGAAAATTGACCGACTTCTTGTTTTGCAATAGCCTAAAGGCCTAGAGGAAGGTCCTCAACTCCCAAAATCTAAATATTTTTGCATGTACCATAGAGAGTATGGGTATGATACCATTCACTACCGTCAGCGCAACCAAGAGGTAGAAAGACTCATTCAAGTCGGTTACCTAAAGGGCTATCTAGATAAGAGAAAATGCGTGAATAGAAGGAAAAATGTTCCTATCACCAGAGCTCCCAAAGAGCTGAGCAACAATACGAGGATCCTTAAAAAAGGGAACATAAAAAGAAGGAAGCCCCAACTTAAGAAATGAGCCCAGAAAAATGTACCTGCTAAAGGAATAATCTATATAATACCAGGAGGACCTACGGACGGGACTCAGGATAAGCTAGACGTACCCATGCAAGGGTTGCCAGAAACGTTATAGAGATAGACGTCAAGGCACCAGCAGGGAGACCAATGATCCATTTTGGCCCTACTGACACCTAGGGAGTACATTTACCCCATAATGATGTACTTATTATTTATACCACAATGGTTAACTATACTGTTCAATGTATCTTTTTGGATTCAGATAGCTCTGTGGATGTCCTATTCGCTTCCTTGTTGTGGATATGCCGTCAACATACCACCTGATTTTGATGACCTACTCTGAACACTTTCCAGGCAGTTATCTTTACGTAACATATGAAGCTGAAATTTCCTGTTGGAGATAAGGTGGAAGAAGTGAAAGGCGATCAATACACAACACGAAAATGCTATGTGGAAGCAATAAAGAGAAACAATAGAAGGATAGAGGTAGAACCTCCTAACAAGGAAAATAGTCGAGGTTCTATCCAAATAGGATGGCCAGAAGGATATCGTTCCCGCTCGTGTCCATCTGATTGAAGAGCTACTAAGCATCTAGCTGGTGCCTGGAGAGCCAGGCAAAATTACCAAGTTGGTTCCCAATTGAGTCCCGCACTAGTAGGGCAACTAATCATCATTTTATAGTAGAATGTTGACGTCTTTGCCTGGACAAACAGTGACCTCATAGGTATTGATCCTAGCATAGTTGTACACAACTTGAACTTAGATCTAGCCTTCCTCCCAATAAAGTAAAGAAGAGGCATTTCGGGCATGCGAAAGATAAAATTTTACAGGAAGAGGTAGGTTAAGTTGTTGTCAGCAGGGCATATCACGAAAATTCAATTTTTGGAGTGGTTATCCAATGTGGTGTTAGTGCCCATACCAGGTAACAAGTAGCGCATGTGTCTTGACTTTCCAGATGTTAACTAGGCATGCCCTAGAGATTTCTACCCTTTACCTTGCATAGACCAACTGGTGGATTCCACCTCTGGCCATGAATTATTGAGCTTAAAGGATGCTAAGCAGGGTTACCACCAAATAATGCTCAAGCCTGATGGCCAAAAGCGAGTTAGCTTTATCATATCAGGAGGAACCTATTGCTATGTTGTTATGCCTTTTGGATTAAAAAATATAGAGGCTATGTATCAACACTTAGTGGACCGCATATTTCGAGAACAATTAGGACATAACGTAGAGGTATACATTGATGACATGCTGGTAAATAGCAGGCGGATGGACCAACACTTGATCTAGTTGAGACATTCGATACATTAAGAAAATATCACATGAAACTAAATCCAGCCAAATGCGCACTTAGAGTGTGAAGTGGCAAGTTCCTAAAATACATGGTTATGGAGAAAGGAATTGAGGTCAACCTAGAAAAAAGGGACATACTTATTTAGTTTTTTAACATATTTATTTAATATTAATAGGTACATGTCCCGTTTAATTTTATTCAAAAAAAATTATTGATTTATTTTTAACTACATTCATTTATGTCTAGTAAAATTTTTATAAAACAAATTTTGAACTTTGAGATATTTATTTATTTTTTTGTTTAGTTCATTCTATTAAACAATTAAATCATCACTTCTAATACAATATATTCCGGAATATTCAAAAGAATATCATTTCTTATGTTTTTAATTTTTTATAAATGAAAATTCATCAAAATTAACAAGCAATTTTTTATGGAGAAAAAATAATTTTCTGCATTATTTAATAATATTGTTATCAACACTTTTACTTTTGTAATTGGTCAATCTAAACAAAATAAGTAAATTAAATAAACAAAATTTTCAAAGTTCAAGAAAATTGTAAAAGTTTTGTTACATTGAAATTAATATGGTGAAAATAAAATTAATTTTTTATTTTAAAATTAATAAATAAGAGATTTTTTAATGAAGAAAGCAAGGGTTTTTCATTCTAAAATAGGACAAGAATTAATAGTTGAAAATAAAAATTTGAAGAAATGATTTTATTTTAAATTTAAGGATAATTTAAAAGGTTTTTTAAAATATAATATATATGTGTATGTATATATATTAAGAGAATTATAGTAATTTCTCATTTTTTTAACTTGAATTTGCTCATATCTTTGATAAACGAGAATATTTTTATTTTGGGATTCACTTTATTTAAAAAAAAAAAAAAGGGAATATGATCTACATATTAATTAATAAGTTATCTCATTTCAACCTTTTAATTCACTTCAAAACATGAGCCAGTAATTAATTAACTTGAGTTTTCATGGAGATAAAGTTTCATATTTTATCCTTCAAAAGTCACTTTGAATCATATACCTCTATGTATACTTCATATTGTCATATTGTTCTTAAATATTTAAACTGGGAACAGTATACTTTGCAAGTTGTTATAAGCTTATAGCATATCACTATGACCTTTTTTTTTTTTTTTGCCCCATTAGAATTTAGCAGTTATTGCCTATTTATACATTTCAACATATTTTGCATTTTAGACTTTTTTATTATTATAGTTTTTCTTTCCATCTGTTTTCTTTTTGAAAACATTCGTTTGTTGGCACGTTAAGCTTTCGTATAGTATTTTATTTTCTTACTTTATATTTTAATTTTTATAAGAAAGATTATTTTAGATTATGTACTTTAATATAGTTTTTGAGGAAGATGAATTATATAAACAAACAATTCATTTAATTAATTATTTTTATAATATATAAAAGTCGATCTAATCTATTTAAAACTTGGTACTATGAATAAAAATTTTATTGTGCATAAAAAGATGTATTATTATAGAAAAAAAAATATTGAACTTAAAAAAGAAGAAAATATATAATTATATAAATGTGTGGAGATAAGATGGTAAGCAGAAAATAAGAAGGGTGGGCAGAAAAAGAAGGGAATGGGTATAATAAAAGTAAAAGAACTCCAATTTGATTCATACATTTATCCGCAGCAGTAGGAAGAGGAGTTGAATCAACATACGTACATCCACATTTCTCCTCTTCATCCAACAAAACTGGAATAATTAATATTTTGATCATCACAACACATGATATGCTTCATCATCAATCAATTTTATTCTTCATCATGATCATCATAATTCATTTTCAGTTATTATTATCATACAATTATAACTAGCGAAAGAAATAGGATTTAGTTATCCTATTCCAAATTAAATGGCGAGCTTGACAAATCAGTCATCCAAGAAATCAATGAAAGCCCCCGGCGGTGGGTCTCAGGCCAGCAAAGGCTCCGTCGGCCAAACTGTGAAATTCGCTCGAAGAACTTCCAGCGGCAGATACGTCAGCCTTTCCAGAGAAGACCTTGACATGTCCGGAGAATTCTCCGGTGACTACATGAACTACACCGTTCACATCCCTCCCACCCCCGATAATCAGCCCATGGATACATCCGTTGCTACCAAAGCTGAGGAGCAATACGTCTCCAATTCTCTCTTCACTGGGGGGTTCAACAGCGTCACCCGCGCTCATCTCATGGACAAGGTTATCGATTCTGAGGTCAGTCACCCCCAGATGGCAGGATCCAAGGGCTCCTCATGCGCCATGCCCGCTTGTGATGGAAAAGTCATGAAAGACGAGAGGGGAAACGATGTCATCCCCTGTGAATGCAGGTGTGTGTGTCTGTGTGTCTGTATACATACATATATTACACCTTCTTTAAATAATTAATTTTGATTTTATACATTCAGTTTATTTTGAAAGATACGTAACCAGCTGCTAGTTTATACATACATTAATTATACACACACAATCGACAAAAATAGAATTAAAAAAGAATATTTGGTTAATTTATGGTGGTGCATGGTACACGGGCGTAGGTTCAAAATCTGCAGAGATTGCTACATGGATGCCCAAAAGGACACTGGTTTGTGTCCAGGATGCAAGGAGCCATACAAAGTTGGTGACTACGAAGATGAAATACCAAACTACTCCAATAGCGCTCTCTCTCTACCCGGCCCAGACGACGCCAAGAGGGGTCGCAACAACAATATGTCCATGACGAAGAGAAATCAAAATGGAGAGCAGTTCGACCACAACAAATGGTTGTTTGAAACACAAGGCACTTACGGATATGGCAATGCCTATTGGCCGCCAGATGATGTGTATGGGGACGATGGTGATGGGGGAGCTCAAAAAGGCGCCTTAGAATCAGGGGATAAACCTTGGAGGCCTATTACCCGAGTTATAGATATTCCAGCTAGCATTATCAGCCCTTACAGGTTGTTGATTGTCGTCAGGCTTGTTGTATTGGGCTTCTTCTTGACCTGGAGAGTAAGACATCCAAATAATGAAGCCATATGGCTTTGGTTGATGTCAATTGTTTGTGAGATATGGTTTGCTTTCTCTTGGATTCTTGATCAACTTCCCAAAGTGCATCCAATTAATCGAGTGACCTACTTAGATGTGCTTCGTGACAAATTTGAAATGCCATCGCCATCCAATCCTACGGGGCGATCCGACCTTCCAGGGGTAGACGTATTTGTGTCCACTGCTGATCCAGAGAAAGAACCACCCCTCGTGACAGCCAACACCATATTGTCAATCCTAGCAGTTGACTACCCTGTGGAGAAATTGGCTTGTTACATTTCTGATGATGGGGGTGCACTTCTCACTTTTGAAGCAATGGCTGAGGCAGCAAGCTTTGCTGATTTATGGGTTCCCTTCTGTAAGAAACACGATATAGAACCCCGTAATCCTGAAAGCTACTTTGCACTCAAGGGTGATCCCACCAAGAACAAGAGCAGGCCAGACTTTGTCAAAGATAGACGGAGACTTAAGAGGGAATATGATGAATTCAAAGTGAGGATAAATGGATTACCTGATTCCATTAGGAGAAGATCTGATGCGTTCAATGCCAGGGAGGAAATGAAAATGTTGAAACACATGAGGGAGAGTGGGGCTGACACTTTGGAGCCAATCAAAGTCCAAAAGGCTACTTGGATGGCTGATGGCACCCATTGGCCGGGCACCTGGGCAACTCCGTCCCGTGAACATGCCAAAGGTGACCACGCAGGAATTCTCCAGGTAAATGAATGACTAATAATTTTATTTCATTTAATTTGGAGACCCTTAATATTAATTGTGTGTGTATATACATAAATAAAATATTAGGTGATGTTGAAACCTCCAAGTAGTGACCCATTGATGGGAAGTACTGAGGACAAGCTTATAGACTTCACAGATGTGGACATACGTTTGCCCATGTTTGTGTATATGTCGCGTGAAAAACGTCCAGGCTACGACCATAATAAGAAAGCTGGTGCCATGAACGCTCTTGTGCGATCGTCAGCTGTGCTGTCGAATGGTCCATTTATGCTCAACCTTGATTGTGACCATTACATCTTTAACTGCAAAGCAGTTCGAGAAGGGATGTGCTTTATGATGGATAGGGGCGGTGAAGATATATGCTACATTCAGTTTCCTCAAAGATTTGAAGGCATTGATCCATCTGACCGCTATGCGAACCACAATACTGTCTTCTTTGACGGTAATATGCGAGCACTTGATGGTCTCCAGGTACATATAATTTCAAACCTTGCTTGCAAATTTCAATACTATTATGTCTGTGTATATTTTAATGCTCTTAATTACTAGTCTTGAGGCTGAATTAAAAAAATGTCTAGCTTATATATATAGTGATCATTGATTTTAGGGCCCAGTTTATGTCGGGACAGGCTGCATGTTTCGAAGATTTGCTCTTTACGGGTTTGAACCTCCTAAAGCTGACAAGATAAATGAAAAGGGTTCGGAGACCGAAGCTCTTAAGACAACTGACTTCGACCCAGATCTTGATGTAAATTTACTACCCAAAAGATTTGGGAACTCCACAGTGCTGGCTGAGTCGATTCCCATAGCTGAATATCATGCTCGTCCAATTGCGGATCATCCTGCAGTCAAGTATGGAAGACCACCAGGCATTCTTAGGGCCCCTCGTGAACCACTGGATGCAACTACTGTAGCTGAAGCTGTCTCTGTTATATCTTGTTGGTATGGCCTATATATATATATATATATATATATATATCTCCTACTTGTATTCATGATTCTATATTAGTTCTCTTCAAAAAAGAAAAAAAAAAAAAACTATGGATATCAAATATTTAATTAATGATGGATGGATGAATGTACAAATTAATACAATTAGGTACGAAGACAAGACTGAATGGGGTGACCGTGTGGGTTGGATTTACGGTTCGGTGACAGAAGATGTGGTGACAGGGTACCGTATGCATAACCGTGGATGGCGCTCCGTCTACTGCGTGACCAAGCGCGATGCGTTCCGTGGATCAGCTCCAATCAATCTCACAGATAGGCTGCACCAGGTGCTTAGATGGGCTACTGGGTCTGTTGAGATATTCTTCTCCAGAAACAACGCGTTGTTGGGTTCTACGAAGATCAAAGTCCTGCAGCGCCTCGCTTATCTCAACGTCGGCATCTATCCCTTCACATCAATATTCCTTATAGTCTACTGTTTCCTACCAGCTCTCTCACTCTTCTCGGGACAATTCATCGTGCAAACACTGGACGTTGCTTTCCTGGCATTATTGTTGACAATATCGCTTTGCTTGGTGGGATTAGCATTGCTGGAAGTGAAATGGTCAGGTGTGGGACTAGAAGAGTGGTGGAGGAATGAGCAATTTTGGCTGATCTCGGGAACGAGCGCACACTTGGCGGCAGTGGTACAAGGACTGCTGAAGGTGATAGCAGGGATAGAGATATCGTTCACATTAACATCAAAGTCAGCTGGAGATGACGTCGATGACATATACGCAGACTTGTACTTGGTGAAATGGACATCGTTGATGATACCACCAATAGTGATTGGGATGATAAACATAATAGCAATAGTGGTGGCATTTTCAAGAACAATATATGAACAAGTGCCACAGTGGAGCAAGTTCATAGGAGGCGCATTCTTTAGTTTCTGGGTGCTGGCGCATCTGTATCCGTTTGCAAAAGGGTTGATGGGGAGAAGGGGGAAGACACCGACCATAGTGTTTGTATGGTCAGGACTCATTGCCATTACACTCTCATTACTGTATGTGGCTATCAACCCAGCTAGTAATCAGGATTCAAATCTCACTACTGGTTTTACTTTCCCTTAATTTAATATATAAATATATGCACATTATTTTCTCTTGCTTAATTCCTTCTTGTAACTATATATATATATATATATAAGAAGAGAATAAATTAGTGGTGTAGGTAGTAGGTATCTCAGGGTAATGAATTTCGACTCCTTCAGGTGGATCTCTGGCCAATGCAGAAGCAAATGGTCCCTTCTTAAGGCCTTGAATCAATATATTGACCATTATGTCAATTCTAAGATCCTGCACTTCTAACATTTCATTATTAAACCATCCCATAAAACTTTTCAATGACTCATTATCCCTTTGTCTGATAGTGAATAGGTAAGTAGCCGATCTTTTCACTTTTTTCTTACTAGCAAAGTGAAAGGAAAAATTTTGAACCAATTTCTCAAATGATTCTATTGGTCTGCTTGACAAATTTGTAAACCATTCTTGAGCCTTTCCTTTTAAATATAGTCACAATGATCTTGGCTTGATTGAATCTGTCTGCTCATATAGATTCATAACCAATTCGAAAGTAGACACATGCTCCTTAAGATTCTTAGTTCCATCATACTTAGGCAAATATGGAAATATAAAGCTATGATCCACGAGCTCCATCAGAATTTGTTGGAAAATTGTGAGTTTCTATTTTGGGCCACGATCTCCCCTTATTTCATTAGCTCCACTATCTGTTGGCCTAACTTCTCAATCTGCAGATTGTCGTTGTCAACCTATGCCTTGGAAATACCAGGCTGTCTTGTTAACACCCTTCTGCTAGTTACTTCACTAGACATTGTTCTTTCATGACCTTTGTCAAGTCCTTCAAGTGTGACTCTATCCTGCTCAGCCTCTACTTTTTTTTTTTACTTTAAATAGTTGTCTTTTCATGTTATCTTTTAGAGCAAGATTTACTGTTCTCCTTTCATATTCTACAATAGCTTTCCTGCTTTCTTCCTCAATCATATGTTGAATATCCGCTCGGGTTAGATGTAGAATTTGATCCTCCTCTATATAAGGTTCTCCTCCTGATATTCGTGCTCTCTCCTAAATGCTCCCTCTATATTGTTCGATAAGTTCTCAAGATTTTCCCACAGACGGCGCCAAACTGATCTAGGTCGTTTAAGTAAGGTCGGGCCATGCACTGCATCATCCAAAGATCCGGTCGAAAGAGATCCCAAATCACTTGGAAATGTGGAACCTAAGAACAAAGAAGATTGTTAGGCTTATTGGGAAGTCCCCAATTAAGACCCTCCAATGCTTAAGTCAGTATAAGATGAGGTTGAAAGCGATCTAGAAGGTTTTAATGTAGTCGAATAAGCATTAAATGCAACATACCATAAATGCTTTCAAACAACAATATTTATATATCCAAATGTCTGTACACAGTAGGTCCACCTGTCAATATCTCATAGAAGACTTACTGGAAGATCCAACGGTTGATATCTCGGGTCTTAACTTCAGGTCAGATAGGGCGGGGCGGTCCAATGACCCGAGCCGATAAAAAGTGCGCGGATCCTATGTCATTTTTGTTATTTTCCTTCCTTGAGAGGGTATTTTTGTCCAATTATCTTATGGGGAGGTAGCACCCCTATCATATATATATATATATATATATATATATATATATAGAGCGATGAACCCATTTGGTCTTTTAGTTAATTATTATTACTATTATTATATGGAAAAACAAAAAAATATACACCTCATTAACTCCCAAGCTACCTCACTTGACATTTGGGCACCAAAGTTAATAATAGGCTCGATGATCATTTGCAATATTTTTATCTATAAAATTATATTTAGTGTAATGCACAAACACAAATAATTCAAAAGTACTAATATTGATCTTATCAATACGTGACTAATCCAATATAAATTTATAAACATCATAAATGAACAAAAATTGAAGTCAAATTAATTGGTATGAATATAACATATTATTAATAGTCAAGGGTATTTTTATCCATTTTTATTTAATTTAAAAAATTATCACAAAGATTTTTTTTTTAATTTAGGGGGTAATTGAAGATTTTTTTTTTTAATTTAGGGAGTAATATATAAACGTGGTATACTTTAGGGTTGCAAAATATTTTCACCCTAAATTTTATTAGGAATATATGTAATAATTATTAATAAAAAATTCTCATTTGATAAGTTGATGTTTAATAATAATATATTGGGTTTGGGTGGAGTAGGGTTTGTGTTGTTCTTCCAGTGTCCGTCTCCCTCTCTCCTTGTATTCCTTTTCTCTCCCAAATTCAACACCCAAATCCGCCATGACTGGAAAAGCTAAACCCAAGAAACATACCGCCAAGGAGATTGCTGCCAAAGTTGACGCCGCCACCACCAACCGCGGTGGTGGTAAGGCCGGCCTCGCTGATCGCACCGGCCAGGATAAGGGCGGTCATGCCAAGCTCGAGTGCCCCCACTGCAAAATCACTGCACCTGATATCAAATCCATGCAGATCCACCACGACGCTCGCCATCCCAAGATTCCTTTTGATGACTCCAGGCTCAACAATCTTCACGCCACCGTCGTCCCCGAATCCTCCAAGCCTAAGCCCGGAGTCCGCGGCAGCTTGAAGAAGTGAAAAGTCGATCCCTTCCCCCCCTCTCTCTCTATTCTTCCATTCATTAGGTAACGGAAAAAAAAAACGAAAAAATAGGGATCATGCTGCTCCTGTTGTTCTGTCCTCCCTAATATCTACAATAATTTAGCAGACTGCGTTCTCTGTGTTTCTTTGATTTCTGCCTGTTGTCTATCATTATGGATATGGATTAGTACTAATTGTCTTAGTTGGTAAAAGTTGGCGCTCTATATGTGTCTTTGTGCTATTGGGTATTGCTATTTTTTGGCTCAATCTTAACAACACATCAGGTATTAATGCCTTATTGTGCTTTTGGGAAAACCTGGAGCTCTGCACTTTTTAGTGGGACTTGAAAGGAGCCATCCTAACTGAATCACTTTTTACAAATTCGTACGTCATGTCGCATATTACTGACTTAATTTATTTATTGTATATCTGATCGCATTGCCTATGTTCTCTTAAAAACTATCTGAAAGATGCTCTTATCTGGTGGAGTTTCTTTCATATTGTTAGTTAATAATGTAAAGTACTTTTAACCAGTCTACTATTATCTGAAGGCCAGTGTGACTATAGTTATAGCTTGGTGGTGAATAAGTGACTCTTTGTGATGCCCTGTGGTGTTATATTTTTGTTACACGAATTATAGGCTTAAATTGATCGAATAAAGCTTTGTTCATGTCAAATTCTACTGCAAAATAGATTTATTGGGTCAGAGTGGGTCTAAATACTGTCAAAGTATCTACATTATGGTTTCAGATGAATCGGGAGACTCACAGTAAAGATATGTGATCTTTGATAAGAGTATGTCTGAATCCATTTCTTAGTAAATTGACAACTTACCTGCCTAATCCTTGTTAGCTAACTGCATATTAGAGGATACACTTATATTCTTTAGTTGCATCTGTGTTCTATCCCTGACTTGTTTTGAATATTTCACTTTGCTGATATGGTGGTGTCAAAGTGTTTAGGATCGAAAGTCGAGTATTTGGTATTTGTGAATGATTTTGATTGGGAATTTAGGTCTAGGGATTCTTGGGCAATGACATTTGTATAAATGCTGGAGCAAGATTTCTTTTATTTGCCTTCCCATTAGTTGCATAACTGCATCCTATGTGAGCTGTAATAAGAAGTCTTACATTGTGGTACTTGTCCCTGGTTACTTGGTTGTCTTCTACATACTTTTAGACTTGTTTGCTATTCATTGGCTTAAACATGAGTTATTTCTTCACTATATTGGTTATATCTATACATTTATAATAGGCTCTCTTCTTGGTAATTCCCAGAAAATTGATTTACTTAATTGGAAGCATTGATACTTGGTTGGTGTAGCTATTGTATGTATCTGCTCACAGTAAGAAGTTAAAATCAAGATAGTTTTTGCATCTCCACACGGCACATGTAATCACATCAGGTGGTAATAGTGGAATTAGTTAATAGCATTGATGCATATGGAAGAGCTAAATTTGTTCACTTGCGAACACCAAGTGCTAGTACTTAAGCTTGGTGAAGAATTGATGATGTCATATTTATATGATACACATCTATTGTCTATCTCTTTTCTTTAGGAATTCTAGTGATGGTTCTCTAAAACCGCAGTGACTGTGCATATTCTTCTTGTCCTTTTTCTTCCACTTAGTGCTGTAATGATGGTTCTTGAAATCATTGTGATGGACATCTTTTCTACATGCCCATGCCCACTCATTTTAGGATATTATTAACTTGGCAACACAGGAAATATCACTATTTTTGTGATGCTCTGAAACCTCATTATCTTGGGATAAAACTTATTGGGGATTTGGATTGAATTCCTTGTACCCAGGTATTATGCTATGGAGTGAAGCACGAGCTTGGAGCTGGAGTAGGCGAATGAGGGTGTCGTATACAAAAAAAAATTCAAGAATGAGTTTCCAGAAATATTTTAGTTTTTAATGATTGTATATATTGATATCAGTATTTATTACCTTGATATAGATGTTATTTAAATATGATATGAATGTTAGATAAAAAAATTTACCAAGTTCTGTGTTGTCACACATATAGTTTGTATTTTTCTCTGGTGTTGTTATTAAGGTTCGTGTGTTTGTGTGCGTGTGTAGCAGCAATGTTTTTGCATTAAAGGGCAAGTTTGTGGTGTTTAGTTGTCCTACCCAGATGTTGATGACAAGAGTGAGGATAATTGAGAAACAAATAGGTGGGCAGCGACAGAATGAGCGAGAGAGCTCCAGTGGAGAATTTACGACATTTTTATATCTAAATTCTCATCTTCTCCCTCCATCCATCCATCCATCCATTACGTGATCTATAATATATCATCAATTAATTAATTAATTATAGTCGTTTTGAGTAATAATATTGGAGGGTGGAGGGAGGTAATAACCCAATTAATTAATGTGTTCATAGATATTTGTACCAACTCCCATCCCATCCCATTTTCTTATGTAGGATTTTGAGCTACTTTTAGTAAAATTGCAGATCCATTCAATATTTAAAATTACTTGTGTTCAAATCCAAATATGTACTACTCTTAGAATAGGAATAGAGTAAATGGTATAGACGGCATGAGTGGGGGAGTGCAAATGAGTCTTGCAAACAGAGTAGAGAGTAGAGAGATTGAAGAAGATGAGCGGTGGCGGGCGGCGGAGACTCCATCCGAAGAAGGTTTGCAGTGGCGGCATATCTCCCACACTTAAATTTACACTTCTCAATTCTTTCTTTTTGGGTAGTTTTTAAGCTCAGCTAATAATGATAATAATAATAATAATAAAAATGTCGGTCACCACCACCAGCTATGGCATCCGCTCGTTCGCTGCAGCGGCCTCGTCCGCCTCCTCCTCTTCTTCCGCCGCCCCAAGGCTCTTTCCTTCTCTCCGCGTTTCTTCTTCCTATCGTTCGTCCTTCACCGCTTCTCCCTCCAACTCAATCATGACTGATGTCACCGCCATGGACGCTGTCCACAGACGCCTCTTGTTTGAACACGAGTTTGTCACCCCCACCCCCGCCTTCTTTTTCTCAGAGTTATTGCTTATAATAGACGACCGGCATGCTACTTAAACGTTTTACCTCTCTGCCTGCAGATGCATATTGGTTGATGTCAATGATCAGGTCGTCGGCCATGATACCAAATACAATTCTCGTAAGTGCGGAGCGGTAGCGGGAGCTTTCTTTTCATTACTTCCATCATCCAACTGACTGCAAATTTGTACTTCTTAGAGAGTTTGGATTAGTTGCTCTTTACAGTTTTATCTCAAATAAGGGGCTGCTCACAATCCCTTATTTGCCTTTTTCTTTCCCAAATCTTCAAATATAGCTGCTCTTGAATCACTTTTTATTTTCTTTGCTACTCTTATTTATTGTGGGAATGTCAAGAAAAACTGGAGAAACTTTTCAGAGGATGTATTTTGGACATGGCTCATTGTTTTTCATGTTCTATTTCTCTTTTCCTATTTCCTTCCTAAAATGAGATCAAGCCCAAAATTGGATACCGTTTAAGTGTTTCGTATTAATTTAACCTGTAAAAGATACGAAAAAACTTACAATTTATCGAGCAGTAGTTGTGTGTTTTCACCTTTTGCAGATGTTATTATCAAATTGTGTGCAAGAGCTGCATATTTCTATTATGTTTCTGCTTTCTGAAGTTTGAATTTCTAGCCAAAATATAGCTTTTTTCTTCTCTTTTTGCTTGCTGCAACTTGCATATTGTGAAATAGATATCGTTGGGCAAAATATTCTTGATCGAACAATCTCTCTCTGTGCAGGCCACCTGATGGAGAAGATTAAGTCTGAGAATTTGTTGCATAGGGCTTTCAGTGTGTTTCTGTTTAACTCAAACTATGAGTTATTGCTTCAGGTGTGTATCTTGAGATTACTCCAATGTGTTCCTTGGTGCAGATTGGCTCAGAAAGCTTGTTTTAATTGAGTCCCATTTACTTGAAGAATGATGAGTGATGAAAGAAGTGTGTGACCAAAATAGGGTAGTGATGGTTCAACTTTTACTATGCCATTTACACTTTGCGTGATCAAATGGAGGACATAAATAAAATGTACTTGTGTTTGGTTTGAGCCGCAAACACATGCTATTGAACTATTGAACAGTATTTCGCTAACATATTTGCAACACCATGCTATTGAACTATTGATGGTATTTCCCTAACATATTTGCAACCAGTAGTATATACAAAAAAACAATTTTCTTCTTCGATCCTGCTCCATTGTATATGCTCTGGACAAGCTAAATCTTTGATGCTCATTTAACTTCTAGTTCTTATTTGCTAAAGAATTGCAACACATTTTGATATCATCTGTCGTACTTGCAGCAACGATCTTCGAGAAAGGTTACCTTTCCCTTGGTGTGGACGAACACCTACTGCAGTCATCAACAGAACAGACCGCTGCCCGCTAGATTGGTATTTTGTACAACCAGGACAGGCATCATCAACCCCAACCATAAAATCAAGCACTTGGTGTGTTACTCCACATTTTCTCACTTCAACGCACAGGCTTGTCACTCCACTCTCATAAAAAATGGCTCTACCCGCACTCTGCATCTTATTAACTACCTCTTGAGCCTCTACTTGAGAAATTCTGATTCACATCATGCCAGGAAGTTGTTCGATGAAATCCCTGAAAGAGATGTTAGAACTTGGACAATTCTCATATCGGGCTTCTCTAGGTACGGGCATCACAGGATTGCCTTGGATTACTTTGCTCAGATGCAGAATCAGGGAGTTGTATCTCCCAATGCCTTCACTTTGTCCACTGCACTCAAATCTTGTGCTTGTGTTAATAATGGGCTTCAAATGGGGAAGTCAATTCACGGTTGGATGATAAGAAATGGGATTGATGCCGACATTGCATTGAACAATGCTGTTCTTGATCTTTATGCTAAATTCAGAGTGTTTGATTATGTGAAAAGATTCTTTGGCTTGATGGATGATAAAGATTCTACTTCTTGGAACATAGTGTTGGCTGCAAATTTAAGTAAGGGTGAGATGGACCAAAGTCTTGGTCTTTTCTGGAGGTTGCCAACCAAGAGTGTTTCGACTTGGAATACAATCATTGATGGACTTTTACAACATGGATTCAACAGGTGCGCACTGGAGCTTCTGTATGAGATGGTGAAAGTTGGACCTGCTTTTGACAGAGTTACATTTTCTATATCATTTGTTTTGACATCTTCATTGAAGAGTTTGGAACTAGGGAGGCAGATCCACTGCCAGCTACTTCGAATTGGGATAAATGAAGATTATTTTGCAAGCACTTCACTTCTTGATATGTACTGTAAGTGTGGGGAAATGGAGAAGGCTTCGATGGTTTTCCGAGAATTACAACTCAGATGTTCTAAGGAATCTCATGATGATTTAATGGCTCGAACTGTTTCTTGGAGCACAATGATTGCTGGGTATGTTCAACATGGTATGATAAAAGATGGCATGGTATATTTCCGCTCCATGATTCATGAGCAACTTGAGGTGGATCTATTTACTCTCACTACTATTGTTACTGCGTGTGCTGATACTGCTTTGTTGGAGCTCGGTCAGCAGATTCATGCTCGTACACTTAAATTAGGACATGCGCAAGATATTATCTTGTGTTCATCCATGATTGACATGTACGCCAAATGTGGAGAGTTGGATGATGCTTGGTCATTTTTCAGGCTAACTCGAACTAGGAATATAGTGCTTTGGAGTGTTATGATATCAAGTTATGCAATGCATGGGTGGGGAAAAGAAGCCATACAGCTATTTGAGTTGATGCAAAATGAGGGTATTAGACCGAATGAAGTGAGTTTTATTGGGCTTCTCACTGCGTGTAGCCATGCTGGTTTGTTAGAAGAGGGCTGCAAGTATTTTAGGATGATGATAGATGTTTATGGAATCCAACCTGGTATTGAACATTTCGCTTGCATGGTAGATCTTTTTGGCCGAGCAGGTCACTTGAAAGAGATCAAAGATTTTGTTTATGAGAATGGGATCCATCATCTGCAAGAAGTCTGGAGAGCATATTTATCTTCTTGCTGGCTTCACAAGAATGTTGAGATGACCAATTGGGTCTCCAAGAAACTGCTTGAACTTGAGCCACATGAAGCTGATCCTTACCTTCTCATATCAAATACTTATTCAGCAAACCATATTTGGGAGGAGGCAGCTAAAATTAGGGGTTCAATGCAGGAAAGGCAAGTTAGAAAACTTCCTGGTCAATCTTGGATCTATTGACAAAAAATCAGTGTTTGCTGCATTTGACACAGGTCTCTCCAGTCACACTGTTGAATGGACTTCCTTAATTGATTTAAATGGTGGGGAAACATTGATGTTATGTCGCATGAACGAATGAGTAAAAGGCGAAGCAGCTTGCTGCTTTCGTAACTAAGTCCTCGATTAATATCGTCTCCCCTTGCACAAAAATGGGCATTCCATGGACATGGGTTGAACATGCATCAACCTTGAAACATGTCAATTTAAGATCCATTGCAATCAGAGAGGTACTTCTGAGCGTCAATTTATTCGTTTCCTTTTGCCACAGTCGGAGATTTCTTTGCCAACGCGACTCTCATCTTTTTGCATCGTTCTCTACTTTCCGCCCTGTTTCTTTTACAGATATCTTGAAATTTGCAAAAGGAAATTGGCTAGCTATGATGTTGGACGACTTGTTTCAATGAATTACCAAGCACGAAAGATTGGGGATAATGGCTGCAGGTGCATTTGGAGTGCCACAAGGTCGAATCTGCTCTTCCTTTGGGGTGCTGGACCTGTGGAGGTATGTTTTGACTCCTGATTGGTTATGTAAGTGCGATTGTTTTGACGTCAATAATAACTTGTTTGATGTTTCAGAGTTTGCCTCAGTTCCCCTGCCTACACATAAAGCTCTGAAGAAGGGGTCATTATGTATGAGTTTAAGGTGGGAATTACATTGAATCTACTCAACTCATTCATTTATTTATATATGTGATCAGATTTCAACTTCAGTTTAGGAAATTATAGTTGGACATGGGAACTGCATACAACTGTTTTGAAGGGGAATACAACATCTGATTTACCAGAGGTATGCCTACTACTTCTTGAGAAACTAAAGTAGTTTTTATGACATTACTTATTTCTTGCTTACTTATATCTCTTTAGATGCCTAATGATTCAGATCAGGACGAAATGCCTTAGAAATTCATTAGGTTGAATAGGCATGATAAGTTTAGTTATTTGCAGCAAAGCGAAAAAATGATTATAAACATTATGCATCAAATAATAGCTCTGTCTTGTGTTGTCAATCAGAGGTTAAAGGTTTTTTTTGCAACACAAGTTGTGGTGTTGTAAGTAAATGTTATTATCTTCATTTGCTGAATATGAAATTTCATTATAAATATATAACTGAAGGATATGTGGGACAACATAAGTCCAATGAGGATTAGTAAATACCATAGAAAAGAAAAAGGAAGTTGCCTACCAAAATGTAGAAAGAGTGTAAGCTTTTCCTGTTTCGAGTTCTCATCTATAGAGTTGCCTTGCACGGAACAGATATTATTAGCAGTTCCCTCACTCCGTACCTTATAAAATGTTGGTGATGAAGATGTAAAATAATAGAGAAAATATTAGGAGATAAGCATTCGAAAACATGTTTGCTTTGAAGCCCAATTCATCCTGCATCACTGAAATTATGAATTCTATTTGAGTTGAGATTGGTAGGACCAGTCGCATCCCCATCTCAATTTCTTAAATTTTAAGCCCACGTTTAATGCTTTAGAGCCAGTTTGTCCAAAGTTTCTATCTCCTTGTTAACTCTTTGTCTACTTGTAAGCTTATTTGTATGTAGTTACTGAAAGTCTTGCCTGTGGCTGTTGAAACTTAAGGTTTCACTGCTTGGGTCATTTCCTCCTTTCTGTTTACATCTTAAGACCGCCCTTCCGCTCCGCCCAAGTCTTCCAATTTCCATTTTCTTTCAACTCTTCATATCACAAATGCCAATCACTCCACCGTGTTGTCAATGGACGATGATTATCTCCGTCCACCACTGCTGCTACCACCGTCAACTCTATTGCCAATGGCTTGAAGAACCAATCCTTGGATAATACCAATCATAATGACGATACTGTTAGTCAAAATAGGGTTAAGTTAAAGCTGGAAGAACTGAAGTGGGACCATTCCTTTGTTTGTGAGCTGCCCAGTGATCCAAGGACCGATTTAAAACCACGAGAGGTTTTGATTTTCTATATTCACCCCCCCCCCCCCCCCCAAATTATTTCATGCTTTTATGAATAAACATGTTTCGACTTATTGGTACTAAAGGCTCCACTTGGGATGTTGTTTGATTGAATGTTCTTACGCTTAAAGTATTTGGTGTTAAGTGGAGGTTGATTCAATTGCCAATTATATAAGTTAGAAACAAGCATAGGAAGCATATGCACAATGGCTCGTCAGTTTCTTACAAGTACATAAAGAACCACAAATTCCTTTGTAAGGATAATAACTCCACTTATAATTGCGCTGAATCAACCAAAAATATCGGTATAGATTCACTCAAAAAGGGAGACCATCAACGAAAGGGGCACAGAAATATATAAGTTATCCTAGAACCGATTTGGTTCTAATAGAGATTCCATTTTACTTGATTTTTTGACGCTCTTATGTGTATGTTTGGATAATCAGCATTATACTTTACCTTCCTCGTCATGTTAATATTATTTAATGCCTTTCTTTCCTTTTCTTTTTGTTTTCAATAATATGTATGAGCAGGAAGTTTTAATTTTTGGGGTAAATTGCATGACAACCCCTGTGTTTTATAAAATACAGAGAGTGTTTTACCTATTGTGCTAGTGGGCTTCAATTTTGGTTTTATAGGGTTACTTTAAATGTATAAATGTGTATTTCGTCCCTTTCTTTCACATTTTTATATATTTTAAATTGATTTATTTATATTATTAATTTATTAATAAATTATATATTTGATTAATTTAACTTATTATTAAGTTCAAATATATTTCAATAAATTATATTTATTTATGAAATATATTAATTTAAATATAAAAAAACCTAAAAAGTATATAAAATTTTTGAAATTAAAATTTGAAACTTAAAAAACACAAAACAAATTTAATATACTAAAAATCACTCTTCAAATATAAATATTTATATAAATATAAATAAAAATCAATTATACAAAATATATACTACCTAAATTGAATTATTAGTTTATTTAAATATGTTTCAATAAATTCTATTTATTCATAAAATATATTAATCAAATATCAAAATCAAAAATTTATATCAGAATATGATTTAAATCATATTATTTATTGTAAATAATATTTAAATTAAAATGACAGTTCTTGAATAAAAATTTAATACATTTTTATTTTTATTATTTTCAAAATTTGAAAAAATTACATAATTTTAACTGAATTAAATAACGAAAAAAAAGCATCTTCCCCGTTTTTCCACTTCCTCGGCGCTCGTCACTAGCCACGGGTAATGGGGTGCCCATAGCCCTAGATCTAGGCGACAACGGTCGCCGAGGAATGGGTGACGACAGGCGACGTCGCGTCGCTCCCTTCTGAAGGGGCCAGGAGGCCACTGGCGCCGCCTCTGTGTATTATATATAATATTATATGTACAAGTATATATATAAATAAAAATATATTTTTTAAATTACTTGAAATCTGGACGGTTCATATTTTAATTATTGAAAATCAATGACTATCATAACAAGGGTATAACGGATAATTCAGTGAAAAATTTAACACCTTTAATGTCAAGTAAAGGTAGGGGAGAGTATGTATTATTTTTAAAATAAGAGGATTTTATGCAATTTATCCATATTCTTGGTCACTGGTAGAAATTGCACTCATGCTGTAATTTGCTGGGAGTAATTAACCATATATTGAATTTTGTTCTTTATTGATTTATTCAAGAATCTTCAAATATATTATATACATCTTTTTATTAGGATGTTCTGAGTAAGGACTTGTATGTTCTGTATCCTGATTATTAGCATCACTTCCTTGATTGACAGAGTTATGTAATTCTGTGTGCTTGTGATATTATTTGCTGGTATTGCATGCTTGCTATACAAAAGTATCTCCATCAGCTGAGGTGGATAATCCTTGGCTCGTGGCATGGTTTGATTCAGTTGCAGAGTTACTTGATTTGGATCCCCAGGCCAGGAGTGAGTTGTGTCATTATCTGCATCTTCGTTATTATGCTATATTGCTTTTCCTTTCATAAGAATTATATTTCTTCCTTCTCTGATAGACTAAATATCTGTCGTGCCTTATTTATTTTTATATCTCAGATTCCAAAAGCCTGATTTTCCGTTGTTATTCTTGGGAGCTTCACCTTTAGTTGGACCGTGAGTGTTAGTCCCCCATATTTTTGTTTTTCTTTTTCATTTTTGTTCTTTTGTCACTCTTTGATCCACCTATAATTACTCTTTCTCACTTGACTTTTATAGGATACCTGATGCTCAGTGCTATGGAGGACATCAGTTCAGAATGCGGGCTGGGCAGTTGAGAGATGGTCGGGAAATCACTGTAGGAGAGGTTCTCAATTGAAGGTCTCAGAGGTGGGAATTTCAGCTTAAGAGTGCTGGAAAGACCCCATACAGTAGGTTTTGCTGATGGTCTTGCAGTCTTATGCCGAGTAGTATCTGAGAATTCTGTGCAATGAGGCAATGGATTCAGAGGCCCTCAAACGTTAACAACCAAGGTAATTTATTGAACCACCTTCTTAGGAAATTTGATTGAGGATATGATGAGGTGAGGCGCTGTAAAGAGGAAAGAGGATGTTCATAGATTGAGGTTTTTCTGGTCAGTCATTTTTATGCATTTGGTACCTTTTAACATTTGAATCAGTGAGAGTTCAGAGCAGAATGCCTTTTCTGATATTGTTGATGAACTCGAAGGTCCAAATTTTGACTTGAATTTCAGAAATCTAACTATGGCAAGGCGTGTATATTGTACGAAGTAGCATCAGTGGTGTTTAAAGAGTCTGCTTTCAGAATACTACATCAAAGACCTCCAAGAGAAATACTACACCTAAGTAAATCTCTGTGTGCAGCTTAATAATACATTAATTATTGGCAGAACACGAGTCAAAATATTATAGAGGACTAAGCCTATATAAACTTCTTCAAAGTTCTGATTTCTCATTGCACTCAACAAAAGGGCATAATCAATGGCCGACTAAATGTTATGGTGAGACAATTGAAAGGAAACAACATATTACCAGAAAAAAAGACATCAGTTAAAACAATGTAAGATGATGGACCAAAACATAAATTTATTAGTAAGAAAGGCAATACATCAATTGAGCTAACAAGTTGTACGCCCTTCTTCATAGTTAAATGCGACAAATGAGGGAAGAATACCTGTAGATATCGGCATTCACTTGGAAGTGTGAGACGCATGTGTAGAAAACTCCTTTATTCAAGACCTAACATCTGGGGTATCTCCAATAAACTAAGCGACCTCCATCATCTACTTGGAATCCGAAATGTTGTTTGTTTTCCATTGCCTAGTTTTGATCAAGCAAGAAATCCTACTTTGCTTCAAAGTGGCATGGAGAAGTGATCGAGATGTAGCACATAACTCCTGAGTCTACTAAGGTGACCAACCAAATGCCACATACACCATACGAACTGATAAATATGACAAAGAAGAACCGGAATTTCAACTTTGTGTTGGAAGATGAATAGCACAAACATTCATTCCTCAACTACAAACAAGTAGCAAAATAAACGCCTACCATTCTAATCAAGAAGGTCTTGAACTAATCAGCATTGGAGTAGAAACAGTATAAAAGATCCTTAACTAAATCAGTTAATAGTTGAAATAACTTGGATCCAATTGATTGTAGTGAGCTCCTGCATAAACAATCAATTTTGCATTCAGGAACTAAATTAATTGCATAAGTTCAATTGGCCTCGGAGATGAATTTGTGGATATCACCAATGAAATTAGAATGCGGAGGCCGATCTTCCCTCCTCACGTACTTTTGCCCCATTTCCACGCTAAATTCACTCAGTCCCTCCTCACCGCACCTCTTCCATAACGCCTCCCCAAATCCCCGGTGAGCAAAATAGGCCTCCACCTCTACCACTCTCTCTCCGCCGTCCACGACAACGATGGGCAGTCTCTCGTAGTGGCCTTGGTGAACACCCTCCAGGTCGTCGAGGCGGGATCGGGCGTGGCCGGAAGAGACAGAGTAGAGTTCTCCCAGGACTCGGTGACCGCAACCAGGGAGATTGATCAGGTACGGAATGCCGTGGGGGCCGCAGACAAGGGGGAAGGGTTGGACAGTGGTGTGAGGGCCGAGGTAGACGGCGTGGCGGGTGCGCATCAAGTCGTCGATGAGCCTGTGGTTGTAGAATCCTCGCTTGAGAGTGCCGTACACAAAGATAAGGGTGACATCATTGCCTGCCACGCCATCTTCTCCTCCTCCTCCAATCGCCATCTCTATGCAACTCCCACGACGCTTCACTTGTGTTCTGTACTGCTGCTGCCTCTGTTGCTTCGACTCCACCTCTGCCATATATCTATCTATCTATACTGGGTCTTTACTTACTTCTTTTTTTTTTTTAATTAAAACCACCTAGAGGTGGGGTAACTTTTCGGAGTCCCCAGTCCTTCTATATTAAAATTCACAAAATAGTTAGAGCGGGGAGAGCTACCTTCCTAAAATTTCTAGCAAAGCCATAAACAAGGAGTACTACTCCCTTACAAATAGAGCAACAATGAACGAGGAGTACTACTCCCTTACAAATAGAGCAACAATGAACGAGGAGTACTACTCCCTTACAACAAAAGACAGGTGTATTAGTAAAACTATGGCGAGTCAAAAAGCTTTTTGTTATCCCACCACATCATAAATCGAACAACATCTGCAAATAAATCTGTACAAGAAGGCCAAGCTAGAGTGTGTGTAATGTTCCAAAAGAATAAGTAATGAACATTAACGTGGAGATCAAGTTTGTATGACTGGCAGCTTTTAAACCTGTGAAAGGGGTTCAAAAAACCTACAAAAGATATAACAACAAGCAAATAGACAAAGGAAAACAGCAGAAGTAACAAGCCAAAGGTATCCATAGAGACATTGGTCACAACACGTATCAGCAAAGAAACAACAGTAATGAAGTACCCCTAATTGGAAAACCAAAAATTTAACTGAAATTAAAGGTACTAGAACTTCTAATTCTAATAGCAGGGAAGGAGCATGCGTCAAGTCTAATCAAACCTTTAGGAATACCTGTGATATTATCAGGGGATAGAATGCTGAGATGTTGATTGAAACATGCTTGGTTAGCAAAGTAATCGGCCACTTGGTTACCCTCTCTAAAAATGTGTGATATCTTGAACTCAGTTTGGGATAGAAGTTCTCTAATTTGTTGCAGCAAATTTTGAAGGTGCCATGGCCCTTGGGGGGGGGGAGAGACGAAATGAGCTTGATGGCGATGTTGGCATCTGTTTCTACCCAAATTTTTCTAATGTTGCTATCAATGCACAATTTGACACCTCTGTATGTAGCTTTTAACTCAGCTGCAGTGTTGGAGATGAGCCTAAGGTGTTCTTGGAATGCAAAGACGCCCTGACCAAGATGATTTCTGATGATTCCACCTGCTCCTGCCACACCTGGATTTCCTTTTGAGGCCCCATCTGTGTTCAATTTGAACCATCCCCTATCTGGCTTAATCCACTTAACAATAGAGATTTTGTATGATATCTTATGAGGCGGGAGAGAAATTTTAAGAAGAGAAGCAACAGATCTGTCCCCTCTCCAGTGTATAGTTCTCATGAGGTTGGTTTTACCGAGAAGATGAAGATAATTGAGGGTTTGAGAGATGATACGATTAGCTTTGAAAGGAGCCCCCTCAAATATGGCTGCATTCCTGCAAATCCAAGTGTACCAAATGATCAATGGGGGAAGAATATCTCTGATGTGAAGTTGATTAGAAATATTGCTTCTCCAAGCTTGAAGGATCATGAAAAAATTGTCTTTGATTGGAATGTTGAGTTGAAATTTGGAGGGAAAGAAGTTCCATACTTCAAGGGAAACCTTGTTATGAAGGAAAAGGTGAGGGATAGTCTCCTCCTCCTTCAAACAGCAAACACATCTAGAGGCCAAAGAGATGCCCTTTTGTTTGAGTCTGCTGTCAACTGGTATCCAGTTATGGAGGACTTTCCAAATGAAGATAGAAATGGTAGGCCTGACGAGGGGGGACCAGAGATTTTTGAAGATGGGTAGGGAAGGTTTGTGATCTCTAGTAATCTCCCGAGCTGATTTATTAGAAAAGGAGCCGTGAGGGGATGGTTTCCAATTCATAAAATCTTGATGCTGAGGATTAATGGGGGTCTGCAAAATAAGCTCCATGATAAGCTGAGGAACAACTTCCTTCAATTTATCAATATCCCAAGTGTGGTTGGTCCAAAAATTCTTGACCAGGGCATTAGACGCTCTGTTGGGGTGTATGAGGGAATGAAGGGTGCCTGCAGGGAGCAAGCAATCATACCAGAAAGATACATTACCAGCTCCAAGGCTCCAAAAAATGTTCTCCTAAGAGATAGATTTCATGCTACAAATTCTTCTCCAAATGTTAGAGTACTTCGATTTAGCTTTAGTAGAGGCAGGTGTAGACTTTTTACAATATCTACTGATAGTGAAGCTGGCCCATAGAGAATTGTTTTGTCTCAGCCGCCACCAGAGTTTATGAGTGAAGGCTGTGACAGTATCTCTAATGTTTCTGATGCCCAAGCCCCCTTCTTCACAAGGATAGCAGATGAAAGCCCATTTAACCCAATGAATTTTTCTGTGGTCAGTAGTGGATCCCCAAAAGAATTTAGCAAAAAGTTGTTCAATTTTCTGTAGAGTGCCAATAGGAGGGCTCAAAACTTGAAGAAGATATACAGGCATAAAGGAAAGAACACTTTTAATAAGTTGAAGTCTACTCCCTTGTGAAAGATGTTTGTGCTCCCATCCACTGATCCTGTTTCTGATTTTGTCAATAAGGGGTTCAAAAAGAATTTTCTTCTTATGACCTTTGTGCAGAGGAGCTCCAAGATAGGTGATAGGGAGACACTTGAGGTTGAAGCCTGTAATGGATTTGATTCTGTGGGCAATATTATTGGCCTTCTTACCAGGGATAAAGAAACTTTTGGAATGATTGATTTTTTTGCCAGATTGGTCTTCATATAGCTCCAGGAATTGCATCAATTTGGTCAAAGAGTGTTCTTCACATTTGGTGAAAATGATGAAGTCATCCGCATAGGCCAGGTGAGACACTCTAGTTTTATAACCCGTCTGATAGAACATATTAGGATTCTGTGAGAAAAGGTGATTAAGCCCTCTGGAAAGAGCCTCTGCAGCAAGGATGAATAAAGCAGGGGAAATTGGGTCACCTTGTCTAAGGCCTTGAGTAGATTTGAAGAAACCAGAAGGTTCTCCATTAACTAGAATGGTAAACCAACAATTTTCGATTGCGTGCTTGATGAGGACGATAAATCTGGTGGGGAAACCCCTCATTTGTGAGGAGTCTCAGCCGCCAGAAGGGATCCTCTTAGGGCTAATGTGGTCCAATATGATTGTTGACGAGATATCACGTAGGAGAGTGGATTGTCATGTGTGTGGGCCCTTTGGGTCGAATATTTGTCGACCTTTGATCATGGTCCAAGTAAGGGGATGCCTTCAGTCTCCTTTTTTTTTCAATCTGTTTTTTGAGTGGCACCCGCCAAAGCCGCTTTCCAGGTCCTCTTGGGCTTCCAAACATGTTACCGGCCTCTCGTTTCTTTCTTATTTTTGGATCACACCGCCTCCTTTGGTCCAATTAATTTTTATTCAAATCAATATTATATCGTTTCTGTCATCTATTAATATATTGTATTTGTTATAGGTGTTAATCTGTGTCTGTACGTGCTTTACGGGAAAAATGATAAAAGCCTCATGTTTCGATTATTTGGTATTTCTAGAATATTTTATTTTATCTCGAATTGGCGAAAAAATCATTGAGAATGATGTATTTCATAGTAACATTAAAGATTAGAGGACATTAATTTCCACAATTGGAGGTTAAATTCAATTGTGTAAGCTGTAAAGGGTTGTATGTAGACGTGATACGATATCTAGAAAAAATAAAACAAATACAAGGATATAGATGAGTATGTACTTAATAATTGGGGTAAATTATATATTTGGTGTGGTAGATAGAGAAGGGTGAGTGGTGGGAGGTGGATGAATGTAAATGATTAAGGTAGAATTAGGTGGAGTTTGTGAAAGTGATGAGTGAGAAAGGGAGAAGGGGAGTTGGCATAGCATGGGTCTCGTGGTGAGTATTTTATTATGAAGTTGAGATTTTGTTGTGTTGTATTGATGATTATATTGGTGGGGTATTGGGCCTCCCTACTCACACACAGCTAATGCTTTTATTATTAATATTATGATGATATAGTAGTAGTTAACAGGAAACAGGAAATAGGAAATGAGAAAGGGCATATATCCTCGTGCCCCACGAGCTCTCAACTTATATGCAATAATCATCCTCATCCTTATTTCAACAAAAAAAGTCATCCAATTCCAACTCCAAGACTAGACCGCTACCTAAAATTACTCTAATCTGAATGAATGTGTGCAGCTATACATAAACCCAAACCAAATTGAATTTTGTCAACTCTTAGGGAGAGAGAGGAGAGGGGTAGTATTTTGTCAAAGTTCAATATTTGAAAAAGAGAGGAGGACCAATAGAACAGGGGAATAGACCAATAGAACAGGGGAATAGACTGGGGTTGGTGGGTGTGTGAGAGAGACTCAGAATCTGTAGTAAGTAGTGTTGCAAACACAACAGAACAGCGCAGAGCAGAGAAGAGAAATTGATCGTCCTCTACACTGCCAATTCCAATACCCAAATCTCTCCTCCATCCCCAAACCTCATTTCTTTCTTTCCTTGCGAATACCCAAAATGTCGTCGTCCTTGACCACCACCACCACCACCACCAGCAATGCCATCCGCTTCCGCACTCCGCCCTCTTCCGCCACTTTCCCTCTCAAATCTCTCCTTTTCAAACCCACCCCAACCCCACCCCTCTTTCCTTCTCTCCGCGTTTCTTCCTCTCATTCCTCCTTCACTGCTTCTCCCTCCACCACCGCTGATTCCGCCATGGACGCTGTCCAGAGACGCCTCATGTTCGAAGACGAGTTCTGTTTCTTACATCTTCCTTTCTTTCTATTGTTTTTTTTCTTTTATTCACTCCCATCCATTCTTCAACTACTTTTCCTTCTCATCTTCTGCTTTTCTCATTCAAACTTGGTTTATTCTCTGCAGATGCATATTGGTTGATGAAAACGATCAGGTCGTCGGCCATGATACTAAATACAACTGTAAGTGGGCAGCCGGAGCTTTCTTTTCATTACTTCCATCATCCAACTGACACCGAATTTATACATCTTACCCAGTTCGCCTTAGTTGCTCTTTACAGTTGAATCTCAAATCAGGCTGCTCTTAATTCCTTATTTCCCTTTTTCTTCCCCTCTTCTTCAAAATAGCTGCTCTTGAATCATTTCTTATTTCTTTGCGACTCTCATTTATTGTGGAACGTTTGGAGAAACTTTCCGTTCATCACTCTTGTCCTTTATGCTCCATTACTTATAATTAACCTTTCTAGATATAAGTCCTTCATCACCATGTTCCTATCCCAAATATCTGTGAAATCATTTCTTTCCTACTTCCCATGATAACTATTGTCTGATTCTGTATCAACCCATGTATTTGTTTCATCATATAGCTTGCTCAAATCTTTCTTTGTCACCCCTATCATGATGATGCTGGCCTTCAGATTTACTGCCCAAACAAGGAGTTCTTTCTTATCAGCTTTGTGTATCTAAGTTGTTTGGCGAGCTCAGCTCAATTTCACAATAGAAATTGAACTCAAATCTATTTAGATGATTCTTCTACTGCTTGCCTGGTGCTCCATGTTGTTAGTTGCTGTTGGTTTTTTTGGTTTACTTATTCTCAGTAAGGATAATAAGGTGGGCATGTCATGATATTTGATTTGTTTTGCTTTTGATGCACAAAAGAGATATGAGAACTAATGCTTCCCATGTATCAATTACTTGAACAACTTTCCTTCTCCTCCATGCACCCACCTGACCTGATCGAAAATGAAAAAGGATGAGTGCTGTTGTTGACACCATCCAACAATTTTCATTCAGCAGGAGATGGCATGGCCAATTGATCTAAACACAGCCAACTGCTAGAGCGATCTCTAAGCTTACCATATCTGAAACGATGATGTTTCAAAATCAGATTCGCATTGGATGGCTCATTATTTCTCATGTTCTATTTCACTTCCTAAAGTGAGAGTCAAGCCTAAATTGGATACTGTTCAAGTGTTTTGTATTCCTTTTACCTGTAAAAGATACGAGAACCCACATTTGATCAAGCAGTCTTTGTCGTGTTTTTTACCTTTAACAGATGTTATTATCAAATTATGTGCAAGAGCTGCGTATTTCTCTTATTTATGCTTTCTGAAGTTCGAGTTTCTAGCCAAATATAGCTTTATTCTCCTCTTTCTGCTTGCTGCTTCTTGCATATAGTGAAATAGATATCTTAGGGAAAAATATCCTTGACTGAACAATCTCTTTCTGTGCAGGCCACCTGATGGAAAAGATTCAGTCTGAAAATTTGTTGCATAGAGCTTTCAGTGTGTTTCTGTTTAACTCAAAATATGAGTTATTGCTTCAGGTGCGTGTCTTGAGGTTACTCCAATGTATTCCTTGATGCAGATTGGCTCAGAAAGCTTGTTTTACTTGAGTCCCATTTACTCTGAAAGATGGCAAGAGATGAAAGAAGTGGTGGGACGAAATAAGGGTAGTGATTATTAACTTTTGGTATGTCATTGTTACTTTGCCTGATCAAATGGAGGAAAAAATGTACTTCATTTTGGTTGATTGGTAAACACATGCTACTGAAAAGGTATTTCCACAACATATTTGCAACGAGAAGTATATGACAAAAGACAATTTTCTTCTTCGGTCCTGCTCCATTGTGACAAGCTAACTCTTTGATGCTCATTTAATCTAGTTCTTATTTGCTAAAGAACTGCAACACATTTTGACATCATCTGTTACACGTGCAGCAACGTTCTTCAACAAAGGTAACCTTTCCCTTGGTGTGGACGAACACCTGCTGCAGTCATCCACTGTTCCGAGATTCTGAGCTTATCGAAGAGAACGCTCTTGGTAATATTTTTATCTGCGCCATTCAATTTAAGGTATTGCTTTCCCAAGACTATATTATTTTTCACCCAATTATGTAATTTAAGGGGTGAGAAATGCTGCTCAAAGGAAGCTGTTGGACGAACTGGGTATCCTTGCTGATGACGTCCCAGTTGATCAGTTTATTCCATTAGGCCGCATACTTTACAAAGCACCGTCGGATGGAAAATGGGGCGAGCATGAACGTAATCCTTCATAATTGTTTGATTGTTTTCCACAAAATTGTGTATTTCCTGTGTATACAATCAGATCTAATTATCCGTTCTTGCAACACACAGTGGACTATCTTCTTTTCATCATACGTGATGTCCGGGTGCAGCCAAATCCAGATGAGGTAGCTGATGTCAAATACGTGAATCGCGAGCAATTGAGAGAGCTGATAAGAAAAGCTGACGCTGGGGAGGGGGGCCTGAAGCTTTCCCCATGGTTCAGACTAGTTGTGGACAACTTCTTGTTTCAGTGGTGGGATCATGTCGAGAAAGGGACTCTAAGGGAAGCGGCTGACATGAAAACCATCCACAAGTTATAACTCGACACAGGCTGCAAAGCCAAAGATATCTAATTACATAGTCTGTTCATTTCCTTCATACATTATCTAAATTGGTTCTTCGCACCAATAAGATGAGATGCTGTTTTGCAGATTAATAATGCTGGTTTGGCAAGAAACACGCTGATGGTTTTGGATATGCTTCAATTCATGATATTTGTCTTGGCATTGCAATAAGCTTTTCCGAAACTTGATAAACAACTTTTGTTTGTGCACAAGTACAAAAGGTCACCCTGTACATTGATTGCTTTTTGTTTCTCTGTCTAGATGCTCGCTTTGATATTGCTTTCGTCCACCATCAACAAACATAATGTAAAAACTTGATGTGTTCATACATCAAACAAAACTACCTTAATCTCAGCTCTCACTACAGGTAAAAACGGATACTCATCTTCAGGAAAAAAAGACCATCACCTATCCATCAAATCCCCTGAAACATACTGATTCCGAGTCTCCACTGCCTTCTTCGAAACCCAGATCTGTCTCCGCCTGAGTAAGGCTAATGCTGGGAGCTGATGGACTCACTCTCTCGGAGATCGCCCCTTGAAGAAGGGCAGCCTTCCTCTTATTTCTACTTCGTTGCCATCTTCTCAGGGACTCCAACACCTCTCTCTCCTCTCTCGCTCTCACCGACGGCTCTTGAGGTGCTAATTCTACCGCTGAATCTTGTTCAACCTTTACAGCAGGAGCTGCCATGACCGGAAAGATGATGGGCTTGAGGAAGAAAACAAGAACCATGACAAGAATGATGAATATGTAAATGGTCGTCCAAACGTAAAACGTCCATTTCCACCTGTATACCAATTCTTTCATCCAAGGGAGCCGGGATTTCACGAGTAATTCTGCATCGTAGAACTGAGGAAGGGATGAAGTGCCGGCTCGGGGAATCAACGTTACTCGGACCAACTCTGTTCTTGGGTAGCTGACTTCTTTGTGTTTCAATATCGGAAAGGTTATGGTTTGAGTCTCGGTTGAGATCCCCAATATCAACGGTACACCCATCAGAAACGTCCGCGTCAGCCTAATCGGCCAACTCCTGAACTGTAACATGCACGGATGACTTGATTTTGCCACTAACTCTCCTCCGCCTGATATTAATTCAGCAGTCAACTGACAAGAACATCAAACATATGTATATGCTAGTCAGCATATGTACACGCATTAATGTCTTAATTTCGTAACAATAACAGACTAAAGCTAAAACATAAAGAACATCTTGTGAACAAACAAAATTTGGATAGAGATGAAGTGAAGTACCTGAAATATCCCAACATCTCTGTTGTAGTCAGAATCAGGCATCAAAAGCAGCAAAGAAACATAAAGTGTTTGGCCAACGGGCACAGCACCACCCCCCTTCTGGCCCCCAAAAGAGAACACAGCCGTCGGATGAGCATCTGTGTAGTCAAACTGCAGACTCTCCCGCACATAAACAGGCTCTTCAACCCACATTCTCACCAGCCCCACACCCAGCACCGCCGCCACAACCATCACTATGATTAGCACCATGCAAACATAGGCCGCCGCCAGCAGCCCCATTGCAATCCTCCCCAGTAGGAGGCTGCTGCTGCTTCCTCCGCCGCCGCCAGCTTCCACCGTTGAGGGCAACGGCGCGGCGGCTTGGAAGTATTCTTTGGTCTCCTGGGGTCGGCGGAAGAGATCGGAAACAAGGGAGATGATGGAAAAGAAAGGCGATGCCAGGCTGACGATACAGGTGGAAATGATCTCTGCTTGAAGGGAGAGGAGCTTTGTGCAGAAAAGGAATGGGGTAAGGAAGGTCGGGAGCTTGTAGGTCTGATCAACCTCCTCGGAATCCATGGCAGATGGAAAGAATACTAACTAATCTTCAGAGCAAAGATACTTTCCAATTTTGAATATATGTAGCTTCAGTGTGTGTAATGTGTGTCTAGGAAGAGAGATAAGTGGGGGATTCTGGGGAAGTCAGTCAGCAACAGTTGTAAGGAAGAGGAGCGTAGAGGAGAGTGGCGCAGTAGAGACATGCAGATTCTGGAGTTGACAAGTGTGCTAGTTAACCCCCCCCCCCCCCCCACCCCCATGTGCTGTGTATAGATAGATTGACGGTCTTTCTAATTAATATTTATCCCAGCCAGCATACGTATATTATCAGACTAGGAGAAAACAAACGTTTTAAGTAAGAATTGTATGCCAAAATAGGAAAAGCAAGTTCACAAAATTTCGTTTCAGTTCGGTATTTATAGGGGCATGATATTTTTAGTTCCTTTTTTTTAAAAAAAATAAAACATATTTAGCTCTTTCTTTTTTTAAATTAAAAATCACTTAGGGTGGGGAGCTTTTCGGGGTCCCTATTCCTTCTTTATCAAAGCCAGGAGGTGAATAAATTTACAACGAGGAGTACTGACTCCCTATTATGCCTAGAAAGATGTAAACAAGGAGACTACTCTCTTATAAATATTGACCAAATGCAAAAATAAGGAGTACTACTCCTTTAGAACAATTCACAAAAGCATAAATAAGGAGTACTGCTCCCTTACAAAAGTGAGAAGTGGAGCACAAGGTTGGTAGAAGTAGTTGGAGATGATAATCCAGTGTGTCAAAAAGTTTTTATCACTACACTCGAATCATCGGTTCCAACTAGGACCTACAAATTAAGTTATGCAAATAAGCCAACAAATGTCCTAGTATGGAGGGCACCTCCAAAAATGAAATGAAAGTAAGCCAAAAAGAGAGGGAGCTTACTATACGTTCTTCATAGGAAACCACAACACTCTCAACAAAATAATGGGACAAACCAAGCCAAGAGATCAGCATCGAAGCAATACACGTATGCCAAAAGTGGGACACGGCCCAAGCATGCTCACAAGAAAAAAAGTGGGACAAGAGTGCTTTAAAAATGCAGCAATACATGACCAACTAATATACAGCAGGAAAAAGCAACAGCGACACAGACGCAGAAACAACAAAAAGAGGCAGTAAAAAAGTCAACCAACATTCACGAGAAACTTATGACAATAGATGTGAGTTAGACTAATTAAGGGGGATCACCAATAATTTTAAGTCGAATGTATGGGAGGCAGCAATAGTCAAGCTTAATACTACCTTTCGCTTTACCTGTGAGATGTTCCTTAGTAAGGATGCTAAGTTGGTGAGATGTGCAGGCTTGATTAGCTAGGAAATTCGCCACTTGGTTGCCTTCTCTAAAAATATGAGAGATTTTATATTCAATTTGACTCAGAAAGATTCTGGATGTTTTGAAGGATGTTCTGGTGATTCCAAGCCCCCTATCGTGCTGTGGAGATGAGCTTGATCATAGCCATTGCATCAATCCAAATATCATGGAACCCCTTTTCAATAAACAATTTCAATCCTCTTTTGATGGGTTGAAGTTCAGCCTGGGTGTTAGAGGTAATTCCAAGAGGTTCTTGAAAGGCAAAGATGACTTGACCGAGGTGATCTCTAAGAATGCCGCACGTGCCAAAAATGCCTGGGTTTCCTTTGGACGCTCAATCTGTATTCAGTTTGCACTATCCTTTTTGGGGCTTTCTCCAATAAACAATAGTAGCTTTCTGTTGCTTAGTTTTTTACTGGAGGGGGATATTTAGAGTGTTAACAATGAAGAAATCCCCTTGCACGTGCTCGGTTTCATCAACTCACTTCTATGAAGGTTTTGCAGATAGGCCAGTGTTTTGTAGATAATGGTGTTGGCCTTGAAGGTGAACCCCTTGTGCTTAGCATCATTTCGGAGCTTCCATATATTCCAAAGGATCAAGATCGAGATAATATCTCTGATATGTGGTTTAGCACTGACTCTGTTTTTCCAGGACTGGATAGGAATGGTGACGTCATTAGTTTGGGGGTATTAATATGGAATTTAGTAGCAAAATAACCCAAAGTTTCTAAGGACTTATTGTTATGTAAGAAGAAATGCGGTATGGTTTCTTCTGCTTCACAACAACAAAATTTGGTAGCCATTGAGATTCTCTTTTGCTTAAGCCTCTCATCAACAGGTATCTAGTTATGAGTCAACATCCAAACGAACACTGAGATATTTGGAATAATCGATTTAGACCAAAGGGTTTGGTAGAAGTACTGAGGAGGTTGATGATTTCGAATTTCATTCTAGGCTGATTTAGTAGTAAAAGCACCATTCTTAGACAGTTTCCAATGTAGGAAGTCAGTTTGACTGTCATTAATAAGGACTTCCATGATCTGTTCAATCATGTGTTGTGGCATAGCTTATTGGAGTTTTTAACATCCCACTGAGAGTTGTTCCAAAACTAGTTAACAGGGATATGAAGGTTGCAGTTATTGCCCAAGAGATCAGTTAATGTGCCTTTTGGTAACCACCAGTCATGCCAGAAAGAGATGGTACCAGCCCCTAGACTCCAGAAGATGTTCGCTTGTGCTTCTGTTCGAATTTTACAGTCTTTTCCAGATGCTCGAGTCATTCATGAATAGTTTGGTTAGCATGGGAAAATATCCTCCACAGTATTTACTTATGGTGAATTTAGACCATAGAGAATTGTTGAGCCTTAACCTCCATCAAAGTTTATATGAGAATGCTATTATCATTTCTCGAAGGCTTCTAATCCCAAGTCCACCTTCTTCGATGGGATAGAAGATGTTTTGCCACTTTGTCTAGTAGATTTTCTTTTGTTCCATTATGCTACCCCAGAAATATCTAGCGAAAATTTGTTCAAGTTTCTGTATGATTCCCACAGGAGGGTTCAATACCTGAAGGAGGTGAATTGGCATAAAAGAGAGCACGGTCTTGATTAGTTGGAGCCTACCCTCATAGGAGAGGTGGCAGAGTTCCCATCCAGAGATTTGGCTATGAATTTATCAATAAGATTTTTATAGTGAAATTTCTTCTTGTTATCCTTTTAGAGAGGAGCTCCAAGGTAGGTAATGGGAAGCGCCTTCATTGAGAAACCAGTGATAACTTGGATTCGTTGTGCAATCAGGTTGGCTTTTTTTTTTTTCTTTTTTTTTGAGAATGAAGGCACTTTTTGCATGGTTGATTTTCTGCATGGAGAGTTCCTCGAAGTTTCTATAAAATTGCATAAATTTGATCAAACTAGCCTCCTCATAGTTTGTGAACAGAATAACATCATCGGCATATGAGAGATGTGAGATTTTAACCCCGCAGTTGGTTTGATAGAACATTTCTAGGTTCTCATTAAAGAGAAGATCGAGGCCTCTTGAGAGAGTTTCTGCAGTAATAATGAATAGAGCTGGGGAAAGTGGATCACCTTGTGACGCCCCAAATATTATAATACATAATTGGGGGATTAATTGGTAAATTTTTGTGAAATTTAGTTAATTAGTAAATAAATTATGTTGCATAATTGGAATATAATAAAACTTGAACGGATTAAATTGGAACTCGTTATAATATTTTGGGACAATTTATATTAATTAAAGAAATTTAGGAGGGACGTGATGGGTATTTTAAGAAAATTCTTATTAAGTTAATAAAATAATAATATGATATATATATATATATGTAAATGATATGTATATATATATTAGTAAATAATATATATATATATAAAAGATAAAAGAAAAAAAAAAAAGAGGAAGGAAAAGGTTTGGGGGTGGGCCCTCACCCACCGCCCCACCCCCTACACATATATATATATATATGTGAGCCAATTATCATAATATCACATTTATAAATTTGCAATTTTCTTCTCTGTTCGTCAATTTGCAGCTTATATTATCTATATATGTCCCCTTTATTTGTGGTATTACTGTTATATGATTTTGTGGTTCATGCTGACTTTGATTATTTGAAAATATATATGAGTGGTGAATGATGTAATTTGATTGACGATAATGTGTACGTGGAATGAGAAAGTACGTTGAAATATTATGTTTGTTGTTTGATGTGTTGTGAGTGTCTGAGAATGAGAATGTATTGATATATGGTTTTACGTTACTAGTTGCTTATAAGAATGGTGATATGTGGAAATGAGGGAGTGGTGGAAATTGAATATAATTATGGTGTGAATACCCCTTGATGTGTTGAAAAGCCTATAAGGCGATATGAAAAGTGCTATGTGCGAAATGAAAGTGCTATGTGCGAAAAGAAAATGATATGTGCTAAATGAGATTGATGAGTCGGCTGTCAAGGGGATTCACTTAAATTTATATAACGGTGAGATTGAGTTGGCGAAAAAAACACAATATCACCTTCTGGTAAGCAAACTAAGAAAAATGGAGTTTGATTGATTGTCTTGTTATGAGATAGTCATGTGGTGTAGTGAAGCTGATTATGTTGGAATTAAATTGACTGTATTCCATGCGTGTTGCCTGTTCCTCTTGTTTGGGCTGTGTTTGATATGCATATATAGATAGGGCTGGTTATTTACTTACTGAGTGGCAGGCTCATTCCCCTGCTGACATTTTCTTTCAGGAATAGACTTTGAGGTGTCTGACTATTGAAGAATAGGTCCACGCGCTATACTCAGGCAGGTCGGGCCAGTATGCAGTTTTCTCCTCTTTGTCAGTTAGAGTACAAATCACATTTTGTTTGTACAGAGAGGACGTAAGCATGGAGATTACTTATGATGGACTACTTGTAGTGTTTGATGTGTATATATGATGGTGTAGGTTCATTACGCTTGTTATGACGTTGGGGTTACGTATACATATGGGTTAAATTAGAGAAGTTCTCGGCTTTTGTTCGTACTCTTCTCTTCCATAGAGTCTAGATATTCCTCGATCTCCGTCTTCTTCCTATGGATCTCCAATGGTAGGACAGGTAGTTTACTACTTTTTCTTCCTGTGCATTTATATTTTTAAACACAGGGATTACTATAAGTAAAATATTTAGCGTAGATATAGCCCTTGTAGCGAAGGGGGTGCTACACACCTTGTCTTAAGCCCTAGGTTGATTTAAAAAAACCTGTCACTTCTTCATTAGCAAGAATAGTGAACCAACAATTTTGGATAGCATACTTGTTGAGAGTGAGGAATCTATGAAGAAAGTCCATCTTCTGCAAAACTGTAGTGAGGAAGTTCAAGCTTTGGACATGTCCCGTTTTATGATCAGGTTGCCTTTGTTTTGTCGAGGTTAAGATGGTGGATAATCTCTTGAGCCATAAGAATGTTGTCACCAATTAATCTTTCTAGAACGAAGCTACTTTGCGAAGGGGAAATAAGAACCGGAAGTGTTTGGGAAAGCTTGTTGTAAAGCAGCTTGGACAGAATTTTGTTGGTGACATTACATAGTGAAATAGGTCAGAAACCATTCCAGGTTTGGGGGGAGTCCACTTCAAAAATGAGCACGATTGTTGTAGCTGTGAAGCTCCTGGCATTGGAGTGCCACCAAAAAGTTCTTAACTGCCTCATAAATTTCTGCTGCAATACAATTCCAGAGGCATAATAATACGCTGATGAAAAACCGTCCGGACCCGCTACCTATCTTTATCGATACTAAAAACTGCATCTTTGATCGCCTCTTCTGTTGGTACACTGCTGATATTTAGCTCTTTAAATATATTGATATTAAAAAATTCATTCTTATAACTATTCTGTAATTTAGTATATTCAACAGATTTAATTAGTACTATAATTTTCTAAAAATGACAGTTTTAATATTGAGGTTGTCGGCGAGTGAGCCCATATGTTCACACATTTTTATGTAATCGTGATGTTTAAACCCTTAAGGACTTTGGTCTTACTAGTAGTGGAAAATTCCTTGCCAATCCAAAATCCTCTTTATGGGTATAACCCTATTTTTGTCTGAAAAGACTATTTTACCCTTCAAGGGCTTCAGAATTGCAATTTTACCCAAAAGATCCGTGTTTTTTTTATGGGTTTGGGCCGCTTCTCGGGTCGAGTCCACTTCTGCGGTCGAGTCCAACGACCCATCTCCAGTAATGTGAAACACGTGGCAGACGTCTATTGGACAACATGACCCCCTTTATATACTATAAATACTCCATGCTCATTGCATTTATGTAACGCCGTTTTTACTTACAAACCTTTTATTTAGATCGCTTTAGCTCGCTAGTTCGTTAGAGACCTACCTATTGGAAACCTTGATACCAAACACTGACTAAAGCATCGGTAGGTCTTAGCTGGGGCCTACCCCAGCAAGCCTAACGATCTGCTTCTCTTTTCTCAAGGCCCTTACATTAGTTTGAGAGAGGTAGCGATCTCAAACGGCCTGGGAGATCATTTCATTTGACTAGGGGGGTCGTGCGGATTTCAACCCGGATCATTTGGTGCCGTTTTTGGGAATACTAAGAAAAGTATTTTTATTTAGTCTCAAGGTGGTTGAAGGATTCATATTTTGAGAAAGGAGAATCCGCCATGTTAGAACCATGAAGGCAAGAACAAGTGGAACGAGTCCCTTTGCCATAGGAGGGGGGAACTCTGCATCTAACGACTGAGGAATTGCAACGAATTGTCGATATAACTAGCAGGAAGGTTATGGTGAAGTATGAAAGGAGAACGGTGACGCCTGCTGCTATAGAATCAGTAAGGAGAAGGTTGCTCAAAAAGAATTAAAAGATGATAGCAAATGACCATAGGGGAATAACAAGCCATACAAAGTAGAATATAGGCCAATACCAGAAACCAACCAAGAGAGAGAGGCGTCGAACACAACATCTAGTAAGAGCAGGATAAAGAGGGGCCAACAACATTGAGAGTAGAAGTGGAAAATGTGGAAAAGCAGATAGAAAGATTGAGGCAATAGATAAACAATCTGAAAAAGCAAGGCGAGCTGGGGACGCTGAATAGAAACTCACCTTTTGCCAACAAAATTTTAACTGAAGTAGTGGGTCCAAGTTTTCGGTTGTCCGATCTACCTAAATATGATGGATCTAAGGATCCACAGGAACACGTGTCCGAATGGGTAATGAACTTGTATGGACAAATTAATTTAATTAACACAAATTATTTGTGACAACTTTGATAGGAAATGCACAAGAGTTGTTCAGCAGTTTGCCAAATGGAACCATTGAATTGTATGGACAGTTGGTTTAGAAGTTCGTATTTCATTTTGCTAGCAAAAAGAAAGTAAAGAGGTCAGCGACCTACCTCTTCACGATCCGATAGAAAAGCAACGAGTCCCTCAAGAGTTTCATAGGGAGGTTTAATAATGAGACTCTTGAGCTATACGATCTAAGGATCGATATGATGACAAGCATATTGATTCATAGGTTGAAGAAAGGACCATTTGCATCAGCATTAGCAAGGGATCCTCCTGAAGATGTAGAACAGTTAATGCAGTTAGCTCGAAAATATTACGACAAAGAAGAGATGAATGCGATCAAGGACAGGGAATGGATTGGAGGTTGAGATAGGCAAAAGCGACCTGAGGACGAGAGGTCTGTCCAGCTGAAATATCACAGGTATACACCGTTGGTTACTACTAGAGCTGAAACCAAGATGATGGTTGAGAAGGACAACTTACTGCAATGGCCGAACAAGACTAGAGGAACACCTGCGGAAAGAGATTATAAGAAGTATTGTAGGTTCCATAGGGATAAGGGGCATGACACCGAGAATTGCTATTAGCTAAAGGATGAGAATGAAAGATTGATCTGACAGGGATACTTTAAGGAGATCATATTGAAGATAGAAGGTACGGGTCGAAAGTTCCCTGTTTAAAGCAAGGAATCGATCGCAGAGTAGGTTGCCAAGTAGTGAGAAACTCGAGCAAGAAAGAGGGTAGGAAAGACAACATGGTAATGCTCCCGTAAAAGGAGTTATTTGGTGAAGAAGGTGGGAGCTCCAGAATATAGGTATGTAAGCTTATATTTCAATTGTTTTTATCTGGAGTATTAGCTTTTGGAGGTATCAATGTTTTTGCTAGCATTAAAATTAGAGGATTATGTGTACATTTTTGCAACATCCTGGGAAAGATCACTCATAAATGAATTTGAAAATGATATTTTGAGCCGAATAATGAAAGTATATGTAAGTAGACCTGAAAAAGGCGATCACATTCTCTGTATAAACAAGCTCGCACATCATAAACAATATTTTTTGGGACACTCACATCGCAGTAAATGATCAATGACTTGAGAAAGGTCGCTATTCGAAGAACCCATGAGATCTAAAAAAGATTGTGGTCTAGAAAAGATCGACCTGAGAAAGGTTGCTGTTTGAAGAACTTATTTTGATACGAGAAAGATCGTCTCTGAAAAAGACCACCGACCTGAGAAAGGTCATTGTTTTAAGAAATTTGAAGAACCCATGTGATCTTATTCAGATCGTGTGGTCTGGAAAAAAACCAACCTAGAAAAGGTAGATATTCAAATAACCCATTTTATTTGAGAAAGATCCATGTTTCAAAAATACAATCTAGTCATGTTGATCTGAAAAAATCGTATAAGAACAAGATCTCAAGACTGAAAATATGATCTAATTATTTTGATATAAACGAACGAGGTCGCGTTTAAGAGAAAACATTGTTCAGAGTCGATTTTATTTATTCTATGGAATTATTTAAGTTCGCATATATGCAATGGACTTCGCATAAAGAGAGTTGTCATTATATGAGAAAAGTGTTCCCCACGTACAAGTCAATTGGAAATGGAGAGGTCGTTTCCATTACAGAAATGTAAAAAAGGGGGAGAGGACAAATGCGATCTACATAAAAATTTCAAATTACAAGTCAGATTAAGGGTCCTTAAACCTATTCATCTGCCTCGTCCTCATTCATCTTCTCGATCTCCTCCACCAAGGCCTCGAACTCATGGTCTTTACAGTTTGGGAGTTCTTCCTCAAGGAATGCTGAGAGGTTGCCATCTAGAGTGGGGTCGAGCCAATTGGTGTCGAAACCCTCCACTAAGGCTTTCAGCTTTTGGACTTGTGAGGTACATCGATCAAAGCCATCCATCAGGTAGTCAGCAGATTCAATTTCAATAGCGACCTGAAATGCAAAGGACTTGAGGAAGTCTTTCACACCCTATATGCGATTATCCGATAGGAATCTCTTATGATCGTTGGATGCCAGATACTGATCGCGACCTTGAGTACGAGTAGTCTCAAGAAGTTGTTTGTGATCATCTGAAGCGAGGTATTCCTCGCGAACCTCAATGTATCCCTCCTTCAACCCCTCTTCTCGGTCTGCCATGCGACCTCCAGAGAAGCCTTCAGCCTTAGCCGATTCCTCAGCAACAATTATCTGAGACTAGAATTGAAGGGCTTGTTCTCACAAGCGTGCCTCAAGGTCGGCCTTTTTTTTTCGTAGGTCGCTAGCTTGGCCCTTTCCTCTTCAAGTAACTTATCCGCGGCCAGCTTCTCATGTCGCCAGTAACATTCCCAAAGGTACCTACGGATTCCATTAGTCGATTGATTGATATTTATTTTTTTCAGATATGTGGTGTAGATGGGAGTTGCAAGGGATTTTAAAAATAAAGATTGGATGTTGGATAATAACCAAATATGGGGGGGACCATACATGTATATTGAATAATATGTCCCTTGAACATGGTAATTTAGATAGAGTTTATATTGTTTCTTTACTTTTAGGACAGGTAAAATACAACCTTGCATACGGAATAAAGCGTGTCATTCAAACTGTGAAAGACTATACAGGATACGATATACCATACCAAAAGGCATAGTACAGTTTGAAGATGGCACATGAAATTATTTGTGGTACATGGGAGAGCTCAATCCGAAAGCTACCCAAATATATGGGAGCTTTCCAAACATTAATTCAGGAACTATTGTTGAATGGGAATATGAAGCCTTCTAACTATCAACTGGTGCATATGTGCTAGGATACGTCTTTTGGGTGTTCAAACCATATATCGAAGGGTTCCAATACTGTCGCAAACTTATCAGTGTAGATGTGAACTATTTATACACAAAGTACAAGCACAAAATGTTGATTGTTGCTGCTATTAATGAAAATCAACAGGTACTCCCTCTTGCTTTAGCAATTGTCAATAAAGAATTATATTCATCTTGGAAGTGGTTTCTTAGACAATTAAGGAGACATGTTATACTGGGCCGACATGGGATGTGCCTTATTTTTTACCGTCACCTTAGTATCATTAAAGAAGTAGGTGAAAGTTCAGATTTTGTGCCCCCTCATGGCGTGCACCGGTATTGCTTAAGTCATCTGTGTTCTAATTTCAACAGTCATTTTAAAAATATCATGTTGAAGGATTATTGGGTTTTTACCCTTCAGCGGAAGCACGAAGAATCCTAACATAACTATTACAGATTTATGGGTTTTGAACCCTTAAGTAATACAAGCCAAATATACAACAATGATAATTATAGGAATATAAAGAAAGTGAATAAAGAATATCGGCTCAGGGAGCCAAAGATCCGAGGCGGTCGACAATGCCACAAGAAGGTCGGCAACCCATGCACTTACGGTTGCTCCTTTCTCACCAAGAGAATAGACCACGATTCACTCAGAAACTTAACCACAAAGGTTTCTCACAAAGAGATTCAAGAACACAAATAATTTTTGCTCTAGTATTTTCGGTTATAATGTCCACAAAGGAGAGGAGATATTTATGCTGATGAAAGAGATGATAGAGAAGTGAGAATGGCGGTGGAGGATGTTCCCAACACCATCGAGAAACCTCCATTGAAGATTTAGAGGAGAAAGAGAAAAACTAACAGGTGAGAGAAGATGGAGAGGGGGTGGACGGTTGCTGCCAAGTGAAATGAAGAAATGAATTAGAGTTAGGTTTTGGGGGGTTAAACATTTACGGGTCGGGTATGGGTAGGCAGGCTGGTTGTGGGCTTGAGTGGAGTGAAGATCGGGCCTTGGTGACCATCTAGTAAATGCTTTGGGCCTCACTCAATTGGTCAATAATAATATTTACAGAAAATATCACAGACAAATATTTCAACCGAATACATAAATAACGGCAACAACTAGAGATATTCAAGGCAAGAATAACAGGAAAAATTATCGCCCAAAAACATATTTTAACTGCAGCATATTATCGCCCCAAAAACAGATAAAAGCCAACAGTTATATTCGCCCGAAGATATAAAAGCAACAGCAATTTTTCGCCCAAAATAGTATAAAAAATAGCAGCAATATTTTCGCCCAAAACAGTATAAAAACAGCAGCAAAAAATATCGTCCAAACATAGAAATATGCAGAGATAACAACAGCAATTTTCGCCAAAAAATAGCAGCAATTTTCGGCCAAAACAAATAAGAAACAATAGTAGATTTTCTCCCAAAACAAAAAAAACAGCAGCAATATTTTCGAAAAAAATAAAGGAGGGCTTTAGAGAAATTACCACCACTGAGGCGAAGGATCAGAGACCTCGCTCTGATACCACTGTTCGATTTTTACCCTTCAGCGGAAGCACAAAAAATCCTAACTTACATATTACAGATTTATGGATTTTGAACCCTTAAATAATACAAGCCAAATATACAACAATGATAATTACAGAAATATAAAGAAAGCGAATAAAGAATATCGGCTCGGGGAGCCAAAGATCCGAGGCGGTCGACACGGTCGAAGGACGGCAACCCACGCACTCACGGTTTCTTCTTTCTCACCAAGAGAATAGACCACAATTCACTCAGAAGATTAACCACAAAGGTTTCACAAAGAGATTCATGAACACAAAGAATTTTTGCTCTAGTATTTTCAGTTATAATATCCACAAAGGAGAGGAGATTTTTATGCTAATGAAAGAGACGAGAGAGAGGTGAGAATGGCAGTGGAGGATGTTCCCAACACCATTGGAAAACCTCCATTGAAGATTTGGATAAGAAGGAGAAAAACTAAGAGGTGAGAGAAAAGGTAGAGGGGGTGGACGGCTGCTACCAAATGAAAGGAAGAAATGAGGGAAATGAATTAGAGTTAGGTTTTGCGGGGTTAAACATTTATCGGGTCGGGTATGGGTATGGGCAGGCGGATTGTGGGCTTGAGTGGAGTGAGGGTTGGGCCTTGGTGATCAAAAGGGCCATCCAGTGAATGCTTCGGGCCTCACTCAATTGGTCATGGGCCAAAATTATTTCACAAGGATCTTTGTTGGAGAGCTGTCTCTGAATATCAAATCAGAAAATCCAATCGAATTAAAGAGCCAAAAACTAGGTGCATTTTAATTCTTGGCTAAATTGCATTTACTGCCCCGTATATTAGGGAGGGTAGCATTTCAGGGACTGTAGTTAAGGGCGTAACAAATAGAATCCCAAAATTAATTTTTTTTTTGCAATTGAAGGACTCCGGCCATCGGATTTTGCAAATTTGCCGGAAATTGCTTACCTGGACAAAAATTAGGGTTTCAATTTGGGATTTTTGCTGATGTGGCGGGGGGATAAAAAAAATTTGCCAACTAAGCTAAAAAAACACAAAAAAAATAAAAAAAACAAAAAATAAAACCCAAATTAAAAGAAGAAGACTCTTCCCCTGTATTCTATTCATCATCTTCATCGTCACCATTATCATCTTCATCTCTCTCTCTCTCCTCCCTTTCTCTCTCTACATTTTTTGGTTCTTCTTTCTTCCCCTGTATTCTATTCATCATCTTCATCATCAACATTATCATCTTCATCTCTCTCTCTCTCTCTCTCTCTCTCTCTCTCTCTCTCCTCCTTTTCTCTCTCTACATTTTTTGGTTCTTCTTTTTCTTTCTCCAAAAAATCATGAAAATTTTTATTCTCTTCACCCCCAAAAGTAACCACCCCCAGTCCTGAAATGCAACTCCTCTGACCTCCTTTTTCACATACCCGACCGCCGCAACACGAGCACAGCGGATTCCGTGTCTTCCACCACCACATCCACCACCAACAATGCCGCTTTAGCCGCCGGCGATGAGGTCGACTGCAACAGCTCCACGGGCAAGAACTCGCTGTCCACTCTCAATTTCTCAATCCTCAACAAGAATGTGATGATGATGGATGATGACGTTAAGAGTTGGAAATTGGATATCACAGCTGGGGAATGTTGGGGGTTAAGGATTTTTTCTCAGAAAATGCTTCGGTCGATTTGAGAGAGAAGAGTCTTCTTCTTTTAATTTGGGTTTTATTTTTTGTTTTCTTTATTTTTTTTTGTGTTTTTTTAGCTTAGTTGGCAAAATTTTTTTATCCCCCTGCCACATCAGCAAAAATCCCAAATTGAAACCCTAATTTTTGTCCAGGTAAGCAATTTCCGGCAAATTTGCAAAATCCGATTGCCGAAGTCCTTCAATTGCAAAAAAAAATTTAATTCTAGGATTCTATTTGCTACACCCTTAACTACAGTCCCTGAAATGCTACCCTCCCTAATATACGGGGTAATAAATGCAATTTAGCCTTAATTCTTAGACCAGATTAACAAGAAAAAATGGACAGGTTCTCATAATGGTGGATGAAAATGCGGTATTTTGACTACCAACATCTCAGAATGCATCAATGGAGTTTTGAAAGTTGCTCGCCGCCTCTATTGACAGTGATAGTTGAGATGACGCTTCAACGTACTGTTCATTATTTTCGTGAGAGGTTTGCGAAAAGAGTAGTGTAATGTTGACCAACAACCAACTGCGGACGGATTTTGCATACAAGATGTTCACACGTTGGCAACAAAAATTTGTTAAGCATACGGTCATCAAATACCATCAGTTTCAACAGTCCGCCTCGGTTATTACAAAACATCATAATGGACATGGACTCAATACTCATGTTGTCAAAATTGCAAACCGAGAATGTTCATGCAATAAGTGGACTCAATTTGGCATCCCTTGCAGTCACGTTCAAAAAGTATGCGCAACATACATGATTAATGTTGCATCAATAATAAAGGATTATTATGATTTAATGGTTTAGAGGAACACATATTTTAAGTCATTTGAACCTATGCATTTTGAAGATTATTAGGATGTTTATATAAAATAAAATTAAACAAAAAATAAAATAAAATTTCATGAAATCATGGCATCAATCTTACTTCAAGAATTTTGCTTACTGAAAATTTTATAAGAAACTAGCTAGATCTACTAGATACTGAAGTTTTATGTTTTTAATATTTTTCCCTGATCTTTAGGGTAAAATTAAAAGTACTGGCGCTGAAAATGATATGATATTCAATTGTTTTAGATCGACCAAATATACAATTTTTAGCGTCGACCATGCAAGATTTTGACTTGTAAATTAAGTTTCACGGGAATGGTATATATTTAGGAAAAAACACAAAATATATGAGTCAATAATATTCACCAATATTGCTTACTTGGTGTTTTTTTTCCAATGACATTTCCTTTTTGCAGTCTTTAATAAGTTAAAAATACTATATATAGTAAAATAAGTCAATATTCATCTCGTTAAAATTTGATGGTTGAAATTATTTTGAAGAGGAATTAATATATAAATATATATATATATATTATCCTTATTAATATAAATATGTAACAAAATCTACATTATAGAAGGTGCAGTGGACATGTGGCTGACATATTTAACGTGCGAGTGCCACTGCCCCCTCCTCCGGATCCAATATCTTGTGCTACATCTATATCCAAACCTCCCCTCATACTTTCCCGCTAAACCATGCCTTTTTGCAATTTGCCCGCTACCTAAATTAACTATATTATCATCGTTAATTATTTGTCTACTCCCATGCACTTACGTAACCTATCTACCTACCTACCTACCTACCTACCCACCCACCACTAATTAATATTTACATCATCAAATCACATGCATCATTTCATTTTATTTATTAATAAACTTTACAACATATACTATTTATCAAATAATTACATATATATATATATACACACACATGTCATGATCACTTCAATTGATAAATATCAACACATATACGACGTACTAAGTACATTTATTTAACCAATTATTAATTAGCAATTATATATATAATTACTCGCAGACATACCTGTTTTTTAGGAGAAGCCCATATGAATTAAATTCATTAATTTTCACAACTCACTACCTTTTTTGTTGTGTCCATCTCTCTCTTTCTATCTCGTACGCGCATGCATTCAAGAATGTATGTCAGAACGCAAAAGGCGGGAGACAGTGAAAAAATGGACTTAATTAACTTGGGAATTTAATATATAGAGAGCTGCAGTTAGGCAGCTGCTCAACATTCCTCCCCACTACTATTTGAACATTTGAAATATTCCTCTTCTTCTTCTTCTCTCCACATTTAAACCATCTATCTATCTATCTATCTATACAATTCTTTTTTTCATTTTACCAGCTACATGTAGATACGGTATCAATCAATATTCACACATATATCCTTTTATAAACCCTATATTTTATATAGGGTTTCGATGGTTGATTGATACTGCAATTAAAGAATGAAATGAGTTCTTGAGACATGTAGATTGGTGATCGGACAATTTTGATTAATTTCTCGGAAAGAGAGATTGATCCAAGAGAGAGAGAGAGAGAGATGGGTGCAAATGGAGGAGGCCCCCCACCATTTGTCAAGAAAGAAGACGAGTTTCATGATTCTAATAATTGTGATGATGACAACGATGATAATCACCAAATATTAATGCGTGAGAATGATCACAAGAATGAGAACAAGGGCATTAGCATTGCTGAGAGAAGGGCTGCAAAATGTGGTTTCAATGCTTCAAATATCAATGCCGCTCGCTTCAGAACCACCGGCCTGGCCACCACGCCCCTCCGTTCCCCTTATTTCACCGTACCCCCAGGTTTGAGCCCCTCTGCATTGCTCGATTCTCCTATCATGCTGCCAAATGCTCAGGTACCTACACCTACCTAATTATATGCATACATTCCTTCATGTGATTAAATGAAGATGTACATGAAATTAGAATAATTAATAAAGATGCATGCATGCATGTCAGTACTATACATAAATTGTTAGATTTGGTAGCTTTAATTCTTTCTAATTATTGTGTTAAGTGAATCATATAATTAGTAATATATAGGATTATTAATTATATATGAATTGTAAGTGGTGCAGGCGCAACTATCTCCAACTACTGGGACTTTTCATCAATTCCCTTCACCTAATCATGAAAGCTTGAAGCTCAAACTCAAACTTGCCAGCAGCTGCAGTGCCAGTGCCAGTGCCAGTGCCAGTCCCAGTGCCTGTGGGGATGATCATAACACCTTTGCACCCCAGTCTTCTTCCTCCAAGCAACCCCTTTCTCAATACTCATCACTCCTGCCTAACAACACTTCATTGCTTCAAAATAATAAGGTAACAATATTAACTTATTTTAGTTACAATTACAACAATGTTCATTATTAATTACAACAATATTCATGATCAGCAGGCATTTGAGGAATTCGAATATCCAAGGGATTTGCAAGATACGACATCTAAAAACGTCGACTATTTTGAAGACACACTTACAGAAACTGATCAAGTAGTGATCTTAGGAAACAACAATAATCAATACTTAAGCAGCAGTTTGCAGCCAAGAAATAATCATCAAATGTTCATTAGCAGTCACAATGATCATCACCACAGCAGCAAAGACATAAGACCAACCACACATCCTAATCAAGAAAAACTGCATCATCATCATCAGAGGGGACCATACTTTCCCAAAGATCAAGTGGCTAAGTATTCAGAAGATGGATTCTACTGGAGGAAATATGGGCAGAAACACGTCAAAGGAAGTGAATATCCCAGGAGTTACTACAAATGTACTAACACAAATTGCCAAGTCAAGAAGAAGGTGGAACGTTCGCACGATGGCCAAATTACAGAAATCGTGTATAAGGGCTCCCACAATCACCCCAAACCTCAGCCCTTTAAGCGGTTAGTAAGTGAAATGTCGTCGTCTGACATGAGTCCTGAAGGTAGTAGCGCAACTTCGTGCTTTAAAACAGACGGAAAGGATGCTGCATTTGCCTCGGACTGGAGACCTGATCATAGTTTAGACGGGACATCTTCGACTTCATTTCTTAGTGATTTTTCCGATCCCCTATCAAGAATGAACACGATATTTGAGTCTGTTGAGACCCAAGAATTCTCCTCTGCGTTTGCCAGTCAGGATGCCGAACATGATCAAACTGGGGCTAGCCCAGAGAGCATCTCTTTCAATGATGAAGATGATGATCAAAATGGTGAATGTGAGCCCAAAAAAAGGTATATATATACATATATATGGACAGCTAATTGCTAGCTTTTTTATCTTAAAGAAAAGCTCATTTTAGCTATGCAAATTTACTTGTTTCACTGTTTTGATTACTTTGGCTTTTTTGTCTTTGGGTAGGAAGAGGGATAACTTTCCAAGTGAAACCACCACAGCAAGGTCTACACGTGAACCAAGAGTTGTTGTCCAGATAGAGAGTGACATTGATATTCTTGATGATGGATATCGATGGAGAAAATACGGCCAAAAGGTTGTTAAAGGAAATCCAAATCCTAGGTATGAACATATAAAGCTGCAACTTAAGCATCACTACAATATTATTGAAGTTTGTCAAATGTAGTTGAGAACTAATCCATGTTTTATAACTTATGTTGTTTATTCTTGCAGAAGTTATTATAAGTGCACTACTCCAGGATGTCCCGTCAGAAAGCACGTCGAAAGAGCTGCTAACGATATAAAATCCGTAGTAACAACATACGAAGGAAAGCACAACCACGAAGTGCCTTGTAGCAAAAACGGCAGCCTCGTGATTTCTGATGTTGCCAATCTACCGCCTTCAGTCACTAACAGCACCATTCCTACCGCAGCGCCACTGCCACAGAAACCTGATCATCATCATGTCCCGAAAGCAGGAAAACAGGTTCAAGACCTCTCCAGTTTGTACCTGGAAAGAAAACCAATCTTGAATTACAACGAACTAATGAGGTCCAATCTGCCCGGAAACTTCACCAACGACCTGAATTTCGGAGCTTCTTCAGTTTATCCGCTCTCCTTTCCTCCATTCCATTCCTTACCTAATTACAGCTCTCTTCTGATGAACGGCAATCAAATGAAGACGAATTACCCATCTTCTAATCTTTATCCGATGTTGCCGGATTACATGCCACTGCCGTCACAAGTTAACCATGTTGCTGCTGCTGCTGCTGGATCAACCAATGTGCCTCTGGCTGGAAACTTCCACTACAGCAACTATGCAGCAACATCAGCAGTTAATCAATCTTCTTGTCGAGGGAACGAAATGAGAGATTGCCAGCAGGCGAAAGTTGTGAAGCCGAAAGAGGAGCAGAGGGATGATGGTGAATTATATGATACTTGCCTATCCATACCTAACCCTGGAAATGGAGCAATATAGACGTACGTACGTACAGGCACTGTTGCCAAACCTGTAACAAAATTTCCATTCCATTACAATATTGTCTGATTCTTGTGTTTCTTGTAGTTGTGTCCACTGTCCAGAGCAGAACTTTTATATAGGATATATACTAATTCTTTCGGGCATTGTAATGATCACCAAAAGGTAAAATTGCTCTTGAAAATTGGTGAACGGAGTGATGCGTCGACGTCCCTCTTTTGTTTGCTTTTCTTGTTAGCTATCTGCTGCATGATCGATCAGATATGCACGTAATATGTCTGTATATATTAACGAGTGTGGATATTGGGTCTCTGATTTTGTGGGCTACATATAAATGCGTGTATGATTTGAAACTAATGTGATTATAATTATAAATGGCATTGTAGAAATTAATTGTTTTAGATAGATTTAATTTCAAAATAGAATAATTTATCCAATGTGGGCTTTAAAGCAATTTTGGTCCGGTAGCTTTAGGGATTTCCGGATTTGGTCCTTTAATTTTTTGGTTCCCCATTTTGGTCCTGTATCTTTCAAATATGTCCTATTTTGGTCCTTCAGCTAAATTAGTGATCATTTTGCCCTTCTATAAAAAACTAAATATAGTCCATATACATGCCCTAGCTTGGCCCATCATGCTTCCGAAATAAAATTAAGTTTCTATAAATTTATACATTTATTTGACTGCCTTGTTTTCGGGTATTCCAAGTCCTTGATTTTACAGACTTCCTCCAACCACACAACCGCAGCTGATAGTTCGCATGTACTTGGCTCTTTCAATAACAAACAACATAGCCCTATTTCGTTTCCTACCTTAGGGCGTAGAAGGTACTTCAAAGAAGAGACTAAATAATATTTTGGATAAACAAGTGGAACATAAGCCTTTTTTTTTATTAAAAAAATATAGAAAATATTACATAGATATTATTCCTCCATTGGAGGAGACAACTGTTTAGCCTCTTATAAGCTAGAGGGCTTGACTCGTTGGGGAAACCCCCATAAACTGAAAGATTAAAACACTACAAAAGATCGAAAAGACTCAGAACTCTAATGCTTTGAAGAGTAGGAGAAGTTTTCTAATAATTCCCTTCTGCTTCATTGCATCTTTATTTATAGGCGTCCACAAACTTCAAATTCGGATTCCAAATTTATTTTTTGATGACATCATTGCATTCGTCATCATCTTGTCTCTTTCGAATGATGTCACTGCGTTTGTCATTGCCTCGTCCTTTCCAACTGTTGGTCATAATGGCTTGTTGGTCATGTGATTTTCAGTTGGTTTTCTTGCTTTGTTGACTGTTGGCCTCTGCCTTTTTCTGCCGACTATCTTATCCTTGCTTTTTCATATTTTCTAATTTTTACTTCTTTTTGCAAAAATTTTTCTTTTTCCCTTGTCTTGGTCTGGTTCAGGTTTATTTTGTGTTATTCGAATTTTTGTCCCGAACAAGGGCTTCTCTTACTTTTCACAGCAAGGACACAAATGGTTTTGTCATTGCCCAACATGCAACATGTTGCACGTCTTCATCCTTGTAGCTTCATTCGCCGGCAGCTTATTCTCTCAGATTAACATTCTTTTCTTCTCAAATAAACTTTCTATGAACTCAGTGCTTTTTCCTGTCATGGAATTTAATAGGAATGATCCATTCACTTTGTTGGAGAAAATTTTGAATGGATACTTAACTTTGTCCATCTCAGTGAGACAGACCTATAATCCCAAAACTCTTCTCGTAGAGATACTATTTTCACTGATGGCTGACACCAAGGGAGCTTCTCCTGAGGCAGCTTTGATTTTATTAAAAGCCACCATATCTGGCCTCTGCAACTTCATGAAATGAAATGCTGGATGAGACCATTTTCCTACTATTTTTGGAGCAATTGATATAAATTTTATCTCCAGAACATCGCCTCTCTTTAAGTGGGGGTTATTTTGCCATGAATCAAAGACCGTCCCACTTATCCACTCCGGAAGTTTAGAAATCTCCAAAAAACTTGGTGACATAATAGGAAATGAAGCAAGAGCTCCAAAATCATACCATTCTCGGACATCTTCTGGTTTCGACCTTTCTAACATCCAGACTCTGTTATATTCTCCAGATGTTTCGATAATGGTCTTGCCTGGGTTCACTCCTTTGCGGAAAATTAATTTTTCCCAAAGAAGATATAAATTCGTTAGTATTAGTCTTAGAGATGCCTGTCATGGGCTTAAGGCTAATCTCTCCCTCCTTAACTGTGGAGGTGCTGGGTTGATTTGAACCTACAAGAATTTGCATTTCCTGTGACTCAATTTTTTTGTCGTTTCACCAGAGTTTGGTGATGGCCTTGTGCAATCGGTACTTGAATCCGACAGTACAAGTCTAGAGTCCTGCACTCTAAAGGCATGTTTTAGGACATGCTCCCTCAACTCGTGAGTCATCCCTGAAGGTGATGCATTCCGAATTAGTTCTCGTAAGTCGTTCCATAGCGATGTGGATGCTAATAAGGAACTTCTTATTGTGACTTGGACTGTGTCTAGACCAGCTCTTTGGATTTTTCCGACAACTTAGGCATTCATCGCTAGCTGCCCGAACTTCCTGTCAAGCTCCTCAAAGTTTTCCCGAAGGTGCCCGAGTCTCAGCATTGTGGAGTTTGCTCAGTTGCCTCCATCTCTCGTCAGGAAATCTGCAAGAACATTTTTATGAGATTTTATAACGTTAATATTATAACAATAATATTGGCATTCAACTTGCCATCTAATAATGCGAGCTTTCTCTATCTTTGATTCTAATTTATTTTTTAGGAAAGCTCTAACATTGGTGTAAACAATCTTTAATATTTAGCAAGTAAAAAGGAAAAAGTATTATTTTAGTCCGCTAAGTATGCCTAATTTTATTTTTTGTCCGATAACTATGCCCATATTTGTTTAGGTCCAGTAACTTTCGAAATTGCTTACTTTTAGTCCTCTGGCAGATTTTTGGATATTTTTACCTTATGCAACTTTTAAAAGGCGGTTTTAGTCCATATGCACTCACTTCACAATTTTTTGTTAATGTTTGCCTAGAATGGTATCAAAGCCTAGGTTTATTGAAGAAATATATGATTATATTATATTTTGATATTATTTATCTACTAATGGAGGAGATTCTTTAAGAGAAAATGGAACCGAACGAAAGTTCGAGTTACTATGAAAACAGAGAATATTTTCAAATTCTGAAAATACAAAGAAGAGAATTCTCATGGAAATTCTTAACAAGTGTTACAACGATCTCAAGAGGATTGATTATAAAATTCTCACGCCAAAAGAAGAACAAGAGTGGCTAAAAAAATTTGAGGTTCGACAAGTACTACCAGGAAATGCAGTGAGGCGTCTACACTCCACTGAAGTCCATGGTAGAATCCTAGCCAGGAGAAGCGGAACGAGTAAATTCCTACATAATTTTCGTTCTAAAAATTATGACTGATTGGAAAGAACTCGAGCCGGATACATCGAAGATCTCCCAAGATCTAAGGAATATGTGTTAACCTTAATGCATGGAATTTCTAATTTAATGATAAAAAATCTCAATGCATAACTTGTCTCCACATAGCTTAAGAACACAACATCAACAGTCTTAGGGCCTAATTTCGTTCTTTTGTGTTCTGGGACCAGCACTTTCTCTAGGCACCCCATACTCAAAAGTATTTGAGGCTAGGTTTCCTACCTTCCCATAATTCGAAAGGAGTTTACTCGTATTGTGTTTCAGAGGGACTCTATTGTTAATATGACAAGCCGTATTCAAAGCCTCTCCATACAAGTACTTTGGTAACCCAGAGGTTAGTAGGAGACTTTAATCTTTAAATGTTCTATTCTTTTGTTCAGCTACTCCATTAAATGAAGGGGAATACGGAGGAGTCTCTTTATGATTATGCCAAAATTTTGACAATTTATTGAACTTACTCTACTCATACTCTCCTCCTCTATCAGACCTAAGTCGTTTTAAGTTTCTTACTAGTTTGGATTTCTGTTTTATTTTTAAACAAAATAAACTTATCTAAGGCTTCATCCTTCTTTTTCATGAGAAAAATATAACAATATCTACTGCAATCATCTATAAAGATGATAGAATATCGTTTGTGGTCCCTAGTCAAAACTTCATTGAACTCACAAATATCTGTATGAACTAACTCAAGTATTTATGAATCCCTTTCAATTGACTGATAATGTTTCCTAACTTGTTTAGTTTCAACACAAACTTCACATTTGTGATTTTTTCAATATTTTGACTAGGAATTAAATTCAAATTCATCATCCGTTTGATTGAATAAAAATTTAAATGACATAACTTACTATGCCACAGAGTAGATGATTCAACATTCAGTATAATAGAATCAGAAACATCGTTTTAATTATTATTCTCAACTCAAACTTTGAACAAGCAATCATCTAAATAACCTTTACTAACAAAAATACCAAATCGTTGAATTACATCTTTATTAATTAAAAGTTAATTCACATCCCTCCCTAACTATTACAGAACCACTAATAATATTTCTTGTGACAGTGGTACATGTTGAACTCTTTTCAATGACAGAATGAGCCCTGAAGGAAATTTCAAGTCCACACTTCCTATCCCAAGTATTTCAGCAGGACTGGAGTTCCCCATGTTTACTGTCCTTCCACTGATGGCCTGATAAGACATAAAGAGAGATTTATCATCACACACGTGCACATCCGCTCTAGTGTTAATAAACCAATCACAAGGTTCGTAAATAGTCAGGAGTTCAGGTTGTACAGATACATACCCTTCAGTTGCTCCTGAAGTGCTAGCACCGCTAAAACCTCCCACAACCATGTTCACAACTATCTGCCTAGTCTTGGATTTTTTATTAGGATAAAGTTTGGCCCAGTATCCAACCTGCCCACAATTCTAGTATGGTTTGTTTGCTTTTGGTTTCTTATTCTTAGTGGCCTTGCCTTTATTAATGGCTTTTGAGTTCGAGTGAACCTTATTCACTTTCTATTTTCCCACTATTAGATTGGTCCTGGATTGATGCTTAACCGACATCTTATGGGTCTGATTTCTGTGCTCTTCCTCAATGCTGATAGCAATCATTAGATCATCCAGAGACAGTCTCCCTTTCTGATGTTTGAGTGTCATGCTAAAACTTTCTCAGCATTTGGGAAATTTGTCCACTATGGATATGACCAAAAAAACTTCTCAGGAAATTTCATCTCAACATAAGCCAGAGCATGCTCAAGGTTGATAATCTCTTAAGTCTGTTCAGCTACAGACCTGTCCTCAACCATTTGATACCGTATGAATTTGGAAACAAAATACTTTTCGAGCTCTTGCTCTTCAGTATTATATTTCTGGTCCAACTCATCCCACATAGACTTAGCACTATAAGAGTCGGAAAAATAGACGTCGAAGAGCGTATTTGACAAAGCTGACAAGATCACTCTTCGGCCTATTTGATCCATCTCTGTCCACTACGCTATCTTAGTAGTTTTGGAATCGGTATCAGTAGGTTCGGGTCTGGTCACCTGAATTACTGTTAAGAGTCGTTTCATCGTTAAACCAAATTTTGATTCACTATTGCCAGTGTTGAAAAATTGGCTTGAAAACTTATCCGACAGACCGATCAAGTCGACATGGGGTGTGACCGAAATTGCAACAGAAATCTGTTCAGCTATTATAATATCTTAGGAAATTGAAAGTAGGGTTTAAATAATTTCAGGAAAAATCCGAGTTTTAAAAACAGTGTTTACAAAAATTATTTCAATGTTACAACAAAAATTCGATCTTTCAAAACCTGTATATTTTCTTCAAGATTGTTGGAAAAATTTCAGTTTCGTGTGATGAAACAAATTTTGAAATATAACAATCGAATTTAGAAATCAAAAGCAATAAAAACCACATTGGAACCCAAATATTTTTTTCTCTTTTTTCTCAATTTAATCTATGGATTCTTCATGTAACTAATTAAAATTACAACAATATAAACGACAAATATTTGTAAAAAGATTAAAAATGAGATATATTAATTGAAGTAAAATTATTTTTTGAGAAAATATAATTATTATTACTATCAAAAGACAAGTGCAAATATTAAACATATAATATCTTTTTAACGCGTAAGAACAAAACAATATTTAATTAATTAAATTTATTTTAGAAATATTTTTTCGCAAAACAATATTTAATTTAGTTTTTATCTACTTTTCATTTTTGTATAAAAAGACTATCCACTTTTAATTTGCTGTAATTTTCAACTTTTTTAACAAAAATTACTTTTCTAAAAATAAAAATTTTGGCAACACTCCGAAATGCCAACTAGAATTAACTTTGTTGGTAGTAATTCAATTATACGAAACTTTGAGTAGCAAAACGAGATGAGAGAGGGGTTAAAAGTTGAAAAAGAAACAACTTAGAAAGCGCTCTCGCTCTCGCTTAGAAATATAAAGCGCGAGGAATACGATATAGAATAAAAACGGGAAAACAGACGGCTGCAGATCTGAGAACTGGTTACTTTACTACCTTATACTGCCCTCCCTTTGGAAATCGGGGCCAACTCAAATTTATTCAGACTAAAACCCCATTCGCCGGATCGCCGATCTCTCTATTACGTTTTTAGGTAACGTCTTCTCCTTCTCATTTCCTTCGTTTCAATTTGTTGTTACTTTCGTCTAGATCTGAATTCCCAATTTCTGTCCTTTGTATGTTGTGTATTCAACACATCTAACAATTTCTTTGTTAATTACTGGGTGAATACTTATGCACCGATGATTAGTTCGTGTATGTTCGTTTTCTCTTGCTATAGTGGATAATGGAGTGTGTGTTGATGTGTGCGTTTGGTGGATCTGCGTGATGAGGTTGATGATTTTGTTTTTGCGTTTTTGTTGTTCGGATTCAGTTAATGAGGTGACAGTGTGCTGTTCTGGTTTTAGGTTGTTATGGATTTAAGCTTCATTTTAATCATTTCTAATTGTGATTTTGTCTCAGAACACTCAGTATGTGATAAACTGTAGCCAGGGAGGTGGCATGATGTTGCTAAATCTGATTCTGTTTGTTACATGATTGCTTGAGTACACTTTCTTCAGGTCTTCAATATTTTTTATTAACTCAAGTTTTTATGTTAGATCTTTAGTTTACAGCAAATATGGAGACTATAATTACATTTAATAATAATACCAGAAATTAATTATGCCATGACTAACAGCTGAAGTTTGTTTGAATCTGTTAGCTCTTTTGTGGCACATTATTGAGTCAACTCATATGCTGAGAATGACTAAGTCTCAGATTAATATACATTAAACAAGTTATCTATGTCCAGCATAATACATTGTTAAAAGTTCGTGTTTATATTAATAAATGTTTGGGTCTAATGTGACTAGATAGCAAGCAGAAATGGAGAAATCTTGTTCTTTGCTGGTGCATTTTGATAAGGGAACACCAGCACTTGCCAATGAGATCAAGGAAGCTCTTGAAGGGAATGATGTTCCAGCTAAGATTGACGCCATGAAAAACGCAATCATGCTTTTGCTAAATGGCGAAACGTTGCCTCAGCTCTTCATTACTATTGTTAGATATGTGTTACCCTCTGAGGACCACACTGTCCAAAAACTGTTATTGCTCTATTTGGAGATCATTGATAAGACTGATGGAAAGGGGCGTGTGTTACCAGAAATGATATTAATCTGCCAGAATCTCAGGAATAATCTTCAGCATCCTAATGAATATATCCGTGGTGTTACCCTGAGGTTCCTCTGCCGGCTGAATGAGGTGGAGATCATTGAACCTCTGATTCCCTCCATTATCTCAAACTTGGAGCATCGACACCCTTATGTTAGGAGAAATGCAATTCTTGCTGTGATGGCAATTTACAAGCTCCCACAAGGAGAGCAGCTGCTGGTTGATGCACCAGAGACTATTGAGAGGTTTCTCTCAACAGAGCAGGATCAATCAGCTAAGAGGAATGCATTTCTGATGCTTTTCAATTGTGCCCAGGATCGTGCTGTTAACTACCTTTTGACCAATGTAGACAGAGTCTCAGATTGGGGGGAACTATTGCAGATGGTTGTCCTGGAGCTTATCCGAAAAGTTTGCAGGACGAACAAAGCTGAAAAAGGGAAATATATTAAGATCATTATATCTTTACTGAATGCCCCTTCAGCTGCTGTTGTCTATGAATGTGCTGGAACCCTTGTTTCTTTGTCTTCTGCTCCCACAGCTATCAGAGCTGCAGCAAACACATATTGCCAGCTTCTTCTCTCACAGAGTGACAATAATGTTAAGCTCATTGTGCTCGATCGCCTGAATGAACTCAAGTCTTCCCACAGGGATATTATGGTTGACATGATTATGGATGTTCTAAGGGCACTCTCAAGCCCGAATCTGGACATCAGAAGGAAAACACTTGATATTGTTCTGGAATTGATCACACCCCGCAGTGTCAATGAGGTGGTGCAAACGTTGAAGAAGGAAGTCATGAAAACTCAAAGTGGGGAGCTTGAGAAGAATGGTGAGTATCGTCAGATGCTCATTCAAGCAATCCATTCTTGTGCTATAAAGTTCCCTGAAGTGGCAAGCACAGTGGTCCACCTGTTGATGGATTTCTTGGGAGATAACAATGTTGCCTCTGCGATGGATGTTGCTGTTTTTGTGCGAGAGATAATTGAAACCAACCCTAAATTAAGGGTTTCTATAATCACCCGGCTTCTGGATACTTTTTATCAGATTCGAGCAGCAAGAGTTTGTTCATGTGCTCTTTGGATTCTTGGAGAGTATTCTCTATCTCTTTCCGAAGTTGAGGGTGCCATTGCAACTATAAAGCAGTGCCTTGGGGATTTACCATTCTTTTCCATATCTGAAGATGTGGAAACTGCCGATTCATCAAAGAAGCCCCAGCAGGCTACCTCAATTACTGTTTCATCTAGGAGGCCAGCTATCCTTGCTGATGGGACCTATGCAACTCAAAGTGCTGCCTCTGAAACTACAATCTCCCCTAACATTATGGTTCAAGGATCTTTGGCTACTGAGAATTTGAGATCTCTTCTTCTCACTGGTGATTTTTTCCTTGGGGCAATTGTTGCCTGCACTCTAGCAAAGCTCATTCTAAGATTGGAGGAGGTTCAACCATCAAAAGTTGAAGTGAACAAAGCATCGAGCAATGCATTATTGATTATGGTCTCAATGTTACAACTTGGGCAATCTTCAGTTCTTCCTCACCCAATTGATAATGATTCCTATGACAGGATTGCTCTTTGCATAAGATTGCTGTGTAACACAGGGGACGCTGAGAGGAAGATCTGGTTGAAGTCTTGCCGTGAGAGCTTTGTTAAAATGCTTTCAGATAAACAGCTACGTGAAACTGAAGAAATTAAGGCGAAGGCTCAGATTTCTCATTCACAGCCTGATGATCTCATTGACTTCTACCATTTGAAGAGCAGAAAGGTTCTGAGCTACGTTTGCCATTTGTTGTATACATGTGTGTGTGTGTGTGTGTATATTCAGTGAGTATAGAAGTTCCTTAATTGTTCTTTAGATTTGTTTCCAGGAGATGCTTATTTTATTGACCAGGTTATATTTTTTCGCATTGCAGTATCTGCTTTCATACACTCTTTGTTTATTTTTCCTTAAGTGTGGATGTAGGATATTTCAAGTTTTTGGATGCTAGAAAGTATAGTTTACTTTGGTTTATTACGTTGAAAATATGATTGTAAGGACCTCTTCTTAATGCACAAGAGCAGATCATCAAGTTTGTGACTAAAGACTTTAATTATGATATCTGTTTTGTGGACAACACAATATATTACTTTTTTCATGTCTCTCATTGTTACCTGATTCCAGGGTATGAGCCAGCTGGAGCTGGAAGACGAGGTTCAAGATGATCTAAAACGTGCTACTGGCGAGTTTGTTAAGGATGCGGATGATGCAAATAAGCTAAACCGGATCATTCAACTCACAGGATTTAGTGATCCAGTATATGCTGAAGCATATGTGACAGTTCATCATTATGATATTGTCCTGGATGTTACAGTTATTAATAGAACAAAAGAGACCCTTCAGAATTTGTGTTTGGAGTTGGCTACAATGGGTGATCTTAAACTTGTTGAGCGCCCTCAGAATTATACTTTAGCACCTGAGTCAAGCAAACAAATAAAAGCAAACATTAAGGTTTCCTCTACTGAGACAGGAGTCATATTTGGAAACATTGTCTACGAGACCTCGAATGTGCTCGAGCGTACTGTTGTCGTTCTCAATGATATCCATATTGATATCATGGACTACATATCTCCTGCTGTGTGTAGCGATACTGCTTTTAGGACCATGTGGGCAGAATTTGAATGGGAAAACAAGGTATCTTTCTCACTTAGCTTGTTGCATTATCCATCTCCAGTTGTTCTAGAGATACCTGGCATTTTCCACTATTTCTACAATTTTCTAGGCATAATGCTCAATTATAGTTATAACTTTTATATTTTAAACGAATTATTACATACTTTGGATGGATTATGAACTTAACAAGGCTAGTCACCCTTGTAAGAACTTGCACAAGTTTAATGAGCTGGTAAAGATAGTATGATATATGGCTACTCATTCATAACAAATTGGTAGCCTTATCGATCAACAAATTTGAAGGAAATTTTAACTCATATCAATCAGAGGAGAAATGATGGCAATCAGGCTGCCTTCTAGTACATTCAGTGATAAAGCTTGATCTGGAAGAATGTGGTTTAATGTGATTATACATAAAAAGTTACATGTTTGGAATCTTCAAGTAATTCTGCATATAGTATTGGTAAATCATATGATAGCTATTAGGATAATATTATCATGCGCTAGGAAGTCGTTAGATCTGAGATGAAGCTTGATCGTGTCGGTATGGTTGGTATCACATGTGGGTGATTTCATTGCTTTTTTATTTACTCTCATTCTCCCTCCTGCAAGTGTAGGTTATTTAGTACATTCCTATATCCACTTTTGAGCAAATTGATCTTCTGTAATGTTATTTCTATAACGTGCATTACTCTGTTACTAGCACTCTTTCCTACTAGAGCATGAGCAGCAGTTATGTCTACCTTATGTTTGCCTTAGCATTCATAATCTACATCTGTCAGGTCCAAACAGTAGTACTATTCTTTCATAAAAATCATATATCTTTCTAATTATATGTGTTTTTATCTGCTTGGTTTCAGTCTTTTTCCCTTTCTCTAATTTTCTTCTTTTGGCAGGTTGCTGTAAACACCATAATTACAAATGAAAAAGAATTTCTTGATCATATTATCAAGTCAACCAACATGAAATGCCTAACTGCTTCGTAAGTCATTTTGTGATTCTACCTGACTGTATTACTATTGCAATAACTGCAAAGGTTTCTCACTCATTTATGACAATTGTATCTTTGTCTAATTCATTTTGGAAAAGTAAAATAGTCATCTCTCCTGAAGCTATTTTCCACTTATGTTTTCTCGTTTTGGTCTGAAGTTCTTTCCTCTGCATTATTATTGAATAATTTATGGTTCCTTGTTTTCATTTGCAATTGATGAAAAGGGTTTCTTCCCAAACAAGAATTATGAGAATGCTTAATCTATTGGGGGTTTTTTGGATTAAATACTGCTTAATAACACAATTCTGTTAAGTTATGCTTCACATTGTGCTTGTCTTATGGCTGGAGTTTTCATGGTGTAGAATGCACACTGTATCAAAAACCAACTATTTCAAGGTTCTACTTGCTTTTGAATTCCACTGTAGGCTAAGTTATAGATCACTTTACTGCAAAATTGAATCTGGCATTACCTCTTTGTAGAGGTTTGCCAAATTGTTTTGTAACAAGATGTTTCAAGATGTCCTGAACGATTAGCTTGACATTGTTTCTAAATTGTTGCTAGTGAAGACAAGTTGTATCGGTAGTTAACTTTTCCAGAGAAGTCGTCCTTTCATCTAATGCATGAAGCTCGATCTTAGTTCAGTTATATTAAATGATAGCCAGAGTTGCTAAAAGTTGATTGCACAGCAAATGAGAAACTGAAAGGATCAGTGTTCAGTTTAGCTAAGTCAAGCCTTCGCCATTAATCAATTTTTTTGTTTTTCTCTTGTGGCAGTCTTAGTGGTAACTCTTAATATATTAATTGTTATGTGCCTTTGTTGTGTTTTATGCTTATCTCCAGGTCTGCTCTAGAAGGTGAATGTGGATTCTTGGCTGCTAACTTGTATGCAAAGAGTGTTTTTGGGGAGGATGCTTTGGTAAATGTCAGTGTTGAGAAGCAGGGAGATGGCAAACTGAATGGATATATTAGGATAAGGAGCAAGACTCAGGGAATTGCTCTTAGCTTGGGTGACAAGATCACTCTCAAGCAGAAGGGAGGAAGCTGATGGTAAATACTAGAGCACTTTTTTAAGGTTGCGCGATACATCTAACTTGATCGTGTGTGAATAAAGTAGAATGCCTATGAATATCTTATTTATAATGCAGACTGCCTCTTTCAAGCTGCTACATGGAAAATCTTCTTTTCTGGCAGCATATTTTATAAGATGAGAATTAATAGACTTGAGGGCGGCTGTCCATCCACAGGCTTCATATTATTAGTATTTTTGGTCTATTAAAGAACCATCTATCTTTAAGATTGTCCAAGTTGTCATTCCAGTCGACTATTTTTTGTTTCTTTTCAATTAAGTCTTTTTATGTTATGATGTGCAGGTTTTGCTCTTCGACTGATGGGTGCCATTAGCAAACTTTCATGGGAGGATAGTTAGCTTGTTGAGAATAATTTTTTTTCTTTGGCATTCACATCTTTTAATTTTCATATGGGGACACTCAAAAACTATATTTGAGATATTTTTTCTGTAGAGGAGATTGGGAAAGAGATTGTTTGTATTTTTAGGTGAGTTTTTGTTCAAGTACTTGGAACTAATTGTATTTCGTTTTTGCTGCAAAAGATACATGCCTTCAAATGCATTCAGCAGATAAGGGATAGGAGTGGTAATCTTTGCATTGCTTTGCTTTGTTTGGGGTATAAATATATTCTGCACACAAGCTGGGAAGTATTAACTATGTTAAATTATTCATGAAATTTCGAGTACATTAAGTTAGAAAGCTTGAGCAAATTATTAACAGCTAGACCACTTGAAATTTTGTTTTATTTTGCCAAAAGTTTAGACTTAAGCATTAAATTAACCCGACTTTTTTAGTGAATTAATTACAATTTTCAATATGAAACATCTAGATCTAATAATTATAATTATTATGTATTAATTGTTAATATTAATAATTATATTCGAAAAATATTTCATAAAGTTAAAGGAAAATGTTGGGATTTCATGGGTTGGATTGCATGTATTGATCTTTAGTTTCTCATGAATTCTGCCAAAATTTAAATTCTTCGTCCAAGTTCTGAAGTTATGGCCAAATTAAATTGAAATTGCAAATTAATTGACAAATAGATGAAGCATAAAGTTAAAAATAAGCCAACTGATACAACCAAAAATTATCTTTTTCCCATGAACTTTTCAGATACATCTCCACTTGGAATCGAGAAACAAAGATATGAAAAACATATATTGAATCAAATTAACCACACCAATGGAAGACAGAAAATATAGTTAGAAAAAGAATTAAAACAAAAGACGTTGCTGAAGCAATCTTGTTATACAGATACTGCGCCAAAACCCGGAGTCAATCAGTTGACAACACGGCAGTTTCTCCTGATCTCCCCCTGTTTCCCGGTGAGAACCTCAATGTTTCCCATACGCACCATTGCAGCCGCAAACTTCTTAGCCCACACATTCCCATACTTTGCATTGTACACCACCTTTTTCGCCGTCATGGGGCTGCTCAGCAGAACCTGATCCGACGTCAGTAGCCCCCTATTCGCCTTCAATCCAACGTAGTACTTGCTGTCCAGACGAGTAGGGGTGATGGAATCAAGATTCACTGTGGGGTCTACTGTCGGAGCTGCAGTCGCATTGGCAACTGGTGGAGGGCAGATTGTTTTCAAGAAAGCAGCATAACTAGGGTCCAGGGTGGGATCTTGTGTTGGATAGAGCCGACTAGCAAAGGAACTGCAGTGAGAAATGCCGATGGAATGAGCGCCTGAAAGAGTCACCATTTCGTCAAGGGAGAGTCCCTTTCTTGCAAAATTGTCCCTCAGAGTGGTGGCATTGAAGAATGGGGCAGGCAAATTCAGGAGGGGCTCGTTTATCAAGGACACATTCCCATCACGACGGCCAGATGGGACATCGTAGTTTATATTCCCAAGTTTGCAGGAGCTGTCACGAGCTGCAAAGGCGATGATGTCGGCACAGGACACTATTCCAGGGCATCGAAGCTCCAGTTCTGCTTTTGCTGCATCTATGACTTCAAAGCCTCGTAGACTTCCCTTGTTTGGTATGCTTTGCTTTTCTGTATTTGGTCCATCCAACAGTACGGAAGCATCACATCCCTATTAACACATAAAATACGAGAAACTTCAAACTTTTTCAGATTTGGGTACGAAACATACACAAATATAGCATGCATTAGCTGTTTTAGCGAAAGATATGATTTCAGGAACCCATGCATTCAGTGCTGAGAAATAATTACAACAAGGAGCATTAACATCTCAACTAACACAAAGTTGAAGATGGAGAAATCAATTCTGAAATTCCATAATAAGAAGTTGATTAGCAAACAGTAGATTCAGGGTGTTATAACATGCGTACCCTGACGAAGCAATCATGGAAATGCAACCTGACAAGGCCAGCACCAAGGCCACGGTTTAGAGAAACGAATTTGTTCACATACTTTCTCACAATGGCTTCCGCAGGGGGGCAAGAGTATTTATAGAACCCAACTTTAAGTGGTGGATTGGCTGCAGAAGTGAGTGATACGAACAAAATGAAGCAAGAAAGAATAACTGGGATATTCCTGGTGTTGGAAGCCATTGTTATGATGTATGCAAAGAGGAAGTGAGAAAGGTATGGATGCTGCAGATGGATTCATGAGGGGTAGTATTTGTAGTTGTAGGCGGGATGAAGATAAATTAATATTCTTAATCTGGTGTAATGGTGGATCAATTCTCAAAACCAGGACGTGTATAGATGTAAGCAACTTGCAACTAAATTTATAAACTTGTGTTCTTTTACATCCATTATCTTTTTACACGTTATTCACTTAGTTTTTCCTTACAATCTCTTAGTAAAATTTAAAATAATCTCCTTTGAGTTTGAAGCCTTTCTTCTCCAACTAAAAGATTTAAGGGAACTAATTAGGAAGCCGTTGTTCTGACTGTTCTTCTCTGAATTGACATTCTATTTAGAGTTTGACTTGTTTAATTAATACATGAAACAAATTATGTCTGAGCAGTAGTACATAGTATGTATGTGTGTGTATATATATATATTCTTCCAAGTATTGCTTGCATTATTATTGATTAAGAAAGACTTCATAAGTCGTTGACATTAATTTTATGTCTTGTTATCTTTGACGTGTAAAGGTTGATGGTGGAGACAACCAAGACATGTACATTTACTCTTTGTATAAACTTGTAATCTACTTACTTCCACACACGTTGGCTCGGACACTTAATTCTCAATTTCCACGACATTCTACCTCCTATAAATGCCTGTAACCAATCTCTCCACAGCAACAACAGCATTTAGCACGTACAAACCTGTTCACTAGTACTCTTGATCAGATACGTGAACAGTGCTTCCAAGAAGTTTCCATGTTATGCTTTCTTTCTTCATTTTGTTCATTTCAATCACTTCTGCGGCTTATCCACCGCTTCAGCTCGGGTTCTACAAATATTCTTTTCCTCCTACCGACGCCATTGGTGAAAAGGTACATGAACAAGTCCGTCTCTCTCAACTGTGACCTTGGTGCCGGCCTTGTCAGGTTGCACTTCCATGACTGTTTTGTCAGGGTATGCAGTCATATATATCACCTATGTGTATTTTTTGGCTCATCAACTTCTTATTATGGTTTTAATTTGTAGAATCGATGATTTTCCCATCTGCAACATTAATTATGCTGCATGTTGTTAAAATTACTAATTCTCATGACTGGTGTTCTGTGTGTTAATAGGGATGTGATGCTTCCGTACTATTGGACGGACCAAATACAGAAAAGCAAAGCATACCAAACCAGGAAAGTCTACGAGGCTTTGAAGTCATAGATGCAGCAAAAGTAGAACTGGAGCTTCGATGCCCTGGAGCTATGCCCCGACATCCTCGCGTTCGCAGCTTGTGACAGCTCCTGCAAACTTGGGAATATAAACCACGATGGCCCATCTGGCCATTGTGATGGGAATGTGTCCCTCATAAATAAGCCCGTCCTGAATTTGCTTGCCCCATTCTTCAATGCCACCACACTGAGGGACAATTTTGCAAGAAAGGGACTCTCCCTCGACAAAATGGTGACTCTTTCAGGCGCCCATTCTATCAGCATTTCTCACTGCTGTTCCTTTGCTAGTTGGCTCTATCCAACACAAGATCCCACCCTGGACCCTAACTATGCTGCTTTCTGGGAAACAATCTGCCCTCCACCAGTTGCCAATGCGACTGCAGTCCGACAGTAGACCCCACATTGAATCTTAATTCCTTCACCCCTACTCGTCTGGACAACAAGTACTACGTGGGATTGAAGGCGAATCGGGGGCTACTGACGTCAGATCAGGTTCTGCTGAGCAGCCCCTTGACAGCAAAAACGGTGGTGCACAATGCTAAGTATGGGAATGTGTGGGATAAGAAGTTTGCGGCTGCAACTGTGAGTATGGCAACATTGAAGTTCTCACCGGCAAACAAGGTGAGATCAGGAGGAACTGCCACGTTGTCAACTGATTCATGTTATTTGAAATATTCATGTGGATCTAATCCATACTTAAATGTTTGAGGTATTCATTTTGTAACTTTGGATTCGTTTTTTGACATTCCGCTCATATTTGTTGCTCCTCCCATGCAAGTGGAGATTCTGGACAACTTTACTTTATTGGTAACATAAAATGATTGGCTTCTTCTTTGTAATAAGTGACATTTACTGAACTAAGAGTTGATGATGATTCTCTTCATTATCTATGCTGAAAGTTGAAGAACATGAGTAAGAGAAACAATGGTTGCATGTTGGACTTGTGAATTGATCCCATCTCTTTAAAACAAAGTCGATCGTTGTTGGGGGAGATCCAACTTGTGATTATCACCCATGCAATGAGAATGCAACTCATTAATACCATGAATAAGGAATATATAGATGGTGTAAAAAGCATATATGATGTTAATGAATTATAACAAAATCGAGAGGCAATATCAAAAAATTTTGACTAATTATATATAGTTTATACCTTAGAGACCCGTGGCGCCTCCAATAAAAATAAATCCTTCCCACCATAGGATTTCGGGATTCAAAAATCTCATATATACTGATTTAATTATCTGAGTAATGTAACTCCAAGTATGCATGATATTGTTTTATAATATTAAATTTATAATAGTTGGTGTGATTTTCTGTCCTTATAATTAATTAATTTTGGAGTAGTTGCTCCTAATAAAACATTATGGATGTAGACAGACATACTTTCCAACATTTCCTGGCTAAAAGATAACTCATGCTCTTTCTTGACAGCGCGGTTTTGAAAGGACCAAACCAGTAGAACAAAAGACCAAGTACGATGTACAGTTTTCATTCATCCTTGGAGTCACACGAAAAGGACCTGTTTACAAGTTAATTTGAACAAATCATACAAGGAAAACATGTTCACCACTTCTTTATTTCTGCAACTATTTTCCAATGTCTGCAGCCCACCATATGAATAATTATAAAAGAATAAAATTGAAACAGCAGCCAAAACCATCATCAGTTCACGACACGGCAGTTCCTTCTGATCTCTCCCTTCTTTCCTGTCAGCACATCAATGGATCCCATATGCACCATTGCAGCAGCAAACTTCTTTGCCCAAACCGACCCGTACTTAACATTGTTCACCACCAGCTTGCTCGTCAATGGACTATCAAACAATGTTTGATCTGAGGTTAAGAGCCCCTTATGATTCTTCAGATTCACATAGTACTTGTTGTCCAACTGATTAGGTGTTAGAACATCGTTGTTCACCACAGGATCGCTGTTGCTAGAACCAGGAGCCGGGCATCTACTTTTCAAGAATGCAGCAAATCCAGGGTCCAGAGAAGGGTCCTGATTAAATGTTGCATTGAACCCTGAGAGCCTGTTGGAGAAGGAAGAGCAGTGAGAAACACCGATGGAATGAGCACCAGAGAGCGTCACCATTTCGTCAAGTGAAAGCCCTTTTCTCTTGAAGTTGTCCCTCAGTTGGCTGGCTGTGAAGAATGGAGGTGGAAGGTTTTGCACAACTTCAGAGCTAAGAGAAACACGCCCGTCCCGACGCCCTGATGGCACGTCGTACCCAATCCACCCTACTTTCAGGGCGCTGTCTCGAGCAGCAAAGGCTAGAATGTCTGCACAAGACACGGTCCCAGGGCATTTAGCTTCGATCAGGGCCTTTGCCTCGTCTATCACCTCGAAACCTCGGAGACTGGGGAAATTAATAGGGCTAGCTTTCTCCGCAGCTGGCTTTCCAGGCACCGAATCCAACAGCACGGAACCATCACAACCCTATAGTAATCACGTGCATAGCAACATGTATATCATGAAGGGGTACATATAGTTGATAAGCAGACATGATTTATCATCAGCAATAATCTTCATTATAGAAGTCAATACTACTTTAGCCACGTTCATACATACCCTGACAAAGCAATCATGGAAATGCATCCTGATGAGGCCAGCGGCAATTCCAGGATTCTTGGACACGGCTTTTTCGACAGCCTGCCTGACAATGATCTCTGCATACGGGCACGTCTTAGCGTAATATCCTACTTGGAGTTTCTGCGTTTTGCCCCCTGATGACTTAGACTTAGCCGTAGAGCTGCTGCAAATCAGGCAGAGCACCAGCACAAGAACTGCTGCAAACTTTGACATCTTGGAATTCATGTTGTGAAAGAAAACTACAGGATGCTGATAGCTTGAGACTGATGGATGAGGTATATGTTTGATTCAAGTGTATATATAGTACAAAATGATTGAAAAAGTTGCACGGATTGGCATTAGTTTAATACAGTTATGATGACAGATAACCGTGTTTTTAGCTGTAGGGATTACTTAGTATATACAAGGTTTGAAGTGTTCTTAATGATGATCAGTCATCTGACTTTGTACCAATTCCATTCATAATATCTTAATTCCCTCTCATCTTCCCCCATACTTTTCTCAATTTCTAAACATGTAAATTGTATTGTGTTGGGTTTGGTTTAGGAAATTAGCTATGGATTAATAATTAATGTGTCTGACTTTGTTTAAAATATTACATCATATTGGGAGTTTTGAAATGGTTTATAATGAAACTTTCAAATGAGAGGAGTTTATCAAATTTTATTCTTTACCAACTCATCATGAAGATGTCAAAGTGGATATATTAATTTTGTTAGTTAAGAATGTTTGTTTTGGATGGTTCAAAGTATCCCTCTTCATTTTTATTTACGTACTGTTTCATATTTTAATGTATCTATTTCATTTAATATGTACATGTTAGGAATGTCAACTAGTAAAGCAATATTTGTTGTCGTCCCACATTGCTTTTAAAATAATCTTTCAACTACTTTATACACTATCCTTAAACATTTGGTTTTAGAAGTGTGGGTAGGTGGATTTTGGAAGAATTACCACATGCACGTCCCGACCCTTGTAATAATTATAAATCTTTTTTGCTAAAACTACATTTGAATCCTACACTTATCCAAACTTTTTAATCAAAGCTGACCCAGTTTGATATGGTTGAGGAAATTCTGAGTCTTATAGCCGTTTTGTGCAGATTTTTTCCTGCTAACTCTCAACAAGGTTTGTGCAGATTTTCTCTTGCTAACTCTCGACAAACCGAGGCCTTTCTTTCTAAATAGGCCTCAATTTTTCACTTCAGGAGCACATTTGAACACGAGTTCTTCTTTCCTCTCTATAGATTCCTTCTTCTTCCTCTTTTGTGTGATACAACTTGTTGTTACAACTCTCTATTCTCTACGACAAGTGCATGTGTTTAGAGAGTGATGTGTTAACCTTGGAAAATAAATGGTTGTAACGATTGCACCAGGATCGTACCGAAAATTTGCTTTCAGGACGGTGGTTATTCCACGACACAGCGATATCATTTTCTGATTTTTCCTAACAATATCTGAAAGCAAAAATCGATATACACCCAAAAACCAGAAAAAATCATGTCTGCTTATGTCTCTAAGGCATTGTTTGATCTTTCCAAGCTCGAACCGATCAATGGGACCAACTAGAACTTAAACCTCTTGTAGAAACCTCTGCACTAACCCTAACTCTAGTCAAAACTAAAAGAACCAAAAAGCCTAAAGAGGATGGGAAGGTAAAGTATGACAAAGACAATAAAACGGTGAGAGGCCATATGATTAACCATATGAACCACACTCTCTTCGATCTATTTGCCAATCAAAAGAGTGCAAAGGAAATTTGGATTATACTGGATACAAGGTATTGAGGTGACGACATAGGCAGAAAAATTTACGTGGTTGGTAAGTGGCTGCAGCTTCACATGGTTGATTACAAGCCAATAATGGACCAAGTCCATGAATATGAGAACTTAGTAGCAGACATGCTAAGCTAAGGTATGAAGATGTGTGAAATTTTACAAGCGAATGTGCTCGTGGAATAGTTTCCCCCTACCTGCAACGAGTATTGAAACCATTTGTAGCACAAGAAAACTGACTTAAATCTTCAGGAGCTTATCAGCCATATGAGAACAGAAGAAGCAAACTTTTTGAAAGATAAGGGAATTACTAACTCTTCTATTTCCTTTAAAGCTAACCTAGTTGAATCTTTTACATCCAGTAAAGACAGGTTTCAACGCAAAGGCAAAAAATTCCAAAAGGGCAGTCAACAAAAATCCTTCAAAGGAAATGATGTGAAGATCCAAAAGAACAAACAATTATGCTACTGCTATATAAAATTAGACCAGAAATCATACCAATGCTTCCAATGGAAGGATCAACAAAAAACGAATCACTAACCAGCATCTCAATCCACCCCACAAGTCAATCTCGCCGAACAAGAGGAGGTCATTGCTGCAGTAGTCGTGGAGGCAAATTTGGTGGAGAATAAAACAGACTGGATATTAGACACTGGCGCATCGAAACACTTCTGCTCCAACAAAGAGTTGTTCCAAGAGCTCCATGAAGCACCCAACGGTGAATGCGTTTTCATAGGAAACTCCACCACGGCCGGAGTTTTGAGTAAAGGGAAGATTTTCCTTGAACTTTTCTCCAAAAAACTCTAACTTTGAATGATGTGTTATATGTGCTTTCTCTACATAGAAACCTTATTTTTGGTAGCCTCTTAAATATAACTAGTCTTAAAATAGTACTAGAAGTAGATAAAGTTAGGCAAAATTGCGTTTTTGGTCTCATTAAATAAGGTTGTTATCACTTCTAATCCTACGCTTTTCACGGTCGACACTTATGGTCCTCTAGTTTCCAGATTTTAACAATATTAGTCCTTTAATAGAATCTTTTTGCTATCATTAGATACTCTACCCTTCATGCTCAGAGATAAGGCCAACATGCTTTCGAAATAAATTAAGACCCCATAAATTCATACCTTGCTTTGACTGCTTTGTTTCCGGGTATTCCAAGTCCTGAATTTTACAGACTTCCTCCAACCACACTACCGCAGCTGATGGTCCGTAGGAACTTGACTCCTTCAGCAACAAACAACACAACCGTATTTTGTTTCCTATCTTAGAGCAGAATAGGGGCTCTAATATGCGGACTTAATAGAATTTTGGTTATAGAAGTGTGGGTAGGTGGATTTTGGAAGAATTACCACATGCACGTACCCACCCGTCCCAACCCTTGTGATTATATATCTTTTTTGCTAAAAATACATTTAAATCCTACACTTATCCAAACTTTTTAATCAAAGCTAACCCAGTTTGATATGGTTGAGGAAATTCTGAGTCTTATAGCCGTTTTGTGTAGATTTTTTCCTACTAACTCTCAACAAGGTCTGTGCAGATTTTCTCTTGCTAACTCTCGACAAACCGAGGCCTTCCTTTCTAAATAGGCCTCGATTTTTCACTTTAGAAGCACATTTGAACATGAGTTCTTCTTTCCTCTCTATAGATTTCTTCTTCTTTCTCTTTTGTGTGATACAACTTGTTGGTACAAACTCTCTGTTCTCTACAACGAGTGCACATGTTAGAGAGTGCTGTGTTAATTCTGGGAAACAAATGGTTGTAACGATTGCACCACAGTCGTACCAAAATTTTGCTTTCAGGATGGTGGTTATTCCACGACACAACGATATCATTTTCTGATTTTTCCTCACAATATCTGAAAGCAGAAATCGATATACACCAAAAAACCAGAAAACGTCATGTTTGCACTTGTCTCTAACGACCGCTCAATTGGACCAATTACAAATCTTGGTCATAGAAGCTTCTCATCTTCTTCGAGCAACTTGATGTAGACTACGTGCTCTTCACAATTCCACCAGAACTTGAAGCTCTTGCAGAAACCTCTACAGTCACCATAACTCCAGTCACAACTAAAAGAACCAAAAGCCTAAAGAGGATGCGAAGGTAAAGTATGACAGAGACAATAAAACGGTGAGAGGCCATATGCTTAACCATATGAACAACACTCTCTTTGATCTATTTGCCAATCAAAAGAGTGCAAAGAAAATTTGGAATACACTGGAGACAAGGTATTGAGGTGACGACATTGGCAGAGAAAAGTACGTGGTTGGTAAGTGGCTGCAGTTTCACATGGTTGATGGCAAGCCAATAATGGACCAAGTCCATGAGTACGAGAACTTAGTGGCAGATATGCTAAGCTAAGGTATAAAGATGTGTAAAATTTTACAAGCAAATGTGCTCTTGGAAAAGTTTCCCCCTACCTACAACGAGTACTGAAACCATTTGAAGCACAAGAAAAATGACTTAAATCTTTATAAGCTTATCAGCTATATGAGAATAGAAGAAGCAACTTTTTGAAAGATAAAGAAATTACTAACTCTTCTATTTCCTTTAAAATTAACCTAGTTGAATCTTTTACATCTAGTAAAGATAAGTTTCAACACAAAGGCAAAAAATTCCAAAAGGGCGGTCAACAAAAATCCTTCATAGGGAATGATGGGAAGATCCAAAAGAACAAACAATTATGCTACTGCTGTGGAAAACTAGACCATAAATCGTACCAATGCTTCCAAAGGAAGGATCAACAAAAAACGAATCACAAACCAGCATCACAATCTACCCCACAAGTCAATCTCGCCGAACAAGAGGAGGTTATTGCTGCAGTAGTCGTGGAGGCAAATATGGTGGAGATTCAAACAGATTGGATATTAGACACTCGTGCATCGAAACACTTCTGCTCCAACAAAGAGTTGTTCCAAGAGCTGCATGAAGCATCTGCGTTTTCATGGGAAACTCCACCATGGCCGAGGTTTTGAGTAAAGGGAAGATTTTCTTTGAACTTTTTTCGGAAAAAACATTAACTTTGAATGATGTGTTATATGTGCCTTCTTTACGTAGAAACCTTATTTAAAATAGTACTAGAAGTATATAAAGTTATAATCACTAGAAATGGGGATTTTGTAGGGAAAGAGTACATGTTGGATGTGTTTTTTTGTGGTCAACATAATTTCTACTGTTTCCAATAAAATTGCTTGTAGTTTTGCTTATATGATTGAGTCTGTCAATGCATAGCATGGTAGATTATTAGGACATGAAAACTATTCATCTATTAAAAGACTAAAGAGTATGAAACTTATTAACACATCTGATGTAAATGAATATATTCAATGTACAAGCAAAATATGCAAACAAAAAAAAAAAGAAACTTTTAAACCTGTCACTGCCAAAAGCACAGAATTGCTTGACTTGATCCACTCAGATTTAGCTGATTTTTAAAAACACACTGAGTAAAGATTGATTATTCTAGATACACTAAAATTTATCTACTAGGAACAAAAGATGAAGCAAATGAAATATTTTTTAAATATAAATCTAAGTAGAAAATCAACTAGACAAGAAAATTAAACGACTTAGGTTGAACAGGGGTGGTGAATATGGTATTAGTTTTATTAAAGAATTTTGTGAAGTAAATGGTATCATCCATGAAACAAGTGCTCCCTATACACTTCAATAAAATGACATAGCTGAACGGAAAAATAGAACTTTTTATGAATTCTATGCTACTAGGTTCTGGTTTGCTTAAAAATATAGGGAGAAACAGTTTTATCTGCATGTATATTTTTAATAGAGTCCCACATCAAAAAAATTAAATAAAACTCCTTGTGAAATATGAAAAGGTTTTGCACCTAACTTGAGCTACCTTAATGTGTGGAGGTGTCTGGCTAAGGTTGCATATCCAGAATTTAAAAAATCTAATGCTGGACCTGATGGGGTCTGATCTCCAAAGGTTGTCTATCGTTCGACGTATGGTCCGGGGTATGCAGAACAAGCTTGGGACCTACACAAAGTGACACGTGTTGTACCTAACCCGACGTGAGTACTCTGATGCTCAAGTCAGGTCGTTTATGTAAGTAAATCGTATATTAGTGTATATAGTAAATGTAAGCTCTTGATAGTTAGCTTGACCATCTTAAATGTCGGGTTTTTATACCTAAGACTAGTTGTACGGACAACATTCGTCTGTTAAGGTGATTATGTTGCGTGTCCCTCATCTCTTACTTTCTGCTGGCCTATGTATTTGGTAGGCTTCCTTCAAACCTTGCTTCCATAGGCCCAAATCATTTCTGAAACACTTTGAGCCCATTGTATCGTGTTGGGCCTTACTTATTTTATCAACATCATCTACTCCATTAAGTTTAGATATATGGAGCACCTTTGAGTTTGAACTTTTAAAATTGGCAGTTTGGCGTCTTTTTGCCGCCTTGTCAGAATTCCAAACATCTCGTATCAGACCTTTTGCTAAGGTCATCCTTTGCTTCCTCCCTAAATCTATAAATATGTGGACTTCTCTCAAATTTCTTTTTATCGTTCTTGATTTTAGAGAGACCACATATTCCTTTCTTCCCTAGTGCTTTTTCTTTCATAGGTTTTGTGCGAACCTCTCATTGTTGTGGAGTTCGTCTTCTTGCTGTAATTTTTAGGTATTTTTCATCTCCTTAAATTTCTACTTCTATGTCTGGTTTTGAAAATGAAAGGGAGATTACCCTCGAGGCCATGGCTTCTTTGAGGGTTGCTTCTTCCTTGGTCCGTAAAATTAGGAGGCAGTTTCATATACCCTTGGAGTGCGACATCATTATTCCTCCCTGAGGCCAATTTATGCATCAACCACCTCCCCACTACCTTACTTTGTATCTCCTCGCCCTAGCTGCTCACCTCCGATTTTCTATTGCTGACCTTACAGCTAATATTATTAGAAATTTAGGGTTAAGCTCCACTCAGTTGGTTCCAAATACTTTGAGGAGTATTTTGTGCTTTGTTGTGATCATGAGGTATTTTGGGTAAGAAACTTCTTTTCCAACTTTTGTGCCTTATTTTTTCCACTACTCGCTCCGTCCATTCTTGCAATCTTGGGTTTTTTTTTTTTGTCTCAGTGCCTGTCAGGACTGTGGTTTCATTGGCGACCTTAACTCTACTAGGTCGTGGAAACACAAATTCTTCTATCTTAGGGCCTTTCTAACTAATCTTGGAATGTTCCCTGTGGGTGGAATTTCGAAAAACTTGCTTTAGATGGTATAAGTTCATCAACTTGAACTCAGAACTTCATTACTGAAATTCTTGCTCAGCATAAATTCAGTGCATCCAAGCTGATAATTGAGACGACACTTGTACTATCGGGGTTGTCTCCTGCTCTCATTCAGACTAATAAGGCCTTAGGTAATTTATTCTCTCCTTGTGGTTAACAACCTTTTCCATCGGAGCTGATTCTAATTCTCTTTTGTTTTGTAGGTATAGACCGTCGAGCCGCTTCAATTGTTGACATGGCAAGACGTCACCATGACAAACTATTGGTGATATGTATTCTCGTGGGAAAAGGGTGCTTAGAGACAAAAGTGATGACATGGTCGAAGTTGAAGATCGATTGTTGGTATGTCGCCATAGGATGGTGTATCCTGTTGTGGATTCACCCTCACTTCCTTAGTCGGAGGTCATAGGTCCTTCCAAATCGCCTACTACCGCCAAAACTGATCCTGACCTAGTGGGACGATTCATGGTAAATTTCCATCTAAGCCTGTTAACCCTGCCAATCCTCCCCATGGCCCTTTTGTGGGGGGGGGGGTCACCATCAGCATCAGAAGGGACCTTCCTCGAGGCTAGGGACTCAACTAAAATGTCTTCCGACCGTGTTGAACGTGCTACACATCCGTTGGAGAAGTACTATCCCAAATTAGCGAGGGCGCAGACTGAGGCTGCACAAGGCATATGTTTGAATGTCATATTTCCTGCCAATGAGCGAGTTAGGATTCCTGACGGGCAAGTATCAAAGCAGAGTTCTATCTTTCATTGCATCCTGGCAAAGTTTCTTTCGAGTTGCAAGGCTTGCTCTCTATCACGCGACCAATTGGCCTTGTCCAATCTGCATCACGTGCGCTTGGAGATGATGGGTGCTCATAACTTCTAGTAGGTACTACTGTCCTCATCTTAGTTAACCCCTTATTCGTTATGCACGAATGAACTTGTTTAACACCGAGTAAATTTCCTAGGGTATGAACATCCTGCATTCTCTCTCTTTGCAATGCTCATATTGGAGGTATGACAGAAGGGGGGGGGGGGAGGTTTATCCAAAACAAGAGGATAAGAACCGCGATGCGGAGACCTCACAACGCTCTCTTTCTGATGAATTGGATGTAGTGAGGAAGCAATAGGTCGACAAGGATGATCGGATCCTTCGTTTAGAGTGTGAAAATGTGCGTTTATCTTTCGAGCTTTCTATTGCTTCTGCTAAATCCAGAAACTCTGAGGCCCAACTTTAGGAGGAGAAACAAAGGTCCTAGAGAGCTAGGAAGGATGTTTTTTATGGTCACCTAAATGCGTAAATCTCATCCATCAGATTCATTTAGATGGAGCTCACGGTTTTAAGAAGTCCCCTGCCTTCAAATCTACTGCTCTCAACCAAGCGATTGAACATGGTTTCATCAGTTTCTACAAGTGCTTGGAACCAATTGAAAACTTTGGGTGGTCTCAAGAAGGACTTCAACACGACCCTCCTTAGTTTCTTCAAGGACTCCAAGTGCCAGGACTATACCTCTAATCCCTAGTTTGCCCACTGACGATGAGTTTGTAGAATTAGCTACTCCATTTAGGAACACCCTCCATGACGAACCTGTTGCTCAATCTGATGATTCTAGTTTTGGCTCCCCTACTGCATTGTAACGAGCCATGCAACCCCTCCACTTGAGCCGGATGCCCCTCTCGTGATTCCTCCTACGAGCGATAACTCCGCTTCTCCTCCAACAAACTAAGTCACAATTTTTTTTGCTACGTAAAGACTTTCTACATTCATTCTGCATTTTTCTTTAGTAATATTTTCTTTTTTTCTCTTTATGTGTTCTTCCATGAGCATGTTAGGCTGGTTCTTTTATTTTTGGTTAAAGATTCGATGAATGCTTGATTCCAATATATTGTAAGATCTAACTTGTACTTTCTACTTTTATTCATATGGATATTTGTGTTGTTGTTTGTGCTTTTATCACAAATAATATAATTTCTACACGACAGGTACCGTTATTCATTGTCAAGAATATTTTCCTAGCCAATTGAACTTGCAAATTCGTAATTATTTTTTTTTTTGAACGGTAATTGTTTGTCTAGTTCAATAACTAGTGGTAACGCAACATAATTCATCATGTCGTAATGGTCGATTATGTTGTGGGATATGCAAAATCTAGCTTAAATAAATAATTGTATAAATTTATTGGTTAGAATTGGATTTTTTTAGTTCTTAATGCTGTTGGTAATTAAATCTTGAGAACGTTCCTAATTGTTTACTGATTAGGGAATTAATTAACAGATGTTCCAAGACTAACAAAAAGGTAAGAAAATGAGAGGTTGTTAGGTCGTACCAATGATTATAAGTAATTTATCAAGTATGAATGATTGTTATATTTGCATTGATGATCAATAATGGAATCAAGCACGGTCCTGTCTTAACAACCCCTTCCCTCTTTTATTTTTATTATTATTTGAACAAATTGATTTAAAATCAATATATGTGGATTCGACCCTACTCACTATTTTCACAAGTTTTAGTATGAATAATATTTTGGTGAATTTGACGCCCATCAAATTTTGATTTCGTTGTAGGGGATTGGTGTTTTTAAATCAATTTATTTTTGTTACTTGTTCTCTTTACTTGGTTTTCAATGCCACGATCTTCTTGTACAGGTGAAGTAGAATTTGATCTCAAGATTGAGAAGACCGCATGAAAACTTCGAATAAAAACCAAGCAACGCATTAAAGAAGCCTCTACCTCTTTTGAAACCGAGGCACATCTAGCGTTAGACGTGGCACCATCTAGGGACTTTGAAGATGAAGTCACTGCTTGAAATTCGGAATGAACAATTAATGAGATGACTTCTCTTGACTTAATTCAACTACCTCTTTGCATTGATCCAACTTTAGATGTTGATTTTGAACTTAAATCTAGCCTTATTCACTTTCCACTTTTCGTGGCCTTGCAGGTGAAGATCCACAGAAACGTCTCAAGGAATTTCATGTAGTATGGTCTAGGATGAGAACCCAAGGGATCACCGAAGAGCAAGTCAAATTACGAGCTTTTCCTTTCTCTTTAGGAGATAAAGCAAATGATTGACTCTATTCTCTACCTTCGGGATCCATCATTAGGTCAAATGAGCTCAAAAAGAAATTCTGTGAAAATTACTTTCTCGCCTCACGAACTACAATTATTCGGAAGCAAATAAGTGAAATACGTCAATTTTTTAGGGAAAATTTCCATGAAGCATAAAGTTAAAAATAAGCCAACTGATACAACCAAAAATAATTTTTTTCCCGTGAACTTTTCAGATACATCTCCACTTGGAATCGAGAAACAAAGATATGAAAAACATATATTGAATCAAATTAACCACACCAATGGAAGACAGAAAATATAGTTAGAAAAAGAATTAAAACAAAAGACGTTGCTGAAGCAATCTTGTTATACAGATACTGCGCCAAAACCCGGAGTCAATCAGTTGACAACACGGCAGTTTCTCCTGATCTCCCCCTGTTTCCCGGTGAGAACCTCAATGTTTCCCATACGCACCATTGCAGCCGCAAACTTCTTAGCCCACACATTCCCATACTTTGCATTGTACACCACCTTTTTCGCCGTCATGGGGCTGCTCAGCAGAACCTGATCCGACGTCAGTAGCCCCCTATTCGCCTTCAATCCAACGTAGTACTTGCTGTCCAGACGAGTAGGGGTGATGGAATCAAGATTCACTGTGGGGTCTACTGTCGGAGCTGCAGTCGCATTGGCAACTGGTGGAGGGCAGATTGTTTTCAAGAAAGCAGCATAACTAGGGTCCAGGGTGGGATCTTGTGTTGGATAGAGCCGACTAGCAAAGGAACTGCAGTGAGAAATGCCGATGGAATGAGCGCCTGAAAGAGTCACCATTTCGTCAAGGGAGAGTCCCTTTCTTGCAAAATTGTCCCTCAGAGTGGTGGCATTGAAGAATGGGGCAGGCAAATTCAGGAGGGGCTCGTTTATCAAGGACACATTCCCATCACGACGGCCAGATGGGACATCGTAGTTTATATTCCCAAGTTTGCAGGAGCTGTCACGAGCTGCAAAGGCGATGATGTCGGCACAGGACACTATTCCAGGGCATCGAAGCTCCAGTTCTGCTTTTGCTGCATCTATGACTTCAAAGCCTCGTAGACTTCCCTTGTTTGGTATGCTTTGCTTTTCTGTATTTGGTCCATCCAACAGTACGGAAGCATCACATCCCTATTAACACATAAAATACGAGAAACTTCAAACTTTTTCAGATTTGGGTACGAAACATACACAAATATAGCATGCATTAGCTGTTTTAGCGAAAGATATGATTTCAGGAACCCATGCATTCAGTGCTGAGAAATAATTACAACAAGGAGCATTAACATCTCAACTAACACAAAGTTGAAGATGGAGAAATCAATTCTGAAATTCCATAATAAGAAGTTGATTAGCAAACAGTAGATTCAGGGTGTTATAACATGCGTACCCTGACGAAGCAATCATGGAAATGCAACCTGACAAGGCCAGCACCAAGGCCACGGTTTAGAGAAACGAATTTGTTCACATACTTTCTCACAATGGCTTCCGCAGGGGGGCAAGAGTATTTATAGAACCCAACTTTAAGTGGTGGATTGGCTGCAGAAGTGAGTGATACGAACAAAATGAAGCAAGAAAGAATAACTGGGATATTCCTGGTGTTGGAAGCCATTGTTATGATGTATGCAAAGAGGAAGTGAGAAAGGTATGGATGCTGCAGATGGATTCATGAGGGGTAGTATTTGTAGTTGTAGGCGGGATGAAGATAAATTAATATTCTTAATCTGGTGTAATGGTGGATCAATTCTCAAAACCAGGACGTGTATAGATGTAAGCAACTTGCAACTAAATTTATAAACTTGTGTTCTTTTACATCCATTATCTTTTTACACGTTATTCACTTAGTTTTTCCTTACAATCTCTTAGTAAAATTTAAAATAATCTCCTTTGAGTTTGAAGCCTTTCTTCTCCAACTAAAAGATTTAAGGGAACTAATTAGGAAGCCGTTGTTCTGACTGTTCTTCTCTGAATTGACATTCTATTTAGAGTTTGACTTGGTTGATTAATACATGAAACAAATTATGTCTGAGCAGTAGTACATAGTATGTATGTGTGTGTATATATATATATTCTTCCAAGTATTGCTTGCATTATTATTGATTAAGAAAGACTTCATAAGTCGTTGACATTAATTTTATGTCTTGTAGTCTTTGACGTGTAAAGGTTGAGGGTGGAGACAACCAAGACATGTACATTTACTCTTTGTATAAACTTGTAAACTACTTACTTCCACACACGTTGGCTCGGACACTTAATTCTCAATTTCCACGACATTCTACCTCCTATAAATGCCTGTAACCAATCTCTCCACAGCATTAACAGCATTTAGCACGTACAAACCTGTTCACTAGTACTCTTGATCAGATACGTGAACAGTGCTTCCAACAGCAGAAGTTTCCATGTTATGCTTTCTTTCTTCATTTTGTTCATTTCAATCACTTCTGCGACTTATCCACCACTTCAGCTCGGGTTCTACAAATATTCTTTTCCTCCTACCGACGCCATTGTGAAAAGGTACATGAACAAGTTCGTCTCTCTCAACTGTGACCTTGGTGCGGCCTTGTCAGGTTGCACTTCCATGACTGTTTTGTCAGGGTATGCAGTCATATCTAGCACCTATGTGTATTTTTTGGCTCATCAACTTCTTATTATGGTTTTGTAGAATCGATGATTTTCCCATCTGCAACACTAATTATGCTCCATGTTGTTAAAATTACAACTAATTCTCATGACTGGTGTTCTGTGTGTTAATAGGGATGTGATGCTTCCGTACTATTGGACGGACCAAATACAGAAAAGCAAAAAGCATACCAAACCAGGAAAGTCTACGAGGCTTTGAAGTCATCGATGCAGCAAAAGTAGAACTGGAGCTTCGATGCCCTGGAGTCGTGTCCTATGCCCCGACATTCTCGCGTTTGCAGCTTGTGACAGCTCCTGCAAACTTGGGAATATAAACCACGATGGCCCATCTGGCCATTGTGATGGGAATGTGTCCCTCATAAATGAGCCCGTCCTGAATTTGCGTGCCCCATTCTTCAATGCCACCACACACAGGGACAATTTTGCAAGAAAGAGACTCTCCCTCGACGAAATGGTGACTCTTTCAGGCGCTCATTCTATCAGCATTTCTCACTGCTGTTCCTTTGCTAGTTGGCTCTATCTGAAACAAGATCCCACCCTGGACCCTAGGATTTCAGGATTCAAAAATCTCATATATACTGATTTAATTATCTGAGTAATGTGACTCCAAGTATGCATGATATTGTTTTATAATATTAAATTTATAATAGTTGGTGTGATTCTGTCCTTATAATTAATTAATTTTGGAGTAGTTGCTCCTAATAAAACATTATGGAAGTAGACAGATATATTCCAACATTTCCTGGCTAAATGGTAAGTCATGCTCTTTCTTGACAGCGCGGTTTTGAAAGGACCAAACCAGTAGAACAAAGAACCAAGTACAATGTACAGTTTGTATTCATCCTTGAAGTCACACGAAAAGGACCTTTTTACAAGTTAATTTGAACAAATCATACAAGGAAAACATGTTCACCACTCTTTGTTTCTGCAACCATTTTCCAATGTCTGCAGCCCACCAAATGAATAATTATAAAAGAATACAATTGAAACAGCAGCCAAAATCATCATCAGTTCACGACACGGCAGTTCCTTCTGATCTCTCCCTTCTTTCCTGTCAGCACATCAATGGATCCCATGTGCACCATTGCAGCAGCAAACTTCTTTGCCCAAACCGACCCGTACTTAACATTGTCCACCACCAGCTTGCTCGTCAATGGACTATCAAACAATGTTTGATCTGAGGTTAAGAGCCCCTTATGATTCTTCAGATTCACATAGTACTTGTTGTCCAACTGATTAGGTGTTAGAACATCGTTGTTCACCACAGGATCGCTGTTGCTAGAACCAGGAGCCGGGCATCTACTTTTCAAGAATGCAGCAAATCCAGGGTCCAGAGAAGGGTCCTGATTAAATGTTGCATTGAACCCTGAGAGCCTGTTGGAGAAGGAAGAGCAGTGAGAAACACCGATGGAATGAGCACCAGAGAGCGTCACCATTTCGTCAAGTGAAAGCCCTTTTCTCTTGAAGTTGTCCCTCAGTTGGCTGGCTGTGAAGAATGGAGGTGGAAGGTTTTGCACAACTTCAGAGCTAAGAGAAACACGCCCGTCCCGACGCCCTGATGGCACGTCGTACCCAATCCACCCTACTTTCAGGGCGCTGTCTCGAGCAGCAAAGGCTAGAATGTCTGCACAAGACACGGTCCCAGGGCATTTAGCTTCGATCAGGGCCTTTGCCTCGTCTACCACCTCGAAACCTCGGAGACTGGGGAAATTAATAGGGCTAGCTTTCTCCGCAGCTGGCTTTCCAGGCACCGAATCCAACAGCACGGAACCATCACAACCCTATAGTAATCACGTGCATAGCAACATATATATCATGAAGGGGTACATATAGTTCATACGCAGATATGATTTATCATCAGCAATAATCTTCATTATAAAAGTCAATACTATTCTAGCCACGTTCATACATACCCTGACAAAGCAATCATGGAAATGCATCCTGATGAGGCCAGCGGCAATTCCAGGATTCTTGGACACGGCTTTTTCGACAGCCTGCCTGACAATGATCTCTGCATACGGGCACGTCTTAGCGTAATATCCCACTTTGAGTTTCTGTGTTTTGCCGCCTGATGACTTAGACTTAGCCGTAGAGCTGCTGCAAATCAGGCAGAGCACCAGCACAAGAACTGATGCAAACTTTGACATCTTGGAATTCATGTTGTGAAAGAAAACTACAGGATGCTGATAGCTTGAGACTGATGGATGAGGTATATGTTTGATTCAAGTGTATATATAGTACAAAATGATTGAAAAAGTTGCACGGATTGGCATTAGTTTAATACAGTTATGATGACAGATAACCGTGTTTTTAGCTGTAGGGATTACTTAGTATATACAAGGTTTGAAGTGTTCTTAATGATGATCAGTCATCTGACTTTGTACCAATTCCACTCATAATATCTTAATTCCCTCTCATCTTCCCCCATACTTTTCTCAATTTCTGAACATGTAAATTGTAGTGTGTTGGGTTTGGTTTAGGAAATTAGCTATGGATTAATAATTAATGTGTCTGACTTTGTTTAAAATATTATCATATTGGGAGTTTTGAAATGGTTTATAATGAAACTTTCAAATGAGGGGAGTTTATCAAATTTTATTCTTTACCAACTCATCATGAACATGTCAAACTAGATATATTAATTTTGTTAGTTAAGAATGTTTGTTTTGGATGGTTCAAAGTATCCCTCTTCATTTTTATTTACGTACTGTTTCATATTTTAATGTATCTATGTCATTTAATATGTACATGATGTTAGGAATGACAACTAGTAAAGCAATATTTGTTGTCGTCCCACATTGCTTTCAAAATAAACTTTCAACTACTTTATACACCATCCTTAAACATTTGGTTTTCGAAGTGTGGTTTGGTGGATTTTGGAAGAATTATCATATGCACGTACCCACTCGTCCCGACCCTTGCGATTATATATTTGTTTTGCTTAAAATACATTTAAATCCTACACTTATCCAAACTTTTTAATCAAAGCTGACCCAATTTGATATGGTTGAGGAAATTCTGAGTCTTATAACCGTTTTGTGTAGACTTTTTCCTGCTAACTCTCAACAAGGTTTGTGCAAATTTTCTCTTGCTAACTCTCGACAAACCGAGGCCTTCCTTTCTAAATAGGCCTCAATTTTTCACTTCAGGAGCACATTTGAACACGAGTTCTTCTTTCCTCTCTATAGATTTCTTCTTCTTCCTCTTTTGTGTGATACAACTTGTTGTTACAACTCTCTATTCTCTATGATAAGTGCACGCGTTAGAGAGTGTTGTGTTAACCTTGGAAAAATAAATGGTTGTAACGATTGCACCACGGTCGTACCGAAATTTTGCTTTCAGGATGATGGTTATTCCACGAAACAGTGATATCATTTTCTGATTTTTCCTAACATTATCTGAAAGCAAAAATCGATATACATCAGAAAATATTTCAAGATGTTTAATATGTTCTCTCATATTTATAGATGCAATCAATATGTCATCAATATAGACAAACATGAATTCGAAATAATGTTTAAAAAGATTATTCATTTTTCTTTGAAATATCTGGGGTGCATTAGCTAAACCCATTGGAAGCTCATTCCAAATATATTGTCCCTTTGGTGTGGAGAATACAGTAAATTTTTTTTATTCACTCTCCATATTAATCTGATAAAAATCAGATTTGCAATCAAATTTAGAAAACACTTTTGCTCCTTTAATACAATCAATTAAGTGTTTTCTCGACTAAGAATGTAATAACCATCAAATTCTAATATTTTGTTTATACCTTGATAGTTAATTATCAACTTAGGTTTACCTCTCTTAATCTCACCATGGTTTCTTACCAGAAATCCAGGGCTATTGTAGGTAGAGATTCCAAGCTCGATAATCATCTGCATATCTTTCTTGTCTTCCTGTTCATCTGGTAGGTTTGTATCGAACGTATTCGTACTTGCATTCTTCTTTAACCTTCAAAGTAGCTTCGATCTTGTTCCTATCCCAGCATGCCAGAGGATTTTCACTTAAGCTCCTCTGGATGAGCCTCTTGTCATTCTCAAGAGAAAGCCTGTTTTCCTCGTTGATATCTAGCGATTTCATTTCTAGTAGTGCTTCTTTAAGGTTCATAATTTCCTCATCGGATTCCTTATAGAAGCTATCGCTGTCTATTAGTTCCTGTTGCATGAAAGACAAAATGACCTTACCAAATTTTCTCTTATCCTGCATTTGTGGATTAGTTAATCTGGCATCAAAATCACCAAGTTTGCTACGAAAATTTATTGGCATTATCCTATTAAATGTCTTTTCCCTTTGCAACACTTGTATCTCACTACCATGGTTAGTAGTAAAGATTAACAGATTCTTTTGATTATCTTGCATATATCTTGCAAATGTTTGATGAAATTATTACCTAGCAAGATATCGGCACCCGTATCATGAAAGTAAATAGAAGGTGTTTTTACCCTAAACCAGGGTGACCCAAATGTTCCTCCAATCATAATTTTGGCTTCTCGTATTCCCTTATTGAGTATTAGGGTTTTTTATGAAAAATTCTTATCTGCAATAACGGGTAAAGTTTTCCTTGCCTCCTTTGGAAACACTCCAGATTTTGCCGTGCAAATTCCTGATCCTGAATCAATATAAGCTGCAAAATATTTTGTCTTATATTAATCATACAACATACCAACACATATGTATATAGAAAAAGAACTCGTCATTCAATCCTTATGGTAACACCATCAAGAATGAATTTCATTCCATTACATTTTCTTCCCCATGGTTGATGATCTTCGAGGAAGTTTAACCCCAGAGTCATACTCCCGTTTTCTCGTCCTGCAACACCTGCAACTAAAATTTCATGGCCTGTTATTTCTAACATGCCTTCATACCTATTGATAACAGGTTGCTGCAAATGATATAAGTCTCACAAGGGAAAAAATTTTTCTTTCTTAGTGATGTTAAATAGTACTTGTATTTCCTTCCATCCTTCAGGGCATCTAAGTTTCACGCTATTTACCCTAATCTCTTGAGGAGTTAAAGCTTTTTATAACTCTTTTTCCTTTCGTTTGTAGCCTGTAATCCTATCTTTCGAAAAGGACATCTTGCTACTAAACTCAATTCTAAAACTAAGTATTCTATCCAAAACTAGCTGATATTTTATGATGATATCGACACCACCTATTCTAGGTATCCTTATTGGATCTGGTGTCATTACCTTGGCAAATTCCTTGAAAATTCTAGGAATCTCAATATACTCTTTCCTAATAAATAAATCTGAATTATGTGTATTGGAAAGGGAAAATGCAATTCTATAAGTTATAGAATACGGTCTATTTCCTTCTTTCATTAGATCTTTTCTTTGAAAATCTTGATGAAGAGTTAAGGCTCTACTGAAATCTTGGTCTGCTAGGTTGTATGCAATTCTAGGATTTTGAATGTCAAATATTAATTTTCCTGCATATAAATTATCCATCATTGTTCCAAGACAACCATCTCTTAAGTTATTGATTCTTCTATCCATTATAGATAAATGTATTTTCTGAATCAATTCATTCTTTAAAAGTTGCTTTTATTACTACTTCAATAGTTCCTATGTGGATCCATTTCATAGTAACAACTACTTCTTCTCTAAGCTTACTTAATTCTTCAAGAATTTCTTGTTTAAGAATCAGTTGCATTTCCATCACATTGCCAGTAAGTTCCATAGATATAGCAAACTCACTAAACTTATTTTGTAGATTATGTGATGCTTCCTTTGGTTTAGTCCTATTTGGTTTAAGACTTTTCCAATTCCTTCAATCCTAAATTCATCGTCTGGGCTGAGGTTGGAATCTTGTCGCATGATTCTTTCCATAATTTTGTTGGTCACCGTCATTTTGGAAAAGAATCCTAGCAGACTTTCGGAGGTTTGAAGCCTATCACCTTCGTTGTAGTTATTCTAACTCAGTTGAAGATCCATCCGAATCTGTTTCTACTTCTTCCTCATAGACACTTTCGTCTGATGGAAGGTCTTCGAATTGGTAAATGGGTACCAAATCGCCATAATAGACTGCATCCAAAATGTCATCCGTGGCTTCAAATTTTCGTAATTCACCACATTTCTGCAGGCAGTCGGGAGGTATGTGTCATCTTGCTGCGCAGGTCCAGCAATTGCAGTCTTTGAAACTTTCATTGGCTCGGGTATGGGCACATTTGAAAGTTCTTCTTGTAGGAGTTATTCCGGTGGATCTTGCATCTGTTCGTCTAGATCATTGGGATGAAGGCCTTATTGGTACTGTTTTCTGCCCAGATTTGTACGATCTGGCCTTTGACTTGGACCACCATGATTTTCATCGGGAAAAGGTTCTCCTGGAATTCTTGGAGTATGAGTCACTATTTTGCTTCATCCTTTTCCTTGGCTCGCTTGATTCTGCTATAATGGTTGAAAAATCATTGTTATCACAACAGAGAGGAGTCTGTTTGATTTTACTTCTCAGTCTTTTGATGTTCTTCTAGATGGATGCTTGATAACACCAATCTTTCAGTTTGTCTTTAAGAAAAGACATTCTTCGCGCCACTGAATCTAGTTGTCCTTCAGGTACTTTGTATGACTGGATCAACATTTTCCTCCGTGGACTGCATATCTTTGCGAAGGACATTACAGCTGCTACTTTTGTTGCTACTCCACTCTGGAAGAAATACTTGCGAAACCAATAGATATATTTATCTACTGCGCAAATACTTCTTAGTTCAAGGCTGAAGAGAGCTTGTGCATATTCTCTACCTTTTCTGCTCTACTTCCTTTGAAGTATCCATCTCCAATGAAGTGTATCTTGATAAGCCTTCCTAGTCGCTCTGCTATCACACCTTTCGAATCTCCGGTAAGAATGTTGGCTTTGGTATCTTCTGGGGTATTATCCCATCCAATCTTTACAGATCCCTCCAAGCTCAACTCAACAAGTATTATGAAGTTTTCCTTGTCGAGCTCTAGGGTAGTTGTTACTATCTTGATGACTACAATCCATTCGTCTATCAACATCTCGGTATTTCGAAAATCAATAATATCCAGATTAAGTATAGCGCCGTATGGATGTAAAGGCTGGAGCATGGTCCTTGCCCAGGGTGTATTTTAAGGCACTCTCTTTGGATTTCTTCCTGGATTCTCTTTTAGCTTGGTTCTCACAAACGTTGGAGTGGCATTAGTGTGAAAATCCGCACTTTCTTTCATTGGTTGATCTTGTGGAGGATCATTAGAACATGTACTTTCCTCCGGCGGTGGTAGTGCTGGAGTGATTTCATTTGTTTGGATATTGACTCAATTCACAATCCCGAGTTGGGAAAAAGATTCTGCCAATTCTTGTAGATCTGATAGATCTGCTCTCGTTACCTCCATTATTTTATAGTTTTGATAGATGCGATAATCAGATCCTCTCTGGACTTCGGCTTTGGAATTTTCGTGGTCTTCCCCTTCTGATGTAGAAGAGGTACTGTTTCAAGGGCATCCCCGATTCGCTCGTGTTTGGATTTTGACGTCTTAGGGCTCTCCTTTTGGTTTCTCTTTAGATCTGCAATTTCTGCCAAATCTGTAAGGTCCTTGTGTAGATCGCGAAGGATCTTAAGAACCTCGTCCACTTTCTAGTTCAAAAATTCTATTTTCATAGGTATGTGAATTAACCTATGTCCATAGTCTTGAACTGTCTTTTGTATCTTCCTCAGATCTTGGGAGATCTTCGATGTATCCGACTCAAGTTCTTTCCAATAAGTTTCTATAAACATAATTTTTAGAACTGAAATTATGTAGAAATTTACCCGTTCCGCTTCTCCTGGTTGAGATTCTACCATGAACTTTAGTGGAGTGTAGACTCCTCACTGCATTTTCTGGTAGTACTGGTCGAACCTCAAAATTTCTCAGCATTCTTGTTCTTCCTCTAGACTCAATATTGATCATGGCTGGTCTTGGCGTGGTCTTAAACGTTTATATGAGCCCCAATTAAGTCAATCTTTAAACTCAGGACCTATTAAGCCCAATGGGGCCTGTTTTATTTTTATACTTATGAAATTGAGGTATCTTTTAAATACTTACTTAAACTATTCTTATTTTGTACTATCGTTAAGATTTCGTTGACAATCAAATGTTTATTTGTTCCCCTATTTATTGTGTTGCATGTTTGATTATACTTAAAAAATCAAAATATCACTACTACAAACAATCCATAAACTAAAAAACAAATAACAAAAACTTGCCAATTTCGACACCATTATGGAGTTTTGGTTCTTATCTTTTGTCAATTTCAAAACAAAAATTCTAGGTAGAGCAAATTTTGGTGATGAATGGAATTGAAGGTAATTGTTTTGAAGGCTGGAAAAACCCTAATTTTTACTATATCAATTGGATTATAATTGAGGGTGCATTTATACTCTTGTTTGGGAGTGGCAGACGAGTCGAGCTGGCTCGCGAGCTTCACGAGCAGGATCGATTTTTTATATATTTTATTTTTAAAAATTTTATATATTTAATTCATATTCAATACTTTATCAATTTTATATTCAAAATTAGCATATATTATAATTAATAATCAATATCATACATCGTTTTGGATAATAATAAATTATGGTACTTATGTTTATATATTTAATCTTTATACAAAAATAAATTGAATCAACAACTTAGTAAATTATAATATTTTTTATAATTAAAATTATTATTTAATATGACACATGTAAACTTTATGTTATATTTTAATATATATTTGTATCACGTTATACTTTTTTAAATTGACAAGTAATTCACTTATGATTTCTTTATCTATTTTCGATTTTTATATTTATATCAATATACATACTATACATTATGAAATCTATTTTATTATTTATAAATTTATGTCAAAAATTTAGTAATTTCTATGAATTAATCTAAAATAATAATAATAATAATAATAATAATAATAATAATAGTGATGGTTGAATAATTTTAATTATTTTAATTATTATTTTATTATATATAATGAGATCAAAAAGTTTAATCAATAATTACGATATCTTAAAATTCGGGCACTCGATTCATACTAAATTTAAATATATATAAGACTGTGTCCATTAGACCATATCAGATGGTATGATTTAAAATCACATGGTCTGATTCAACGATACACCATCTTGAATGATTACTCTTATGTTTCGAGTACGATATTTCGACATCCGTATATCCAATAAGTCTAAAACTTTACCAAATGTATTTTTCTGTAAGTTTGATCATATCTGACGGTTTGATCTGAATTTTGATGGTTCGAGTAACCCATGTTGTTCAACAATGTAAGATGATAGTTATACCAATATTATACTAACATTTATGAATATATAAATTTTGTAAATTGTGAACATATATTAATTTCAATGTTAAAATATTTTAATCAATTGCATTATTCCAGATAATGGATACTTTTCTACAATTCTAAATTGTTCGATATGAATTTTTTTTTTATATTTTACTAATTATATTACTACTAAACTAGTTAGTAGTTTATATTTATAACTATAAATTTAAACTTTATACTATATCTGGTATATTTATAACATAGTATACATTATAATAATCTATTATTACTTATAAATTTATATAAAAAAATTTGGTGATTCGATCCCATGATTTAATATAATTTAAAAAAAATTATAAATAAAAATCAGCTCGAGCTCGAAAAATAAGAATTGAGCTCGATCAGCTCGAACTCGAGCTCAAAATGTAAGAATCGAGCTTGAAAAATAAGAATTGAGCGAGATCAGCTCGAACTCGAGCTCAAAATGTAAGAATTGAGCTCGAGCCACTCTCCTGCAAATCAAGCTCGACTCATTTACACCCCCTACTCTTGCTCCTAATGTGGAAGCCAAGTGGGTAAATAGTGTAAGTGTAAATTAGTGGGAGTTCTCTTTTTTTTTAATGACTTTGCCCTCCCTCCTGCCATCGGCTACAGCAAAAAAAGGTGCTAAGAATTTAATGTCCTAACATGAATTAATTTTCAGAGTGGAATCTGCAAAATTTTTCTTTTTAGGGAGCAAAATACGTATTTGAATTGTTTCGGGGTCCAAAGTGTAATTTAGCCAAATTAAATCAAACAAAAATTTATAATAAAAAAATTAAGATAATTACATCTACACCCCAATCTATAATTTATTTTACAAAAATTATTCATATTTTTTAAAAAATTATATATACACCCCCAACAAATCAGTATTATTACACTAACTATCCCGATTTTTTTGGTATCAAAGAAATTTGTGTAAATAAATTATAAATATGGGGTGTAAGTATAATTATCCCTGAAAAATTATAACTAGAATAGAAAAAAAAAGTAGTTAAATATATACCAGTATAGATTATAATGAACTCATAAAATAAAAATAAAAAGGATATATTATGCATTATGAAAGAAATAAAAAATGGGTTAATTGGGTGGGGATAGTGGGAGCAGTCCGTATCAATTTGTATTGAGCAGCATCAGTTTGGTAAAAGAGAAGAGAAAATGTGGAAAGACAAGAGTCCTGGGCTCAAGATTCTGTGGGTGTGGACATTGGGAACTGCTGCCGGTACCTCTTCTAACCCTCTTCCAATTTTACAGATTCATTCATATACCCTCAACACATCTTCTTTGTGCAACTGCAGTTCTTGTGACAAATGTTGTGAGGACGAGAATGAGAGACATGGAGCAGCTCATCAACGCCCAACATCAAGTTTCCCTCGAAAATGCCTCCACGGAAGACGATAAACCTTAGCCCTTTTGGTTATCTACCACCAGGTGTTTGATGAAATGCCTGACTGGCAAATCTTTCTTCTGATGCTACTTACTTGATTTCATTTGGACGCTTAAAAATCTCTCTTCTGTTGGGATTTTAGTGATGCAATAATTTACCTTCAATTTTTGGTCAAAGCAATATGGTGGTTGCAATTGCTAGTAATAGTAGTAGTGGTTGGTTACATTTATGTACTTAAAGACATCATCCCGTCCCATGGCTGCCTTTTGATTGAGCAAGATTGCCTCTCCACTCATACTCCATCTTCTCATTGACATGTAAAAGAGGTGAATGGTGTAAAAACAAATTTAAGGGTTCAATCAACTCTAAATACTTGTACATTTCTACAACCCAACTTCATGCCTATTGCACAGTTGGGGTCGGGCTGCTGAACTTTTGTACCTTGAGGTAGGGTCGCTGAACCCACTTTGAGCTTACTGCTAATGGATTTTGAGAACAGAAAAAACATTAGGCTTGCTAGGTGGCCCTAGCTAAGACCCTCTGATGCTTAAACTAGATGTAGTAGGGGTCGAATTCGATCTAAGGAGAGCTGAAGAGATTAAAGACATAATAAATGCACTTGCCTTAAATGTCCATATTTACCAGTATTCCTAGTGTACGAAACCATATAAAATAATGCCACGTGTTGTCATCTGGGCGTCAGAGTGTCAGATGATCCTGTGGTTGTCGAGTCGGGTCCGCCTTCTAGGGTGGGTCGGGTCGGCGCCTTCACGCGCGGATCCTGAATATTTTTATTATTATCTTTAAAATTGGAGGGCAATTTTATCCTTTGAAGCTGGAGAGGATAATTACCCTCATCACAACTAACTTCAATAATAATTACATTATTACATCTTCTTCTTCTAATCTAAACCCCTTTTTCTCTAATACATGTATGAACCAACCATTCAAGAATATGTAATACTTTTTGATTTATGTAGACGATGATTGAGGTGGTAAATAACTATTTCAAGATTAATTTAAGTTATTTTATAGGCAAACACAAAGTTGGATGTAATGTAATTAATTATATTTGTTATTTTATCACAAAATAAAGGAAATATTATATGTTTAATAATTGTCTTCAACTGAAAATAAAAACAAAAAAGAAAAAACCAGAGAGAGAGTGCTGTTTTGGAAGTGGGGTTGGGCCGCAAAAGTAGCTTCTCAATTCACCCACCTCAAAACTATTGTGTTACTTCCCATTGTGCTCTGTGCTTCACCACTTGTACTTTCCTTTCTTAACTTTTTTTCTTTTTTTATAACGGTTCCGTTATTATTTTTTCCATCTCTATCAGTATTTTTCCCCTTCCCATTTGCATCACCTCCTCTCTCTCTCTCTCTCTCTCTCTCTCTCTCCACTATCGCGAGAGTCTCATCAGACTCTGCCCTCTCCTCGATTCCCCTAAAATCGGTTTATGAGGTAAACCATTTTCTTTGTATTTTCATATCTTGAAATTCCTTGTTATTCCTTTGTTTCTTTGATTCCTTTGATTTTTATGCTCAGATCTGCTTTTTCTTGTTTCTTTCTGATGTTTCGTCGGTAGTTTATTTTTATCCCCCCGGTTTTTGTGAAACTTGGTGACTTGATCTTGATTTTTCTTTCCTTCTTTTTTTTTGGATTTCTTGTTGTAAATTTATGTAGCTAAAGAGGGTTTCTTTCCCTCTTTCCCTTTATTATTTCTTATCCTTTACTCGTTAGAAGATGATCTGTTACGGGGATCTGAAAGAAGAGATCTTTTTTTTCATATTTTTTTTTTGATATTTTAATCCTGTATTTGCTAATCTTTTTTCATCATTTTTGGTCTTTTTGCCATGCAGCTCGAAGGAGAAACCCACTCTTGGGTAAGTTTCTCTACAACTTCGCAAGAAAGTATTTAGTTGTACTGTTAGCAAATTTGTTGGATACGCTATCTGCAAGTGGTTGATATTTACTTTAGTTAGCTCTTATGTTGTTAACTGCGGTTTTGTGTTCGATTCAGTTTCTCTTACTCAAACATTTTAAGGGTTGTGACAAAAGTCTTTTACTTTTTGAATTTCTAAGCCATTGACATTGAGCTATTTATTGCTTCTTTCTTTAATTTCTGGAGACTCTTGGGTAGTCATTCTCGCTCAAATATATTCTTATAATTGATAGATTACATTCTTCATCAGCTTCTTCTGTTTTGATGTGTGCTTTTGTCTGAATAATTTCATTATAGTGGCACGCGGATTAAGACCCGCAAACGGAATATTGCTGCGCCGCTGGACCCTGCGGCATTTTCGGATGCAGTGGTCCAGATTTATTTGGATAATGCTGGTGATCTGGTACACCTCTCCTTTTTTTGTGTGTATGTTTGGCACAGGGAGTTGGGGTTCATATTTTTATTTTGCAGATAGAATTGATTGAGTTTTTGATTCAGTGCTTCACCAAAAGCTCTGATCCTCTTGCGCTCGATGCAAGATTTGTTAAGTGATAATCAGTGTCTGTTATGCAGGAACTTGTCGCGAAGAATATTGAATCTTCTGACCTTAATTTCTCAAGATACGGTGACACATTTTTCGAGGTAGGTTTCCACGGGTTTCTTCTCAGATATGGAAGATGACTAAAAATTTTATTGTCTTTCTTGTTGTGGTCATAAATTATTCTTTTATGCTCATAGCTGATAGACATACTGAAGTCATTCCTTTGGCTCCAAGGCCTGCCTGTTCCTCTGCCACCTCGAGGATAGCAGTATGCCAGTACCAATCTTTGGCTATCAGTCTGTCGTTCTTGTTAAATACTAGCTCATTATAAGGATAAAACATAATGCTATTCTACAAATTGTTTCCTTGAGGCATAGATTCTTGTTGGGTTTTGGAGCTGAATTTGTTGTGTCTTGCTTAAAACATCTTCATCTATAGCACAACTTTTTTATTTTATGCTTTTTCTTTAGCAAGAGTTTGTGTAGCTTCTGTAGTTACTTGTTTCAAATGTATTTAAATACTTCATCAATTTCTGGGTTACTTTGCATTTTACAAATCTAAAGCTGTGTGACTGTTAAAACTTAAGCAGTTTTGGTAAGGTTTTCTTATTTATTTTGGTAGTCCTCACCACCTTGCTTTTTTGGGTTGAACTTGTTGCATAAATGCAGGTGGTCTTCAGAGGGGCTCGTACACAACCTGGCACAATCAAGCTTGATGAGGGGGAGTGCCATCCTTACTCTATATTTGACTGTGAGCCTAAGCGCGAAGTAATTTTGCCATCTGTGTTATATATACAGAAGATTTTGAGGAGAAGGCCTTTTCTTATAAAGAACCTTGAAAATGTTATGCAAAAATTCTTGCAATCTTTGGAGCTTTTTGAAGAAGATGAAAGGAAGAAGCTTGCAATTTTCACCGCACTTGCATTTTCCCAGAAGTTGTCTGGTCTTCCACCTGAGACTGTACTCCAGCCACTGCTCAAAGATAACCTTGTTGCCAAAGGGCTAGTTCTCTCATTTGTCACTGATTTTTTCAGGGAATATCTGGTTGATAATAGCCTTGATGACCTCATTTCAATTCTGAAGCGGGGTAAAATGGAGGACAATCTTCAGGACTTTTTTCCATCTGCAAAGCGGACACCTGAAGCTATATCTGAACATTTCACGTAAGTCCCCCCACACCGGCCACCCCAGTTGTAGGAAAGAGTTAATGGAAGAAATAATTTTATGTGATATTACCTAGATGATTATGTACTTCACTGATTGCTCTTTGCTTATGTTTTTATTACATATTGATGCCTGACAAATCCTGTGTTAATTTTTTGTTTTTTATATTTGGATTTAGTATATGGTTCTGTTGCATGTGATCTGGCTTATCTTCTAGACATAAGGACAAAGTTTTAATATTGTTAAAAAGATTTGGTAGGGTGTTGGGGACGTGTCAGGCTGATTTTGGAAAGCAGAATCTCTTCCCACCTTTAGGTTTATATTGAAGGGTTCCACCTCTATCCTATTTTCTCGTTAACTTGACTTTTCATGCTACCATCTTCGGTTCAACTTGAATTTGTTTCACCTTACGATTGATGAGCTTTGCAACTCATAGCTCCCTAGCTCTTTTCTGTCATGGAACACCGACAAATTCTTTCTAGGTGTTTGACCTTTTATTGTCCCTGTAATCCCTAAAGGACAACTGCTGAAATCAGACTGAGCCAATATTGACTTTTTATGATTACATGGCATTGGTTAATGCTATGTTTTTGTTCAGTTAGCCTTGCCAAATGCTTGGAGTTTCACATTTTGCAGAGGTTAGCCAGAATGTTTCCATTGTCGTATTGAGTGAGAACTTTACCAAGATCAGAACAGAGTGTGAACAAAATTGTAATTATTGTCCAACACTATGTGTCGTCAAACATTGCAATGTCTTGATTATAACATAAAATTGAAAACCAAATTAAGTCTTAATATAGACCTTGTACTTGGATTTATGTTGGATTTTTATCATTTGTGCTTAGCTGGCTTCCAGTCCTTTTCTATTCTGGCCTTGCTGAAAGTTCAAATAAACCAGAATTCTGATCGTGCTCTACTCTGATTTACCTGTTCTCAACAGAATTTTTTCAAATAAGGTTTCTAATATTGGTAGGATTGGTGCTCTCGTCGAGCATTTTAAATTAATTGTCTTTGAATTGTCTTATTTCTCAGCAAGGAAGGGCTTCTACCATTGGTTGAGTACAATGAGAAGAAAATATTTGAGGTGAAGCTTAAGGAAATGAAAGCTGCAATAACAAGTCAGATAGCAGAAGAAGCTGACGTAGCTGAAGTAATAGAAACTGTTAAACAACATGTAAAAGAAGCTAAATTTCCAGATATTGAGGTTGTGAGGATTCTTTGGGATGTTCTGATGGATGCTGTGCAATGGTCTGGAAAAAATCAGCAGCAGAATGCTAATTCAGCTCTGCGTCAGGTATGGTTCAACAGTATTATATGCTTCTGTTTTTTTCTTTAAATTGTGCTAGATATGGGCTGACTATCATTTTGATTAATGTTAGACTCAACTATGGCATGATGCGCCATACCATATTGATATGCACTTCAGTTGCTGTAAATATTTAAAACTTTTGTGAATTAGTTGGTATTCAGTTGTTGATTTCCAAGGACCATACAGCCAACTCCAACATTTTTGTTGTATGTTTATACTCTTTAGACTATAGATTTTATATGAGGGTTAACCATAGTATATAAGTCTTTATTACTCAAGTTTCTCCATGATTCTCATCTGGAACTTCACTAAACTTCATAAATGTTCTTTTGTTTCTTGTGGCTACAACTAGGATATAAAGATTTCGGTTTAAAAGTGAATTGTATGAAATGATCATATACTTAACAAATCACTGATTAGAGATGCTGTTGTATCCTTTTCATTCAGGTAAAAGCCTGGGCTGAGTTGCTGAATGCCTTCTGCACCACTGGAAAGCTTGAGCTTGAACTTATGTACAAAGTTCAGATCCAGTGCTATGAAGATGCTAAATTGATGAAATTGTTTCCTGAAATAATAAGGTCACTTTATGATCAGGATGTCCTTGCTGAAGATACTATTCTTCACTGGTTCCGTAAAGGAACAAACCCTAAGGGCAGGTATGTTATTAAGTACATGCATTTTGCTGTGATAGCATCCCAGGTTTCTCTTCTCCATGTCCTTTTTCTGATCTCGTCTAGCAATATGGTGCTAATAAAGTATGACGTCAATAGTTGGATTCAATTGTTGTTTTTGTTGTCATAGAAATGAAGAAAATTGCAAATGAGTGGATTCTCTGGTTGCCAAAATACACATTTATACTTGTTTACAGTTGCTTTCTTTTGCTTTTACAGCTGAAATAAAGTTTTTTACATACTTGATCGGTTATTACAGGCAAACTTTTGTGAAGTCATTGGAAGCGTTTGTAAAATGGCTTGAAGAGGCAGAGGAAGAAGAATAAGTTGGTGACTGATGCTATTTTATCTGCCTTGCCCCATTGCTTGTAAACCCTCCCCTTATTTTGCTTTGGTTATGTCTTACATCAAGTGGTTGAATATTTTGGGCATTGGACATGGGGTGATGATGGATGTTGTTTAACACTAGTTACTTGGTTGTGTAATGATGCTCCTTATTTGTTTTGAGATTCAGTATGAAACAATCTTTCCTTAAACCTATCCAAGTTGCTGCATCTGACTATAACTGTACACTATCTTGTTTTCTTCCAACTCCGACTCACGACCCCTTTTCATAAACACACACATTCTTGAATTTTCAGTCATACAGCTCTTCATCTTCATATTAATAAACAAATCTCATCATTGGAGTCGAGTATAGACTACACAACCTTATGATTTTCATGAAATGAATGCGGAATTGATGAGTAACTATAACTAGAAGAGACACTAACCAATTTATAAAAACAAAAAAAAACTAGAAGAGACACTTGATTTGCTCATTTTCCAAACAACTCAATCGAATTTGCATTAAAAATCATGAAGAGTGTCTGTTGCTCTTCCCCACCCCTGGAGCCGCTACTATATATAGTAATTTGTAAGAGAAGAAGAAGAAGAAGAAATCCATCCCTCCATCATCAATTAATCAAAATGGAGAAGTCAAAGGTTGATCAATCCTCATCAATCGGCACACATATAAATCTGAGCATACAGAACGGGCAGGATTACCAAGTGTTGAGTTATCGCATCAAGCGGGACATGCCTCTCCACCCCCTACTGCTCGATTTCTCTCGCCGCTTGGGTCTCCACTACAATTCTATTCGCTTCGTCTACCATGGCCGCCGTCTCAAGGACTCCAGTACGCCTCTTGACTTGAACATGGACGACGGCGCCGTCATTGATGCTTGGACCGAGCAGACTGGCGGTGGTTTCATGTAATTTCTGTTTAGATTCATTCATGTATTTGCCTCTGTCTCTTTCATGCATACCCATCCACATTCACATGCTGACTTGCATATCATATTCTCTAACGTTTGTCATAATTATAAATAAATTTTTATTTAGAATTATGAATGCCTCGTTTGAATTTCGGAAAATCTTACATTACTTGCTGGAAGTAGAATGATATCCTTTAGCGTTTCAAGCTACTTAAGAAATAGAAAATAATAATTAACAAATAAAAAAATGTCCTTCCACATCTGCCCCAAATATCAAGCTAGTATTATAATATCATGGCTCATAAAATTTTGACTATGATTCGATTATTTGAACCAAATTGTAATATTTTAAAAGATTAAGGGGGTCATTTTAATTAATAACTAGTTGTTTATGATAATTTATAGTAATAGGAATATGTATACATATTTTGATTTAAACTTTTACATGCCCTCTAATAAATGAAATGTTGGACGTGTTAGTAAAAGTATGTTGAGATATGAAAAAGAGAGATGCAGGTTGAAGATAATATACATCCAATATAAATCTAAAAATTAAAAACAAAAAAAAAGAAGATAGATTTAGATTATAGATGAAATTTTCAACTACACAAACACTCTTATAAACACACTTTTTGATGTTGTTGTTCAAAACAAAAATTTAGAGTATAGTGACACCATTTTCACAAAGAATGTGGGATATTTGTTTGTATAATTAAGTTTCACGTCAAAGGGATGTCTGTGTAATTTTCCCTAATCTATATAAACAAATAACTCAACATACACTAACAGAAAATGAGATTACGCTTTGCAAAAAAAACAAACGTATCTTGTTTGAGAGAGAGAGAGAGAATTAGCCTCATATCTCATATTGTTTGAAAAGGATAGCGTCTCAATCTCATTCCCAATCTTGGAACCAAACAAGTACAACCCAAATGAACCAAACAGAAAGCGAAATCTCAGCAATAAAAATCTACAAGTTGCAGAAACCAAAGACACAAAGTAGAAATTAGGTCTCAATCAATTGATCAGTTGAATTTAAAGAAGCTGCAATACCACAATTATTACCAGCCTCAGCTGCAGATACAAACAGACCACACAAATTTAACACTGTTGGAAAGAAGGAAAATAGGGAGAGCTGAATGCTACAAAACTCCAATTCTATCCACGGCATTGACAGACAGAATGAAAGGACGATCCCCAGACGCTCTAATATTATCCGGGTCCACCTCCCCCATCCACAAGAAACACATATATGGCCTTAGATCTACCGAGATTTTTCCCTTCTTTCTCCGAAAGAATGAAAAATCGATTTAGGGAAACAGAAAAGAATTGTAACAACTTCAATATAAATGCAATGCATATACTTGGTCTCTATTTCCTAACCTTTCTCTCTGCTGCAGCTTTCTCGTCTTCTTTCCCAGGTACAAACCTTGGCAAGGTCAAGAGTGTGTTCACGCGGGACACTCCTTCAAGGGCGGACCATTCTTGCCCACCTTCAGAATGTATCACTTCATCATCCACTTCCTCATTAGCTTCTGAAACATCTTCATTCTCTCCTCCAATAGGACCAGGAAGATCGTCATCTCCAGCTCCAACAACGCCAGAATGGCTCAATCCAATCGGACCAGGAAGATCGTCTTTCCTGGAGGCATCATCCTGTTCAGGTGAAGGGATATTCTCTTTGGATTTATCGGTAGAAGCAGCAGACTCATTTGAGTCAAGGAAAAGGCAAACCACAGCACAATCATCAACTTTGGAAGTTGGATACTTGGTCTTCCAAGCCCTGACTGCTGACTCAACTAGGGTCCGAGCTGCATTTGAACGTGCCCGGCAAGAACCCACAACCTCCACCACTTCCTTGTTCGATAGTACATCCCAAATCTGCAATGTACACAAATATTGGATCAAACAAGAAAAATGTTACAAAACTACATATAGCAAATGATGATAGAAAACATAGAAGTTCCATACCCCATCTGTGGCTAGGACAATGAACTCATCCTTATCAGTTATGCATCTATAGGAAATTTCAGGCACAGAGATAAGTCCAAACTCCTTGAGACAGAAATCACCAAATGCACGCGCCATAGCAAGACCAGGGGAGTCATTGTTTGGTAGCCAAACTCTTGCAACCTCCGGTTCATCGTGAAGGGCAAAGACACGTCCTTTACATTTGCGGATCCTCTCTGCTTCCGCTGCAAGACAAGCAGGACAGGTCAAGAAAGTGAAGAATGACTCCTTCACCTAGTAAATAGTGCTTAATCAAGTTTAAACCACTACCACGTTGATCAAGCCCGAGTTTTCATCATTCAACAAAATATTACTATGTAGAACGATGAAAAGCGTGCTAAAATTCTGACTACTATCTTAACCGCCAAGTACTTTTGTCATGAGTACACTCCTTGAAATTCTAATGCCTCGTGAGGCCTGATCAACAATAAAAATAAGGAATTGGTTCAAAAGTAGATAAAAGGTAAGCACCGGATACCTGACTAAATGCAAAATTCAGAAGACACAAATACAAATTGATATGAACAACTGGAAAGGAATAGGGGAAAAAGGAATGGTGGATTCACACGGCAACACAAACCTTATCAGGAAATTTAATGTTATACTAAAACTACAACCTATTACACTGAATTACTACAAGGTTTCAATCACTATTGTTTGTCTAATTATTAGTGCAGGAGAGAAAAGAGCTTTACCTGGAAGGTTGGGTTTGAGATCCACAGTCAATTGAACTGCAGTCAGTAGATTATTTTCGTCTCTTGTAGCTAATACAGCTCTTGAGTCCCCAACATTTCCAATCACAAGATCTTGACCCTGCAGAAGATTATCAAAGGATGATTGAGTAAATTGACAACGTCACCAATCACTATCTGTAATTCCAGACTATACATACCTGTTTGACCAGAGTCACAGCAGTTGTTCCACTGCAAAAGCAATCAATATTTGCATACATTCTCAACTCCCTGTCCATGGCCTTAAAAGCCTTCAGAAAAGACTCCTTCAGTGTCTGGAAGACGTCTGGCTGCTTTCCCGTTTCTTCAGCATCAACGGAAGCTCTAGCTTCATCGTCGGCAGATAAGAGGGAAGTATCTTCAGAGTACAAACCACCTGTAGTGTTTAAACTGACCTCCCTAAGAACCTCATCACTCTTTATATTGACTTCCCAGTGTGCACTCAGCTTCAGAGGAAGAGAATCTCTAACTCGCTTGGCGACCAGATGACCATAAGGACCATGACCATCGAAAACCCCACAGAAGACTGTGTCTGTTCTCGAACCAAAGTTCTGGATATTGAATCTCACAAAGAATCAGGGAAATCCAGTCTCTTATAAGCAACTTTAGATATATAATCACTACAGCAAGAAAATCTAGATCGTTTTACTCTAAAAAATTGAAGAAACAAAGGAACATCAATCGGCAAGCCAACAAGAATATTAAGCAGTAATGTATTTTCTGAAGCAGAATTCAAACGTCCTTTTCAGCTGAATACAACTTTATAGAATGTTTATATTATGTATATTTGGACACCCAAAGCTGACAAATAACAAATTATGCGTACACCTGTCTTTGAAACTACATAATACTCAGAACCTATAGAAACGTGATGCATCTAATACATAAATATTAAGTGCTCCTATGTTATGTCAGCTTCCACATTAAATCAAGCATTCACATCAGTAAGAAGAGAGAAGGAACTGACCTCCCAAACAATCATGGCATCTTGATTGGTCCCTTTCTTGCCTTGCTGTGTATAGAGGGAAGCAATCTCACTGCAACCATTCAAGAACATCCGCCCGGGAGTCCTATGCAGATGTTCCTCCCTCCTGAAGTCGAAGGAGGAACTCCGGGAGCCCAGCCTCCTTCTGGAGCCCTTCCTCTTTCCAACCCCATTTGGAGAACCGGGCCCAGGGCTCCTGCTTTCTCCGGACAAGCAGGAACCCATTCTCAGGGCCCGGATTATATTCAATATGCACTCCAGACCAGACAGACAGTCACACCCCTGATTCTCCGTATTTGGATCCGTCACGAAAATCCAATGAAAATCCTGCTGAGAGGTATTTCGGTGCTTTGAAATCCTCTAATCAACCCACAGAACTTACTCCTCCATTACTAGATGAAATTCTCGGTGAAAAATAAAAGAAGTTGATATTTCAGTATATATAGCTCCCAGTTTCCCAAGAATGATGTACCAACAACACTTTTGCATTCAACAATCAAAATACCCAAATAATCAAGAAAGAACACCTTTGCAATAAGCAAAATCTCTCTTCTCCTCAGAACAAGTATATGATAACAAGCTTCCCAACCTATAACAGAAGTGAACTTTCAGCACCCCTCACAATTAACAGCGCCCAATAAAAAACAATTGCAGCAATATACACTACATATGCCCTCCTCCTTTTCGTTTAAATAATAATAATAATAATAACAATAATAATAATAATGTGTAAAGGCCAAAAAGGGTTACACACTACGGAGCCAAAAAGAGCAGATCTATGAGAAAAAGAATGCCCTTTTCACAATTCTCCCCATACAAAAAAGAAATCCTACATAGCTCTGAACAGGATTGATTTGCTTAAAGAAACCCAATACCGAGTAAATGAATCAGAGAAGAATCAAAACCCAATCAGCATAACCCTCACACCACCAGAATCTCCAATCAATAGAAAGGGAAAAAAAAAAACAACAACAACAACAAATCTTGGAGGGCAGCAGATCAAATCAAACCCACAAAACGCTCATAACATTGGTCAGTCCAAAGAATTGAAGTGTGAGAAAGGAGTAGTGCCGTATTTTGGTATAGAAAACAATGGGTGAAGATGGAATCATGAGAAGGGAATGGGTGTGAGAGAGTGTAGATGAGTGAGGAGATTTAATAGCAGGAAAAGAAGGAAAACACACAGAAATAATAGCAAATAACAAACAAAGTGGATCGCAAAAAAGCCGCCGATACGACTTTTTATTACAGAAAAAGGGTTCAGTCAGAGAGAGAAAAGGGAAGGCTTGGTCAGTGTAAACTGTGAAACGTCCTACACCGTGTCCCTCATTTTCAACATCTGGGATTATATGTATCTATGTACGTATATACGTACGTATATCTTGCCCCTCTACGTATTTATACATCTTTGATTATGATAGTGATCATCATTATTGTGTTTGATAAGACCATACAAATTAACAAATCCATTTATATAAAATATTTTTTATTTGGATAAATAATTGGATAAGAACAAATTTTATTACATTATCTTTTTTGTTTATCAATAAACATTCAAACTTAGTCCAATTCCAATTTTCTTTATATTAAAACATCATTTTGAATATTTAAATACTATTAATGCATACTTTTCATTAACCTTAAGATAGAATTATTTACAATCATGCCAAATAATTTAAATTAATTGAGTTTTTGTTTCAAATTTTTTAATTATTAATATTATATATTTATAACTAATCAATAATTACTATATTAAAATAAGCAAACACTTGCATGCTGATTCAATTCAAACTCCTTTTCATCAACTAAATTAAGTTTCATCATCAACTTTTCTCGATTTTTGGATTATTGTTTCTATTAAATACATAGAATAGTTATACCGTTATTTTATGATATTTGATGTAATTATATATAAAAAAAAATTTAAATTTATAAAATTATAGTTAGTACCTATAACATTTGTTTTTATTTAATAAATAAATTGATCAATTAGTTGAAATTCACGTAATTTGTTAACATCAACAAAAAAATTAAAAAAAATTACATATTTATTCTAACTTGATTTATTACTCAGTAATTATAGATCAAATAGCTCTTTTTAGATGAAATTACCGTGATATATCTTCACCTTTTAAAGATAATTCGATCCAAAAATATTTATTTGACTTATAATAAATATGTAAGTTAACTATGAATAAAAAAATAGTTGATTGGATGAAACAAATATTAAAAGTATTAAATATAATTTTATAAATTATAAAGAATGTATATATAATTATACCATACGTAAGAAGGGATAGTGTATATATTAAAGTAGGAAAGAAAACAAAGGAGAAAAAGGGGTGATTGGATAAAAGTCGGCTGACCAAGAAAAGCAAGGAATGATTGTGTCATGAGGATTGTATTTGTCTGATTCTTTTCTTTCATCATTGCTTTCCTAGTTTTTATTCTTAAATATTTGTTTTCTCAAACTTAATGCTAAAGTTTGAGTAAGGTATCGTGACTATCCAGCAGATCTGGTTTTACTGACTCATGAGTAAGGTATCTGTTCTTTGCCCCATCTGTTTGTATCAACTTGACAAGTTTAAAAGATTTCCAACAAATTTCTTCTAAACTCATGAAGGCCGTGTTGTAACTGGCATAATATGGTGCTAATTTATAACAACAAAATGGTTTAAAATATGGATACAATTACATGTTAATACATAGATTAGATTTTGAAAATTGAGAGAAGTTGCTTTTGTCCCACGTAGAATATGATGGGAAAAGGAGGCTTAAATGTGTATATAAGGTATATGTCGGTTGAGTGTTTTACACTCACTTTTGTTCCCACATTGGAAGTTTATCTGTAAAAATAAACTCTATATAGTAAGTTCAATGTCCAAATTGTGTTTGAAGTGTTATAGAGACTAGAGTAAACATAAGATTGTCCCACATGCATGTTGTCGTTGCCTGTGAGGGTGAAAGTCTTAGAATATATCCTTTTGCACCAAAGACATTTGGATTTTTTTTAAAAAACCTGAAACTGCTGTTGATTATTGTCATTTTAATTTGGGTTTAAAAGCCTAAAAAATTTGTTTGTTTCGTGTTGTTTCAGCTAGTTTTAAATGTAATTATTGAGGTATCTGTTTTTAAATTAATGAGGTATCAGATGGTCGAGGGAAGGTTTGTAGCTGAACAGACGCATGAGATTATAAATCTTGAGCATGCTCTGTCTGATACTGAGATGAAGCTTCCTAAGAAGTTTCTGATCATGTCTATAGTGGATAAACTTCCCAAATCTTGAAAATATTTTGGCATGACGCTCAAATGATAAAAAATGATATTGTCTTTGAATCTTATGATCACGATTAGTATAGAGAAAGAGTACAAAATTAGAACATAAAATGCGTGTTGAGCATCAACCATGGGCAAATTTAACAATCAAGAGAAAGAAAGTGATAATGTGAACCCGAACTCGAAAACCATCAATAAAGGCAAGACCGTAAAAATTAAGAAATCAAAAGCAAATAAACCCTGCTAGAACTGTAGGCAGGTTAGACACTGGGCCAAGGATTGTCCTACTAAAAAAGTCAAAACTGCGCAAGCAACTGTCAATATGGTTATGGGAGATTCTAGCGGTGCTAGCACCTCAGGAGCAACTGAAGGGTATGTTTCTGTACAACCCAACTCCTAACTATTTATGAACCATTTGATTGGTTGATTAACACTGGAGCAAATATGCACATTTTGTTGATAAATGGCTTTTTGTGTCTTATCAAGCCATCCGTAAGCATACGGAACTCCAGTACAATTAAAGTACTTGGGATAGGAAGTGTGGACTTGAAGTTTTCTTCAGGGCGTGTTCTATCTTTGAAAAGAGTTCATCATGTACCTACTGTTGGGAGAAATATAACGAGCGGTTCTGTAATAGTTAGTGAGGGTTATGAATTGTCCTTTAAATTTAATAAAGTTGTAATTCAATGATTTGATGTTTTTGTTGGCAAAAGTTATTTGTCTGATGGTTTGTTTAAAGTTCGAGTTGAAAGCCATAAAATTGTTATTTTTGATACCTTTATTTTGAATGTTGAATCTTCTACTTTGTGGCATAGTAGATTAGGCCATTCAAATTTGGGTTCATTTAAATGAATAATGAATCTTGATTTTAATTCCTGTCATAATATTGAATGAGGTCACAAATGCCAAGTTAGGAAATCCTATCAATAAGTTGAAAGGGATTCAGGATACTTGATTTAGTTCACACTGATATTTGTTAGTTCAATAGAATTTTGACTGAGGACCATAAGCGTTATTTTATCACATTTATAGATTATTGCAGTAGATACTGTTATGTTTTTTCATTAGAAATAAGAATGAAGCCTTATATAATTTTTTTTTGTTTAAAAAAGAAGCAACAATCCAAATTGGTAAGAAATTTAAACGATTAAAGTCAGATAGAGGAAGTGAATATGAGTCGAAAGTTCAACGAATATTGCCAAAGTTTTGGTATTATTCACGAAGAGAATCCTTCATATTCTCCTTCGTCAAATGGAATAGTTGAACGAAAGAATAGAACGTTTAAAGACATGATTAACAGCCTTTTGTTAACCTCTGGATTACCTAAGTATTTGTGGGTAGAGCCCCTCTGAAACACAATACGAGTACTCATTTCAAATTATGGAAAGGTAGGAGACCATACCTCAAATACTTTCCAGCGTGGGGATGCTTAGCAAAATGGCTGGTCCCAGAACACAAGAGAAAGAAATTAGGCCCTAAGATTGTTGATGTTGTGTTCTTGGGCTATGTGAAGACAAGTTATGCTTTACGATTTTTGGTTATTTAAATGAAATTCCAGCCATTGAGGTCAACAGAATAGTTGAATTTCATGATGCTATTTTTCTAGAAGATGTATTTCCTATGAAAGCGGGAATACCTCTAAGTATTTATCGTGATGATTTACTTGCCTCCACTTCTATTCCTGAACATGTGGAAAAGATGACAAATGTGGGGTTTAATCCTAGTAGCACTAGTCCGACTTATGAGGAGTCAGATGGACTTAGACGGAGTAAGAGAGATATGATTGTCAAGGATTTATGAAGTGACTTTATCACTTACAATATCGAGGATGATCTAGTAATTTTTAAAGATGCTATGACTTCTTCAGAAGTTAAGTAGTGGAAGGAAGCTGTCAAAAGTGAGATGGACTCCATTGTTTCTAATAGATCATGAGTGTTAGTCGATCTTCTTCCGGGGTGTACTACAATTGGATGTAAGTGGATCTTTATGAAGAAATTGAACTACAATTGGATGTAAGTGGATCTTTATGAAGAAACTGAAACCTGATGAGACAATCAATAAGTTTAAGGCCAGATTGGTAGCTAAGGATTTTTTTTTAAAAAAAGAAGGGAATAGACTATTTGATACCTATTCTTTGGTAGCTCAATTAACTACAATCCGAGTGCTCATAGTACTTGCTTCAGTGTATAGTCTCCCGATTCACCAAATAGATGTGAAAACAGCCTTCGTGTATTGTGAACTCGAGGAAGAAATATACATGGATTAGCTTGAGGGATTGTAGCTCATGGTAACGAGCATAAAGTTTGCAAACTTGTTAAGTCTCTCTATGGACTTAAATAAACACCCAAATAGTGGAATGAAAAATTTGATAAAACTATTCTTGCGTTTGGCTTCACTGTAAATGAGAGTGATAAATGTATTTACTGTAAGGTTAAAGGAGATAAAGATTATCATTTTATGCCTATATGTAGATGACATTCTTTTAATAGGATCATGTTTAGATATAATAACCAAAACCAAGTCATTTTTAAAGAATAAGTTTGAAATGAAAGATATGGGTAAGGCCGATGGAATTCTTGGTATCAAGTTGATTTGTTCAACTTATGGGATAGTCATTTCTCAGTCTCATTATTTTAAGAAGATAATTGAGAAATTTTGGCTATCAGAACAGTAGAATTGGTAAAACACCATATGATTCTTCTATAGTTTTATTCAAAAATGAAAGTGGTGTTTTGGTAACACAACTCGGGTATTTCCAGATCTCTAGGAGTTTGCAGTATCTGGAAAATGGGACAAGACCAAATATATCTTTTTTATGTCAAAGCTGACTAGATAACCTAGTTATCCGGACAGAACCCATTAGCGAGCTTTGGATAGGGTACTATGGTATTGAAGGGCACGGTATTACTGATCATACAATATGGCAAATTCCCTGTTGTTCTATGAGGGATATAGTGATGCTAATTAGATAGCTAAAAACTCAAGGAGTAATGGGAGTTCAGGAGATGTATTTACCTTAGGTGTTGGTGCAGTCTCCTAGAAGTTTGCAAAACAGACTTTGATAAACCCGATCTATTTTTGAAGCCGAGTTATGTGCATTGGATACAACTTGTATTGAGGCAGAATGGTTGTATAGGTTGTTATTATAATTTTTCATTGTAAGCCAGCCTCTTCTACATGTTGTTGTATATTGTGATAGTCAAACCATGATTGCAAATGCTCGAAGTCGTAAATACAACCAAAAGATAAAAATATACATCCGAGTTAAACTTAAATCTATAAGAAAATTAGTGTCGGACAGAGTTATAAGCATTAACTTTGTGGGGAAAAAAAAGAGAATGTGGCTGATCATTTGACGAAAGAATTAGATCTGTCACAAATGCAAAAATTCAGATTGGGGATGAGATTGAAAACCCATCGTTGACATATTTATAATAGAAACCCAACCATCTAAGTGGAGATCCCACAAGAAAGGTTCAATATGGTATTAACAAGTCGAAGGATATGTCAGAGCACCAAAATAGATTGATACTTTGTATCTAGAGTCTATCTCTTGTAATTCTGGAAGGTGCTGATACTGTAAGTATAGTAAGAGTTAAACTCTGAACGGGGTCAAATCTATTAGACAAGATGCTATCAGTGCATTCTTGGAAACACCCAACTAAGTGAATGCAGTTGTTTGGCTACAACTAAAAATTGGGTTATTTTTTAAAGCATTCATGAATAGGATCAGGACACACGACCTAAAGTGTCAACCATAAAGATCAACACAAAGCCGCGGTTTGATGTTACTGACAGGCCCAAATTCAAGGCTTAGTTCCATTTGACCTGGTGACAGCTGATGTTAGATAACTTAAATAGTGGTTCAAACCAGAAGCTTGAGTTCAAATCTATAAATTTGTGAGGGATTGTTGTAATTGCATAATATGGTGCTAATTTATAACAACAAAATAGTCTAAAATATGGATACAATTACATGTTAATCCATAAATTAGATTTTGAGAAATTGAGAGAAGTTGCTTTTGTCCACATAAGAATATGATGGAAAAAGATTAGGCTTTGATGTGTATATAAGGTGTACGTGGGGATGAGTGTTTTTCACTCATTTTTTTCACATTAGAAATTTATAGTAAAAATAAACTCCTTATAGTAAGTTCAGTATCCAAATTGTGTTTGAAGTGTTATGGATACTAGAGTGAATATGGAGTTGCCCCACACGCGCGGCCGGCCCCGCTTGTCCCGGCCTGCTCCTACTCCAATTCCGGCCACGGACACCGACAAATGTCTCAGTCTCAAATATATCTTTTTGTAGGAAAAACATTTGGAATTTATGGAGTAAAAGCAAAACAGATTTCAAAATCAAAAATTTCAAATTTGAAGTTTAAATGTTTAAATTTTCGATTTCAGGTTTTTTTTTAAAACCTGAAACTACTGTCATTTATATTGACGTTTAAAAGCCTCAAAAATTTTTCTATTTCGTGATGTTTCAATTAGTTTTAAATGCCATTATTGACAGATTTTAAACCTGTTCTTAATATGGTTACTGGGGTGTTTATGGCTGCATTGATGGTGTGTGGCTGGCCATGCCTATAAAAGGCTGATGCCACTGCTCACTTAAAACACACAACTCATAACAGAATTCACAAGTCCTCTCCTACTTCTCCTCTCTAGTTCTACTCTCGATTTTCTCTCAAATTATAGGTTTGAGCTTCTGTTCCAGTAAAGTTTCCGAGTGTGGGTCGAGGTGTTCGTCAACACAAGTGCAATACTGAAAGAACGACATTCGTCTTATCCTAGAAGAAGTTGTATAGTACCTAGTGCATTTAAGACGGGACATATAATTTTTTCAAGAATAGCAGAATTATTTTGTGATTTGATTAGTTGTAGTTTCAGACTGAGAGTTGTTAGGATACAACTCTTATTCTAAGTTCTCGGTTTAGTTTTTTCATAAAAATGTCATGTGTAACTGGTTTTACTGTTTATTTGTTCTAACATGTTTGTTTGTGTTTTTTGTTTCAAAAACTGTTATTATATCTGATATTCCAATTGTTTGTGATACTTTATATAATAGGCTGACCTAGCAACAACAAGTAAAATGGAATTCGCCGAACTCGGTTTGACTGATATGACTCATTCAAATAGTTATAACTTCTTAAAGATAAGTCCAAATCACAATTTTCTTTTTTGTTCTTAGCTAACTCACGTAGCTTTCTAACTGCATATCACAAACTGCAATCGCTTTCGAATCTCCATTGGCTTATTAATAGAGTTTTGTGCAAACATAAAGCATCAAGTATTGTTCACTCACTTTTACTGTTTTCTCTCTATTTTCAACAACTTGCTTACACTTTTTTGTACTCCACAAAATAATTCTCACTTTATCTTGATACTTTGTCAAGTCATTGCAATTATTTCATCAAAACTTCTTACGTTATTTCACAAGTTTCTCGATAACCTTTTAAGTAAATACGTTACTGATTTAAACATTAAAGTATTAACCTCTATTTTATAGGTTAGTCCTCATTTGATTTTAAAATTTTTTTGATTACGCGTATTTAGGTACTAACTAATTTATTTATAATAGGAAATAATAATGCATATCCAATCCAATCCAATAACTGAAAGTGTTAGGCTACCCTCTATATTACTTTGAAATGCCAATCTGCATTCATGACGCTATAAACATATATATATTATTGAGATAGTAAGACTTGACACAAATAAATAAGTAATAAGAGCAGATATGGGTGTGGCTGTGGATGTCACTCAATATTATTATATCATAAGTTATAATAATTAAGTGCAGATATTTATTTAGGAAATCACGTTCTTCATGCTTAATACCCCATCACCCCTCTCTCTCTCTCTCTCTCTCTCTCTCTCTTTCACACACACACACACACACACACACTCAACTCAATACATTTATTTTCATTGTGTGGTAGATTTTTTTTTTTCTTTTTCTGAATGGGCGTGGTCGGTGCCCCCTTTTTAATATATACAATGGGTGTTTACCATAATTTTGTTTTTTGTGGTGAAATTACTTTTTTTTTTGTGATAAAAAAAAATTATAAATTACAAGCACAAGACATATAGATTGTTGCATGTGATGACAGACAGATTGGTGGTGTTCCTTCACAACATGGACCATGTCAATGTCATACCTATATTTAACATTTCTATACACATTATAAAATATTAAAAACCTTTATAATATAATTTTGGTTACAAAGACCATCATGCCCATTATCAAATGAATTAAAATATGTAACTTTTTTTCATGTTCAATTAATATCACTCCACGTAAGAAATGAGATATTTTAATTTAATTTTATATTTGGTTGTGGTCTTTGCATTCACAACAATCCAATTTTGTTGAATTGTCCAATGAAACCTTCTCATTTCCAGCACATGGCCAAAAAACAAATTGTGAAAGAAATAGACTGATGAAAATGAAATCCATTTATTGCTCTTTCATTTCATGCAATCATAATAATAAATGTTAGAAATTATGTTAAACTTAAGCCCTCACCTCTACAATTCTTGTTTCAATGTACAACTCTCATCTTATCAAGAAATTCTGATGTCAGCTTAACTTATTCAATCTGTGGATCACAATTTTCATGGCAATTTCTGTACCTTGATTTCGTCCGGTCGAAGACTTCTATCATCTGCATTCTGTGCAGAATCTGACAGAAACTCGGATCTCAACTGCATCAGCAGCCTCCCAAGATAGTTTAGCCCTTCTCCTTCTCGACCCCCACCCCAGAACAGATCATGCGGTGAAGCTTCAACCAGGACGGATCCAGCAGTCGAGAGTAGCATAGAAGTTAAATTCGGATACGTAGAGAATTTACATTTTAATGCTCTGTACATGACATCTATCTTGACAGATTCCCAGTCGGGTCTCACCTGTATGGACAATGACAGGAATTGTATCAGACAGTCACAAAGAGAATCATTATGTTTTTATTCAAGAATTCAAGAATCATGATGGAGGAAGAAACGTGCTTCATATGTTTAGCAGTTAATCATTAATGATCTTGTCCACACCAGAATGCCTCTCCTCTGGTTGTCTAGTAGTAGTCAATTGAAACAGAGTTGGGTCCCATATTACATTTATCAACTTGATACATTGTATCGTCACATCTATCAATAGAATTGTTGGACATCGTTAAGATGCATATGTAGATATTACTAGGACAACCTACTCATTTCTGCTAACCTTGACAATCCTAGTTAAATCAAACTCCAGGTTACCAACTATGCCAGATAAAAGGGTTACAATAAATTTTCACATCTCAGTAATTCGAAGCATTAAGCTAATAACAACGATTTTCATAAACACATTCAGCTAAAAATAATCAGACAGTAAAGTGATACCAAATCTGGGTGCTGTCTCTGCATTCTCCTTCCTATACGTGCTGCTTCCTCTGGACTTTTGGAGTTTTTTATCTCTTCCAAACAGTTTTTGGCAACAGGATCACCTAACCCCACAAACTTATGAGCCTACAGAATTAAGAAAGTTTAGATAAATCTAGACATACAATGTATGGACAAGAACTACAGCAATAGACCAAGAAATGGACCTGGTAATAGTGCTCCACACTGGGCCAGCTATAATAGTTGCCATTTTCATCAGGCAATTGAATTGGATGCAAAGAGAAGTTTGAGAATGCACCATAAGGATCCCATGTTTTATAAAAGAATATGATGCTTGCTTCAAATGGAGAGACGGTAGGATCAATTGCAGAAGTTTCATCTACTGATGGAATCACAGGTGTCAAGTCGGGAACCGGCTGAAGGAATCCACTTACAAGCATGTCAGGACCAACCTGCAATTGGATGCTCACAATTGTTGAATAATCTAGTCATAGAAGACTCAGAGGCCTATTTGGCACAGGTTATAAAGTTTTCTATCGCAATAACATAGTTGTTAATCAACTGAATAAAGGGTCTCACATTCTAAAGGGTTTCAGGTAAACAGTAGACAGAATAAAGCAACTGTGAAGATATTTTCAGCACTATATCAGAAATATTTCTAACCTGCTCATAGTGTACATCAATTAGTTCCAATGCTTGTGACATCTCCACCATCCCAAGTTCTCCAACAGGAGATGGAGCATTTTTTCCACCAATAATTTTAGGGGCAACGAATGCATGTACCTTCAACAACACAAAGTATGTCGAAGTTGAGAATTAAGAGAATATACTCCTTGAAGTTTCACATTTACCCAGACATACCTTGTGTATGACACCAGAAGAAATAGCAGATGCAGCTAATGTACCTCCACATTCCCACAAAACAGAGAGACAGCCACGATCATACAAGTATTCCATGACAACTTTAGGGTTCAAAATTTCAAACTCAACTACTTCAACACCCTTTGATGCAAGGTATTTTTGGAAGCTCCTTTTTGCACCTCTCTGTGTTGCGACCAATGTGGAAACTTCAGTAACATCCCACAAGTTTGCCACCTCAGGAAGATCGAGCGATTTTGACAGTACAATCCTTTGGGGCAAATGCCCACCTCCATGTCTTGCTGTCAAACGTGGATCTACATTTCGGAGTTGAATTAGAATATGATTTGATTATTTCCAGCATCACAATCCATAAAAAATTAACATAATTAGAGATTCATACTATCTCGGCGTACAGTGTTTCCTCCAACAATAACAGCATCACTCCTGCCCCGCATATCAAAAACTCGGGTTCTTGACTTTTTGCTACTTATCCATGATGCATGTCCACTACTTGCAGCAATTTTTCCTGCATTTATACCAGTATGATATAAGAAATAGCAGCAGTTTCGACAAATTACTCAGATATTATTGCTCCAAGGAAACAGTGAAATGAACAGATTAAGCAAAAAACAACTACCCTGTACTGACCATCAAGGGTCATTGCATATTTGAGAACAGAGAATGGAACTCGACAAGATGCCCTATACAGTAAAGGAGCATTTACTAGGAGACAGGACTTGAGACCTTCCTACAGGATAAAGTCAGAAAGGCAAATAAGTTTTCGGTAAGGTAAGGGGAACAAGTTATGATGTGTAATATGAGAAATATAACAAGCACAAAAAAAAAAAATAGCTGTGTTTTATTTAAGCGAAGAAGATAAATGAAAAGCATACTGCTTACGTATTGAAGCAAGTTGCTAATAGGTAGAAAAGCAAACCAGTATACAGTGATGTATAATAGTTTCTACATAAACTCTCAACCTACATCTTCCATAAGATAGCACATCTGAAACAATATAATATGATAAAGTAGCAATGCCAAGAAAATTGCATAAATACATCAATTTTAACAGATCTCAATTCCGTAGATGCTACTCACTGTCAGACCTGGGAGTTGGATATAAGACAATCCCCTGCTCTCTACCAGTCTCTGTATCTAAGAGGTAGATAAGTTTCAGAAATATACCTTACTATCACGAAGTCATAAGAGAACATAAATCTCACATTCGAGCATATAATTCGATTTGTTGCATGCATTCATTCGAGTGGACTTGTGTCTATCTATAAACGACCGTCACTTTCATTTGTAGATGTGCGTGTTAATGTCTTACTATATCTGAAAGTGTAGTGACACTCACCGCAAATACAAGATAAGTTATTTGGAAGATCATAACATCTACATTACTTGCCAAACAACAATTACATCATTTTTAAAGAGCCAAAACAAATGCAAGTAAATGCTCCAGAAAACTTGTGAGATTATAGGAAGCTCAAGTTTTGAAAACATTACCTCTACAGTTTTACACTGGAGATCCTCACCAAGAACATCAACCAGCAGGCCTTCACTTCTCAAGGCACGGACAGCCTTTCCTCGGAGATGTTGCAAAGGATGCCTGATACCAATGACAACCCTAGCTATTCCTGCCTAAACATGCATAAGCACTTATGACTTTTACTTCAAAATGAATGTGAATATCGTCAAGCAGTATCAATAAGGATATCTGGCACAGTGATGACAAGATTATACGATTTTCAGCACAGGTTGAGGGGGGGGGGGGGTCTGAATTTGTGCTTTTTCTGAGTGCATATCCATCTCATATAATATTGGAGTGAGTGGAAAGATGGTGCTCATATATGTGTATAAAAGGGGGTAGTTCTTCGAAAACAGAGGGGTTAAACTTTTCAATGTGAGAAAATTCTACCTTCAATTGTCCTCCAACATCTTTCTAGTTGCACAAAATAATGATTAAATAATATTCATTAAACTCACACTAGGGTTCTGAAGTCTCTTTCAAATAGATATCTTATGCCACCCTTAAGCGACAAAGAACGCCTGTAGCCCACTTAAATGGCAGAGGAAATAAGTCACATCATGAGAAAATATCCGTTTTCCAGCATTGAGTAGAGTTTAAGGGAGAAAACTTTCATGGCAGCTCCAAGTTATGGGATGAGAAATGCACAGATAAAGCCAATAATCAAAATCAATCACCAACACTACTAATAGCGTACAGTTGATTCAAGTTAACTAGATTTCACCAAAGATTAAGAACAAAAATACAAAATTTTCAGACACAATACAATCCAGAAGTTCTACTGATAGAACTACTAGAAAATGTCGGAGATAAGAGAAGCGGCACAAAAGCAATAGCTCAGAATAGTAAAAACAAGATCCAACACTCTCATCTTTAAGCGAGAAACATTTAATTTGCTACAAAATCTAAATCAGATCTCGGAATGTAATACGAGGAACATTGTGGTTCAAAATTTTCTTGAGGTTTAATCGAGATTTAAGCAATGGTTCAAGCAAAAGCGTTCTACGCTCGTGATAAAATCTGAAGCAGAAAGGCAACATTTTGAAACACAAAGCGCAAATTACATAGTATTATTGGAAAGCAATTTACCTGGACCAGAGCAGAAACCGCAGCTTGGTCGGCTAGGCAGTGATTGGGCTCCATGTTGATATAAGCAGTGGCACCACGGCAGCTTTCCCCGGCGGCCTCAACCGCCTGCAGCTCCGCCGGAGTGGTCCCTTGCGCATACAAATACCCCTCGCCAACCACCACCCTCTCTCCATTACCTGAAGTGGTGGCTATGACGCAACCATAGTTGGGGTGCGGCGCCGTGAACCCGGCGGACTTGTCGGCTAACTCGGCCGCGCGTTTGATGTAGGCGGCGTCAAGGGCAAGTGAGGAGGAGGAAGAAGTTGTGGGAGTTGCTCTGCAGACAAGGGAAGAAGGAAACTTTAAGGGTCCCAATGAGAAGGCCATCGCCGGAGGCGACAAATTGGGGTGGTGGTTTTGGTCTCTACCTGCCGGAGAAGTCAGTGGGTCAACTTCTGCTGAAATTCCAAGAAGCTGAGACGTTTTGGATTTGGATAAAACTCTTCCAACTCCAATTGCTATTTTGGATTGAAAAATTATGTTCTAATTTCTCTCTCTCTCCTCTCTCTCTTTTTAGCACACTTGCACCATAATTTTTTATTCATTTTCTAAAATAAAACCCCACATCAAACTTTTTATATTATTTAAATATTTTGTTTTCATACACAAAATAGCATTTTTTATACTAATATAAAAAAAAAATAAACACTCTCCATACTCACTACACAAACGGCTGTTAGTGACACCACCACACTATACTTATAATTATATAATTTTAAAAATTAATTATAATTATATATTTTTACAAAAGTAATTCCACAACATTTTAACACCTCTACATTAATTGTTTTTGTGTGTCAAGAATATCTAAATTAATTTTTAAAAAAATATAATTTATTAGTTTATATATTTTATTTTTATTTATAATATGTTTTAAAATATAAAAATTATTATACATATACACACATAGTATTTCATATAAAATCCCGTTTGAGTGCTTAAAAAGTTTGCATAATAAAGTTGGTTTTTTATTTCACACTTCATATACATATTTTTCACATATTTTCTTTTTTTTTTTGATCAATTTTCATCATATTTTCTTAAATATATATATATATATATATCTCCATTCATATTATATTTGAGTGCATTAATATCTATTTTCTGAAAAAAAAAAAATTTCTTTTAGAATATATTTGCACTTATGATGTGATTGGTTTAACGTCTAGTCTTGATAAGAATTTGATTATGTTTATGCTACAGTACTTTTACGGGTGTTCATCTTTTATTCACACCTTCAACGCAATCTTTTGCTACCATATATATATATATACTTCATATTTTGTACCATGCATGCAAGTTGGTTGATCCACTTTTAATGGTGTGTTAATCTGCGGGCAATGGCAAGCAGAAGAAGAGCTGATGAACTGACAACTTCGACTTACACGCAAATCACACGACAAACTAATAATAAGCAGTAACACAACATAACAGTTTATAGGACTAAACAACTGATGAAATCCCTCTAGGTGGTCAGATAAACAGTGAAGTGCGTGATCGTTTCCACACCATCAGTTGTATGCTGATCCACATGAGGAAGTGTCTCAATTGTAGCATACCCTTTTGCATTCTCGTACTTCCCTGTTCCTCCAACTACTGCAATGTGGGACATCGGAGTGGCAGTTCTGTGTACCCCGAAGAAGCTTATTGTGTCCACAATCTCATGATGATCGCCCCCGTGGAATAACGCAGTCAGCACCAGTGTGTGGCTGCTGCCGTCTGTTGAGCTTGTGATGTAAAAGCCTTGAGCTTTTCCGAGCACTCCTGTTCCCAGCTCGTGCCCTTCTGTTATCTCATTGTCGACCACTGTTACCGACCCAAACATGAGTTGTTGGATTGTCAGGCCTTGTGGGAGTTGTCCTGCTGTAACAAAGGCTTGGTTGTTGTTGTCGGTTACCACGTTGTTGCCGTTGCTTTGGACGAGGGTGTTGGTAGGAGAGCCATTGAGGCCGACGAGGAATGGGTAGTTGTTGTTGTTGATGACGCCGTTGATGGTGTTGAGAGGAACACCGCCATTAATGGGGAAGATTTGGTTGTTGGGCTTGGAGAAGGGGAGGTTGTTGGCATTGGAGTTAGCCACGATACCAGCGACTACTCGACCTGAGGGCTGGGACCCTCCAAGGATGTCGTGCATGAAGAAGGAAAATGTGGAGGGATCACCGGAGGTTGCAGCTGGCGTCGTAGCAGAGGTGGCAGCAGCTCCACTAGATGGTGTAGTGACTGGGGTTGTGACTGGTGGAACGTGGGGACCCGGTGCTACGAGAGGTGCTGCAGGTTCTGTTGGGACAACGGGTGCCAAATCAGTGGTGGGAACAGTGTCGGTGGCTGGAAATTGGCCACTGGGCAGGGTGGTGGTGGTGGGTGGCACCGCAGGTGCAACATTAGGGTTGTCAGTCTCCGGTATAGGATCCGAGGTGTCCGGCGCATCAACTGAAAGGGGGACTGACGGGGTTATTTCATCAAGAATTCTTGCGGAGCTAGCGAAGGTGGTGGCTAGCAGCAACAAGCAAATGATAGAGTTGAGAATTTTAGAGGTGAGCATAAAAAGGTGAGCCATTTGGAAGCAAAAAGTTGAGAAGAGTTGATATGAATCTTGGTGAGCATACTGTATTCAAGAAGGGTATATATAGTTGGAGTAGTATATAATGGAAAGTGGAGCTGATGATGTGGAGTTGGTGATCACTGCACTTAATTTACAAACTTGAGTGTATGATTAGTTGAGAAACCTAAACTCTTTTGATTGCAGAGGTTTTGGAGAAATGGTTTCGTTGAGTAGTACAAATATAATACTATGAAACAGAGAATTAAACCAGAAATCTTCATTGCATTCATTTCTGATTATCCTCCAAATTTTCAGAAAGGAACCTTGGAGGAATACTCAAACATTAAGGTTTAAACAAAGTCTGTTCAACTTTGTTTCTCAAGTTTCTCTGTTATTGCTTATTACCAGCATGTATAGATAACAGCTCGCGATTTTCCTTTCCTCTTTGTTAGTCAATTAAATCCGCAGCCCTTCGATCCAACGACTGAAAAAGTGAAGTGATTCTCTAGGCTTGTATTCAGGCACGGTATGTCCAGCTCCCTGCACACAATCAAATATGAAATCCATGTCGGAATCTGACAATGACTAAGACTACCTGTTTCTTGATCTTGTGCCAGTGAAAACTCTACAGACGGGAGAAAAAAGTCATATAGCTATATACCTTGACGGTGAGGAAAGTGAAATCATTAGCATACTCCTGTATGAATCTGCAGTTTCACATAAGCCTTTATGGAAGAGCAAAAACAACGATATACGAGGAATCTTATCCAAGAAAGAGAAATATGTCGTCAAGAATTGAGCGATGCAGATGATGTCAGGAGGAGAATATACGTACCCTGCGATTTGGCGGTTGGATTTCCAAGGTCTCCATTCATCCACTATCTTGTATCCTAGTGACTGTGTCCATGCTTGAGTTCCAGTGAATGGAACACACATATCATGATCTCCACTACAAAATCAAAAACATTGTAAACCAAAGAATTGGACAGGAACCACTGATGTAAAACTGGATACATTCCGGGATATAAGGATTGTTTTAACTGACTTAATATCTCTTTGTGAAGAAATCATCTTTTACCTATATATCAAAACCCTGTAGCCACTAGATGTCAGGTTCTTGTGGTAGCTGAGCATGCTTCCTGCATCATGAGTGTATCGCAAATCGACACACAGACTCCAGTTTCCACTCTCCTGAGCAGTTTTAGAAATAGGAAAGAATAAACAAGAGTTCATTTTTCTCTAAGTCTGGATTTGTGAAAGCTTGCCAGAAGACGTACCGGACTAGCATGAATTGCTTTTCTGACTGCATCGTCGTTCAGCCATATAGTTGCCTGTACATCATCCTGCGCGATTCTATCAAGGTCATCTCTCTAGCAATGATTAGGAAAAGTAACAAACTGAAACGATGTAAGTTTTCTCAAGTCACTTGTTCTGATATTTTTGGAAAACAAGGAATGAGTTATTTTCAGACAACTACGAAACCAAAATGCAGGTTGTTCTCATAATAATTAAGAACGGAACAAAACCAACAGACTCGCTTTTTGTTGATTATTGGTTACTTACCATACAAGGGACCGTGATCTTTCTCATCAGCTGTGGCCATAATGGGATGATTCCATCTTCAACTGGTGCACGGAATGGCCACGAACGGCCAAACATCCTCTTTCTCACAGCAAGAGGCTTCTCAGTTTGACCCAGCTCCTTGAAGCTCTGTGGTAGGCCAGTTGTGTTTTCATTCGCAACGTCATTTAGACCAACGTGGTGGAAGCAGGGTTCGAGGATGTCGTATCTGTTCAATTCATCTAAAACCTGAAACAAAAAGTCAGCAAAATTCGTAAATAAAAGTCCTAGTTTTGCGTCAGCCTATCATAACAAATGAGGAGTGACATAGAAACTTAATTGTGCTGCCATGTTGCCAAGATTCTTACCCTGTCGATCTTGTACAGTATCTTTTGGCATTTATTGTTGATGGAATTGTGGTAATTCCCTTTGCAGAGGACTTCAGCTTCCTAGAAACAGTAAACAGTGTAAGCAAGTGCTCAGGGCTTGTGTTGAGGAAAGGTTGAAACTTGGAAACAAATATAAATGCATCCGTAAGTAGCTGTAACTGCTCCGAATGCAAGAAGGGCCATTCTGAGGATCATCAGCAAGTAATGCTGTGGTTACTCCGGATTGTGGTCTGATTTCATCGAGTTATAGAGTTTCCATCTTTTTACGCAAAGTTCAAAATCATGTCGACTTTCTATAAATGACGCAACAGAAACAATGACGTGTATATCAGGTCACGCCATAGCGTACTTTATCATGTAATACCGTTTGAAACATCACAACTTTTTAGAAAGATAAATTGTCAGTATTGCAAATAATAGCAAACTGACATCATCTGAACATTAATGTTCAGACATCAAGATTCTAAGAGAACGAGTCAATTTCCAACCTTAAACATATTAGCGGAAATTAGGCCCATCCCATGTGCAAATGGAACAAGTGCATTGCCATCAAAGCCAGGGTCACAAACCCCATTTCCCACCATGTATCCCTGCATCAGATCATTCCCAGTTTCAACTCCTGAAAACTCCAAGTTCGAGAAAGCAAACACAAAATGCAACGGCATAATGAAAGAACCAAGGAACAGCATAGACTGTGGAGGAAACTACCTTGAAATTGATAACTGGTTTAGCACCGTTCTTGATTCCTGCAATGAAATGTGGTCGACAAGTTTTCAGATACTTATGTAACAAGTAACTATCTACATCCAGAGATCATTTAAACAAAAACACAAAAGTTTCTCTTGATTTTCTACCTTTGATGACATCAGAAGCAAGAGTAGGGATGTAAATCCCAGCATAAGACTCGCCCGCGATATAAAATGGATTGGAGGTGAACTCGGGAAATTGCTCAAACCACTAGGAACATAGCCAAAGAAGATTACTTCAGTAAATTAGCTTTTCATTAAAAAGAGATGGACTATGATAAAATGCAGCTAGAACTTCCCTGTATGACAGACAGGTAGCTAACATGAATTTCTCAGAAACATAACTGCGATGCAACATACCTTAAGAAGGAAAAGATGAGTTTCAGCTGCAGTCTGTAGGTCTCCGGTTACATAATAGGTTGTATTTGCAGAATAGGAGAATCCAACACCGACGGGTGAGTCCAAATAGATAATACTGGCAACCTAATTAGTCCATACAAGAAAAACAAAACGAAATTTTATGTTGCAATAAATGGAAGTACAGTATTCATGAACACATGTCTGGAAAATTTAAATAAAATTCTGAAAAATCTCAACCTTAGACCAACTATATGGATTAAGATGCAAAACAGGCAAACCCCCTTTGTGTTTTGCTGCTTCAAAATTAAAAGGCCCTGTGCAGCAATACATGAAAGTTGACATTAATATTCCATTATTAAGAGTTGATGGAAACTGAAAAACAGGAAATCATTCAATATGCAACAAGCAATAGGAGTAAGCCGACATGCATCAATTCTCGATATCTTTGCCTTTCCAACTTATCTTCTGTTCTTCTGAATCAACCAACAACAATTGTCTATTACAGATATCTCAAAATCTTGTCCAAGTTCCATCTCAAATCCTCCACAAACATGCAAGGTTCAAAGATTTAAAAATGCCTAGTCTATTCCATCATCCCTTTAATCAATTTGTAATATACATTAATGTGGAGAGGTTGTTACCATGCTCATAGACAAAGCCATCAAAGCTAGAGCAACCTGGTCCTCCATTCAGCCATAACACAACGGGATCACGGGCCGGACTTCTTTCCGATGCTACAAAGTAATAAAAGAGGTTCTTTGGAGGATTTCCATCCAATTTCACATACCTTGAAAGAAAAGAAAAGCAATATATAGCAAGCAATTTAGTTGATGCTTTCTCAATATACAGATTCACACAAGACATTAATCACATATAAAACACACACACACACACACATATATACCCTGAGTAGTGTTTAGAAGGGAAAGTGCCCTTGAATCCAGGAAGATTTGTCACAAGATAATCTTCAGGGGCTGCTTCAAGAGGACACAAGTACTGCAAGAACATGCAAATTGATGTACTCATCACAAGTAGCATAAGTTTGTGCATGGCCATGGCTGTCTCTCTCTCTCTCTGTCTGTCTTTCTGAGTGTGTAGTGTGTGTGTGTGTGAGAGAGTGAGATATGAGTTTAATGAGAAATTTGGTGGCGGCTTTAAAGAGGCATTCCAAGATAAAATTGTGAGGTGAGAAGCAGAAGGATGAGACAAAAGATGGGAAATATAGTACTAAAAGAACGTTACAAATGCTAGAAAACGAAAATTCTTACCCGAATTAAATATGATCACATTATACAAATTAAGTGTGACCTTGTTATGTAATTAGCCCACAGAAATTAATTATTTTTTATGAATTATACATCAATTATACTATATGATTAATTCAAATTTGATCAAAATTCAAATTGAACTAGAATTTTCATACAAGAAATTAAAAAAAAAAAAAAAAGAAAACAGAAATGACATCAGAATTTGAGATGGGATGAGGATGATGAATTGATGATGCTACACTTAAATGCATCTTATGACTTTAACGCTCTTTTATACCACCATCCGAAGAAACCTCTCTTGACTTGAATCAGCTGCAATGGATATATATTTATATATGTATGTATAGAGAGAGAGAGAGAGAGAGGTGAATTATGATTTCTGATTGTGGGTTGCTATAATTAGGTTATTTAAGATAAAGAAAATGAAGAATTTTGGGGGATGAATGATGATGGCAGCTGCAGTTGCTGTTGCTGGTGATGGGTTTGGGTACCCACAAAAGACAACACTCCACCTGCAGCTTTAATTTCAGATATCTATTCAAATTTTATATATATATATATATATACACACACTCAATTGCAAATATTTATAAAATTCTCGAATTATTAATCAATATTTTTATATTCTTGAATGTAAAAATATATTAATATTGATGCTTCTTAATTAATTAATTTATTAGACCTAAGACATATATCTATATATATATATATATATTAATAACTATACTAATTTATAACCTTTTCTTTTGGATTTCATGCTGCAAAATGTCATACTCCATCGCTTCATTTCAATTTTAATTAATGTAATCCCTTAAGTCTTCAATTTGGTTACAAATTTGACTTTTATACCCTTCCAATGTATGTACTACCATATAATTACCACTATATAAATAAAAATTATAATTTCAATAATATATATTTACATATAGGAGTAATTAGCATTCACATAATACAATTAGTTAGTGGATCGCAGATCAAGTAGCTGATGAATTCTTAAGAATAATATTCATTAATAATTGTAGGTTAGAGACCATACTCTATATCTATATCTATGAAAATAAAAAACAACAAAAGTTATTAAATATAAATCTAAATATTGGTCGATTGTCAAAGTCGTCAAAATTAATTACTAATTTTAAAATTGGGTTCCTCTCTTGGGTCGAGTCCGAAAATCTTCTAGAGGGTATAGGCTTGGCTTGGGCTTCATAACCTCTTTTCGGCCAAGTATTCTTAGGAGGAAGGATGCCCCCTAACTCCTTAGAGTAGGAGCACTTGTAGTGCAAGAAGAGGGGATCATTCTTCAATATTTTGTAAGCTTGATTTGATGGCCATAATTACTGCAAGGAAGCGTGACGTTTTGGTAACCGCCCCCTATGCGCCTGGTAACCACCCTTCCACACGCTTGGTAACCACCCACTCTCATGCGGTTACAAGTGGGTCGTGGGATCAAGCCCCGTCGACCATTATCTTGGCTAAGTGTAACCTGTCTCCACTCTCCCTTTCCAAAAATTCCTTTTTCGTTAAGCACAAGGGTTTCCTACCTTCCTCTCTAGTATGTATTCTGTCATTTCTTGCTTTTTCAAGATTCATCTTTCTCCATGTCATCTTTTAGTGAGTCTGTCCGTTTCCTTAAGAAAACCTTCTTGGACGATGATACCTCCGAGGCCCTTTCTAGGAAGATGAATCCTGTCTTGTCTCAATTTACCAGTGGCCATAGGAGGAGTCTGCGACAGGCGACGGCTATTGTACGATGATTAATAGATGAGGATTCCAATAAGGAGGCAGGGAAAAATGAGGGTGAAGAATCTTTCCTTGCGGAAGAGAGGGGGCCCAAGTCTCTGTTAGGGGAAGAAGGGACGCCTGGGTCTTCCTTTAGGGAGGACAGGGTGTCTGGGTTTCTTCTTGGGGAGGAGGAGAAGAGGTCCCTCCAAGAGGAGGAAGAAGAGGAGGAGAAGGTGCCCCAGTCACCGATAGACTAGGGTCTTCTACTCTGAAAACTTCCTCCATAGATCAGTTGCTACAAAAGTTTCACGTTCCTTCTTCCTTTATTGTGTATACTCCTTCACAAGTCGTCCGTTTCATCCCCCCCCCCCAATTGTTTGTGTTTTTTCGAGGCCCAGCTACTTTAGGTTTGCGTTTTTCCTTCCTCTTTTTTATTCAAAAGTTGCTTGTCTTTTTTAGGTTCCTTTGAACCAATTGGTCCCTAATTCTTTAAGAACTTTGGCTCAATTTTTTATGGCTTTCGCTTTCATGGTTCCCTTGTAACATCACATGTTTCTGCTAAATGTTATTGCCTTAAATGAGCTGAGAAAGATTTTTTTTGCTTTGTCCCTCGCAAGGGGGTGTCCTTCTTACCACCTCCATATCTCAGTAAACATTGGAATAACAGTTATTTTTATGTCCTACCCCCATGCTTGGTCCCTTCCTAGTTAGTGTGTTCAAGAAACTCCACCTTTTATGCACGTGGGGGTAAGAACAGTTGCTTTGTCTTCTCTGCTGGCTAGGTTAAATGTGGCCCCTTATGATTGTTGATCCTTTATTGACGAAAGTCTATTAGGGCATCTTGGCTTGGCCCCTCAAATGGAACCCTTAGGAGATTTATTGGGTATCTCTTTATTTTCTGTTTGCTACTATGTATTTTTTCTTGCGTCTCATTAGGATACTAACTATTTCTTTGTATTCGGCAAAAACATCATGTTCAGCAAGCTCATGAGGGAACATGTCTTGGGAGGCCGTGTTGGAGGGACCCCTATTCCAAGATCCCCAAAGGGGGCCCTTGCCTCTGATGAGTAAAGGGGTAAGCACCCCTCTTTTCTTTCTCTCTAGGGTGAGTTGTTGGTAGTTCCTAAACCGCCACATAGATGAAGGTGATTGTGATGGTTCAGTGCCGAACATACCATCCCAAACTTATTATATATATAATTCATTTTATCTATCCCAAGTATCACCGGAGAGTTCGTTGCGCATTAGTTAAAATATAATCAGTCCAAATGACGCAACTTGAGACCAGGGTCTTACCATTGTCCCGATCATATGATGGTTTGTCCTCTCCCATCACAAATATTTTCCAACAACATCACCTATCACGATGAGTTATTTTTTTCGTAGAAAAATATTGTCGAGTTTTGAAATTCTATATAGTTCGGTTGCGAAAAAATAATTCTTTTTGTAGTCGATAAAACATTAATAGTTTCTTTTAAAATTATATTGATATTATCCATTTAAATGGTATAGTAGACATAAATTCCACTCATCTCTCTTCAAATGTTTTAATTACATAACCCAGAAAAGTATGGCTCATACATAAAAGAAGAATAAAAAATATACAGATAATTATATCCTAAGATCTAACTTTTTATTCCTTTGAACAAAAATAAAAATGGTTTCTTCTCTTTAAATTGCAAATTAAGATGTAGAGATTTATCAACAATTTTTTGGGGAACCACAACAACATAAATAGTACATACAAATACAAAATTAAAATTAAAAAAATATAACTACTATATAAAAATTAACAGTTCAAATCAAGAAGAATTATCATAAAGCAACTGTAAATATCAAGCAAACATATATTTATGCTTATAAAATTATGTCTATACAATTGATCATGCAATGAAAAAAGAAATTAAAAGAAGCATAAATATTTTTCGATGCTTAAATATTATGAAACATGTATTATTATCACAATTAAAAGAATCTCAAAATTAGTTAATGAGTTTATTTATTTTTAGTTGTTATTTTTATAATCTTCTCTTGTAAAAAGAATTAATAATTTTTTTAATACCTTTTTTATGAATTTCAATATAAATTTAATATATATCTTTTTTTGAAAAAAATGTATGATTCACACACGTGTTCATTTTATAAGTACTGAATAGACGGATCAAATATTAAAAAGTAAGACTATACTTAATAATAAAATATTTGAAAAAGCCCACATGCAACAAATATTTTTTAGGTTTACAATGAGCTCTTTAAAAATTGACATAATTATGAATATCACATCATTGTTTAAAAAATTGTCAATACTCGAGATATTTTATAAAAGTATGTCATCCTTGAATGAAAATTTGAAATTGATAATTTTTGAAATAACGATAGAGTATTTATATTTATGCTAAAATTCAGGAGAACTCATTATGATTTACTTTTTTTTTTTAATTATCATCTTGGGATAAAAAAAAGAAGTCCTGAATCATGCTCCCATTGACATAGAAACTTATGATAATCATTATATAAAACATAGTGTGAAAAATTTAACTAATTCAGTATTGTAGCACTTTTTGAGGGAATTAAGAGCAGTTGTGGTTTCCCCAATTGGACAAAGGTGCGCATCATATCATATGTAGTAGTTTAAGTGATGGCCTTCCAAATCCAAATGCATTCAGACCACATAGCAAACCACACACCTTATCCAAGATTTTGTGGGATCCCAAGCAAACACACACACACAACACACAACACAAACAAAAGATCTCTTGCTCATCATCATCATCATCATCAATAGTCCAAATTCTTGCAGATTTTTGCAGAATGGGGAGAATTTTCAGACACACAGAAAAGACATGATCACCCCTTCTGCTGCTTTCCCTCCCATCACTTCATCTTCTTCTTCTTCTTCTCACAGCTTGAATTTATTACTACTACGCCGTGCTCTCAACAATACTAGGAGTAGTAGTACTCCTGCTATTCCTCGTACTAGTATTGTCTTTCATCATCCCCCCTCCTCCTGCCATGCTTTCTCCTTCAATCATCGGTGTCGTCTTCACCAAATTGATGTCTCTCTCCGAGGTAACCTTCATCATTCACCCTTTTTACGTCATGGGATCATCATGTTTGTTGCATCCCAGTCATACACATATATGCTTTGTAGTTAATTTAAGCAGCATGTAGTTTGATGAACTTATGACATGTACTTGTTGCATGCACCAATAGTAAAGGATTATGCCAAGTACTGTTAGCACTTTCATGAATTGTAATGAGGGCTGCTGCTACCCTACTACTACCTTAATTATTGTAAATGAATATGTTGCATGTAGTTACAAATGAGTCGAGTAGTACAGAGGTGTCTCCTGATGCAACCTCAGAGAGATCAGAGGCAGACAAGATTGTGGATGGCATGGACTTTGGTGAACTCTGCAATGATTTCGAGTGCATAAGCAGTCCTTCTGTAGAATCCACTGCCAGACAACTTGTTCGAGACATTCTTCAGCTTCGTCAGGGCAATCGTGCCCTTGGAACCTTTGCTGTTTCTGTCAAATATAAGGTACTTGCTTTTAACATACTGATACGTCCAGTGCTAAGATCTCCTCCTGTTTCTGTTTCTGTGTTCTGTAGTATGGACAGGGTGATGAGTTCCTTGGATTATGGTCAACGACTCAACATCAATGATTGAAACATAAGGGAAAACGAAAAAATAAGGAATAAGGATTGATGGTTTCTTGATTAGCTGTGCATGAGTGTTTTCATTGCAGGATCCAGTCAGAAGCTTCACTGGAAGAGACAAGTACAAGAGACAACTCTGGGTGAATGATGCACTTGAGAATCCCATAGTGGTTAGTTTTCAGAGTTCAAGAATGTTCTTGTTTGTTTAGTCAAACTACTTATTGAACTTAAGGATAATTACACTGACACCTCTCAGTTTTAGACAACATATTACCAGCAAAAACCATGCACCAAATTTGGACAGTCATGTTTTACAGTATAAAGAAATTTATATATCACTTTCAAAATCAATAAGCTGTATAGTATGCGTAAACTTAAGGAGACTTATGTAATTATCTGAAAACTAGTATCATATGATCAAACTTCTTTCATACACCCTTGAAGTCTGATACAAATTTGTCTTAGTTGTGTACTCGTTTGTGCAGAGTGTGCAGCAGATGGTGATGTTATCAACGAGTGTGCTAAACATCAAGTGGACAGTAAAAGGCAAGGCCAAGTCTCCCATTTTTAGAATTGGAGGAGACTTGTCTGTCAAAGTCGACTCCAAGTTCACTCTGAATCAGATCAGTGGCCAAGTTATCGAGCACGAAGAGTTGTGGGATTTGTCAGAATCATCACTCGTTGCTCAGGCGTATTTCTGGGCTTCAAGACGGCTCTTTGCCACATTTGAAGCTGGAAAAGATGTCTCCGACTCCCTTAAAGACTTGACCAACCGTTTCACAGCAGAAAACAAGAATGTCGAAATGTATCCAGACCCAACTGGTGATCCAACAAAGGTAAAACATTTCTTGCAAGTAATCCGATTTTTCTGAAACATTCATAATATGCACAGTTGACTGATGTTCAAAATATGTCTTGATCCAGTTTTTCCAGAGGGATGATAGCTTTCAGAGAGATTTATACCAGATTGCGCTGTTTCTGGCAGTTGTCTATTTTGTTGTACAGTACTTGCGGACAACTTTGTGAAGCTAAAGCTTATACAAGTGATTCTCGGGAGGTCTCAGGACTCTAGAATTCCAAGACAACCACAGTCGTTCATGTAAGAACAGATCAATCTCACGATCCCACCTCATGAACGGGTGTGATTTCCTTGCTGTATATAATTTATGATCCTATTAAAAGGTCTTAACAAGTAAGAATCCTGTCGAGACAAAAGACGTTTAGAAAAGTATAGAGACAAAATTCCACCAAACTTTTATTTCATTAGTCTAAGGTTCAGTACCAACGTCCTCAGCATCAAACATTTACTATGATATGACAAGAGCAGCATTGCCTGAAGCTACACTTGGCATAGTACTCATTCTATGAGTTTGAGGAGGACGACTATAAACAAAAGCATCAATACAACATTAACCTTCGGTAGACTGAAAGCAGAAGAGATGTTGTGTGCTGCCACAGAATAAACATTTCCACTCGCTTCATCTCTGACTTTGATGGTTGAAGAACCTGAGATTCACAGCACCACATATAGTCATAAGTTGCATTTTCATGATAAATTCATAAAATTAAAGATCAACAATAATTCAACTTTCTACTGCTTTGCTTTGTTTCTGTCGTACATCTTTGCAATACCACGGACTCGTAAAATGACAGGAGGGATTTCCAAAAGTTTTAAAAACATCAAAGCAGTAGAATTTGTTGTCAGAGAATGCCAAAAAGTTTTCAGGAGAACACATTGGGTCAATACAGTAGAAGCTATGATTGAAAAACGTAAGCAATCGCCAAAAGGATATGAGCATCAACAGAGTTAAAAGCCCTGAGAAAATCTCGTACTCCACATTGTTTTATAATCTTATTTTACAGATGTTGCAATAACATACTAAAAGATTGAATTTCTTCCTTGCTTTGAATATTTGATGAGAAGTATATGGAAATCCAAAAGGAAACTGCAGACTAACTGGAAATGCAATGCATAAATGTTACGAAATCAACCTATTCTAGAAGATGAGGATGAAGTTATGAGACTGAGTTGCTACTGTAGAAGCAAACCAACTATAAGCTATACTCACAGTTGTACGGCGTCCATCCAATGGTCTGGTTTTCAAGGTCATACAAAACAAGCTTGTCTTGTAATACTATATCTGCAAATACAAATAAACAGGAAAAATGATAGCGTCTGTCAATCTTGATCGGTTTAGGAAATGAGTCAGTCGACTTGCTAGTTGATGTTTTAAAGTCTCCAATGGACTTTCCCGGAACTTTTTTAAAAGAAAAAACATCTTTGCATTATTATTCATAAGAAAGAGGAACACGTCAAACCAGCAAATTCTATGAGGGTTAACATATTCTTATACTATTAGTTATTAGTCATTTCAATTATTCTATAAGGGTTAACGTATTCCTATACTATTAGTTATTAGTATTTCATGGTTTATCCATGTTTCATCCCCAAATATGTTCTATAATAGTGGCATTCAGTATCACTGTGCCTCTGCAAATCTTCTAGAGCTACTGCCTTCGAGTTATGTATAACAGCGCCCGAAGATACAACCAAAAAGCAACAAAAGAGAAGACAAAAGTAAAAAAGATCATATTACCATTCGTAAATCTGCGTATAGAAAATCAATTATTATAAAAAAATTAAACATGAAAAATACCTCCCAACAAAGTTATTTCCCTTCCATCCTTTGTCTGCATTCCGCTGTTCTGCCAGCCTATACAATACTCTGTATCCTGCAAAATCAAAGTTACTCCATATGAGTATAGCTTGGATTCTTTAGAGGGACAAAAACTAGAAACAAACTGAAGAAGTAACACACAGAACTTAATCACTTGGATACTTTCCATTTTAAGTGAAACTGTGAAAGCACTTGTGGAACCAAATGAACTGAGATCAGCACTGAAATATCCAACCAAATTAACCCAGTTTACTTACCCGGACTTCAAACAGATAGTCGTGGGGATAGACAGCCAAAGGGAGTGAGTTCTCGAAATGAAAATTTACAACTGGAAATGCATCATCAACACTGCAAAAATATTTGGAATGCATAATTTTTGGGATATTCATGAAAAATGAAGATCACCAATAGGCGAACACGAAATACAGGTACATAAAAGCCAAAACACTGAAAAAGTAAATTAGTGTATATAGGGGGCACATCTAATAAAGTAAAAGAGTAAAAAGTTTCTCAGATTCAGCCATTTAAGAAGACAAATGAAAATCTAACCCATAAACAATTATGAGTACCACAAAGATCTTGAAAGTTTCTAGTGTTCCTCTCCAACCATATATAATAAGTTAAAACTTCATACTGCAGCATCTTAGCCTCATTAAAATTTCAACAGCAAAAAAAGTAAAGAGTACATGGAAACATATTATATTCAAAGAAACAGCAACCTAAAATACCGTTAGGGTGAAGAGAGGGGGGTGGTAGGCTTAGTAGGGCTCGAACCTACAATATCACCGTTATGAGCGGTACGTTTCAACCAATTAAACTATAAGCCCTTACGGATCTCTACATGCAATTATAGATCTGACAATTATAGGATTCTTCCACATTTGTCACCAGAATAAGGCATTTATACTAAATTTAGTACAATGTTGTAAATCATTGCAACTGTGATAAAGCATGTACAAGACTGAGTAAAATAATCCAAACGAACCATCCACATCATCCCCACAGAACAAGATGCATAAACTTAGCAGGCCATACAAAATATTCGAAGATTTTATTTTTTACATCAGTCTTTGCCACTAACCATTTTACCATGGTTGACACAAGAATATCAATAGCTAATATATCAGAGACTTTACTTTCAACTATTATCAAAGTTGTTTACGACAGTACTCCAGTTTTTTGTCCAACTATGGTGACCAAAATCTCTTCCGATTTAACAATGCTTATAATCCATCCAACAGCAGTTCAAGTAATTTATGGGCACATTTTGGAAATACTTAATGTCTAAAGATTTAATCAAAAAATATTTTCGAGAAACCATTAAAGATATTTTATCATTAGTAACAACCTCATGGGATACAAGAATACCCATCCATAAGAGATGTATCCAAGAAAGCATGTCTCTTCCTCCCAGACGATCATGACTGAGGTGGAATGTCTAAAATGTCATTCGACCTATCGGTATCCTCATCAATACCATTTCTTGATACGCCCCTACATGTGACTTCAAATTATGAAAATACAAATTTCTATTTTTCGTACTAAATCCAATTCCACAATGCATAGATACTTCATACTCTAGACGAATCAGCACTTCCATTTCTGCTACTGAGTTTTTCTCACTTCAGGTTCTGGAACTATTAGAACAATTTTTACATACCGTGCATTAGAAAAACGTAAAGGCACAACCTTTAGTTAAGGTGCAATTAGCTACATCCCAAACATATCCCTTTAGCCTTAACTTTTTCCCCAATTACGTTTTCCATCCTAGCTTTCATTTTTTAAGTTTGTGAAACAGCATGGTGGAGACATACTGTATTAATTAGTACCCAATTCAATCATCAAGATCCGAAGTCAACTTCTGCTTATCCCCAATTTATCTATAAACAGATAACCAAAAGGCAACTAAAATCCATTCATCAATGGGACCAAGAGAGATAACATTGATACTGTGTAAATCTGACAATGCCAAGCATGATAATTGTTAGTGATTGCCTTCTGAACTGGAGAAGTATCACTATCACTTAACATACTATGAACGGTGTCATAGTAAGGACCTTATCTTATGCGTGTCTTTGTGTGCTATAGAAACAGATATGTCTGCATACAAACATGCATGCACAGAGACCTAGCCCCTGCATAGTAGCAAAACTTACTTCCCACGGTACCAAAAGCATTTGAACTGCCGCTCAACTACGTGAGTTTCCATTTTTGGTTGTTGTCCCGTCACCTAAAATGACAGAGGAATAGATAAACAAATAATCAGGAAGGGAGAGAAGAAGAAGAAAGAAGCAAAACTAAGACGCATATATGCGAAAATGAAACAATCAAGAAAACTGTGTTAACCAAACTTTCATCCTAAGGATGAACCTTTAGATGGTCAATCCTTAGATTTTCTAGACATACCTTATTCATAAGCTGCTGATACACCTCAGATGGAAGATATGCCAAGGTTGTACCACTGTCAATTATTGTCCCTCGACTGGATCCCGTGTCAAACGAGTCCGTTGGAAGGTTTAGAAATTGACCGCCTACCTCAATTGCCTTGAGGATAACGTTGTAGTGTGGCCTATGATAAATATTTAAAAGAAAGGGATAGTTAGTCTCACAAATATGTAGTAATCTCTGGAAAGTGTATGCGAGAATATTCATTTAGAATGAGTAATAAGAATGGTGAGATTCTGATGGTTATTTTAAAGGGTAAATTGCAACAATTTCCCCTAAGGTTTGGCATAATTACAAATACCCCCTCGTTATTTGAAAATTACCAATACTTCCTAACGGCCGTCTACAATTAGCCCAATCCATTAAGTTTTCATCCATTTCTTGCTGAACTAACCAAAATGCCCTTGTGGATTAAAAATTATAATTTTATTTATTTTTTAAACTTTTTTATTTTTTTATGGACTAAGTAGATAATTTTTAAAAAATTTTCATCCACTCAGTTCGATTCTTTTATAAGTTTTTAATTAAAAAAATAAAATAATACTATAAGCGCAAAGTTGACAATTTTATACCTCCATCCAAGGATTTACATAATTTCATCAAACATCATGGCGTATTTGTAATTTTTCAAACGAGGGAGTATTCGTAATTATGACTAACCTTAGGGGAGGTCGTTGTAATTTACCCTATTTTAAAATGTGTTACAATAACTGACAAACATTAACCATAGGCTATTTTTAGGAATGTCCAGAAGTTTGCGTCTCTTTGATTTTTTTAGGGAATATGGTATCATCAAATGTTTTTGGTTAACATAGAGGTAATTACTAGATTTCTTGCCCTGTATCATTATTACAAGAGTAGATGTCAAAAGGATCAGAGATATCAACAACCAAAGTTATGAATATACGGATAATTAATGATAAGATTCTCATATTATATGCAACATATAATATGAGAATAATTTCAGATGACTTTCTGACAATAACTTAACCAGCTATGTTTAAAATGCAGTTCCACATAACAGCCACAAACAACAAAAAGTAGACAAACTGCATATATTTACAGCTAAATAACTTCAATTTTTTCCAAAGAATGGACAAGTACAAACAAGTTCATATCACGTACTCATTTGGGACAAGTGGTGTTCTGTTTACTTTTGGCTGCACTACTTCCCCAATAGCAAAAATTCCACCTCCCTTGTTGCCGTCCAAGCAATGTGAAAAGATCTTTTTCACCTTTCCAGACAAAGCGAGTTGTGAAAGTATGGATGTATTTGCTTGTCCAAAACCAATTATTCCATCAACTGCCTCAGAAGAGGTACCTAATTCTCCAGATTGTTTTGCTGAGCATCTGTTTTATATGATAAAGATGTAAGATATAGAAAAGGCAAGAAGTAAATTGTATCGGGAACTGAAAATTTAATGAAGTTATAACAGAAGCTGAAGCAAGTCTCTTTCTGAAACTGAACACATGGGACAAACAAATCAAATATAAGAGGAGCTAAGCAATCAAGGATCTTAATCACCCAATCACTATATCTGATGTATCCAAACAAAATGGCTGAAGAAATTAATCTTTATTGACATTGCCCAGAAGTGAAAGACAAAAGAATGTAACAACATAATGTTAAGTACAAGGTTGCAAGAAGCCAAAAGCCATTCCAGTACTAGACACATAATGAACCTATTGCATACGCTAGATAATCAGCCTCGCAAATAGAGCCTAAATTTCACACAAGAGGAAGTTCTTGACAAAGTTTTGCATCAACAAGATCTGTGTCTAAAACAACTTGAAGTAAAGACGGTGCTATCTCAATCTATAAGAACATTGAAATATCAGAAAACATATAACAAAGATATTGAATCTCAATAAAAGCAGTTTTCCTTCTTATGCACAAAATATTAATACCGAAAAATTGATTAAGAAATAAAATTCAATGCATAAAAGAACTTTAAAATATAGTCGCCAAATTTTCAGATTCCTATTTACAGAAAATGTTCTACAAGTCATCATTCATCATGCTTACGACATGAAAAATGTTGATAATTGTTATAGATTCAGGTATAATGATATATTCAGCGCACAGTCACCTAAAATTTGAATGTTAACACATTATATCACATAGTTATACGTGGCGTGCTATGGCTGGAGCCATGTGCATGGTGCAAAAGGCGAGAACCCAGCGCCATTTTCAAAAGACGGCACTGGGTTTTCAATGGCGCAGCCATGGAGTGCACCAGGGCACATTTTTATGGTGCACCAAGCGGGCTATGGCGTGCCTTGATGAAGCCCAGCCTTAAAAGATTGGGCTTGCTATTAAAACAGAAGGAGAGAGAAAGAAGAAAAACAAAGCAGAAGCCGTTAACAAATTAGCTTTTTTCTTGAAACTTTTGGCCAAAAGATTAGAAACCTAACCTTGAGCATGCTGATTTTAGTAAAATACTAATGGTATAAACTATTTTTGCAAATGCACCATGCTTCAAAAAGGCATGCACAGCTCCATGTACCGCACGCCATGGATCCAGAGCACCTTTATGCCATGATGTGCCAGGTGCATTTAACAACTATGTTATGTCACCAAGTGAACAATGTTCCGGTCTGTCATCTACTTATTGTGAGGATGGGTGAGCATGATACATGCACATCCAAATGACGATACTCTGATATAGAAGAAGCAAAACTAGTGGTCCATGCATATGAACCAGAGAAGATCCTATAGATAGAGGGTTCCTTAAGTTCTATATTGAAACTGTTTGTGTTCCCTCTACGTTAGAGAATGGCGGATAACAAAATGGAGAAAGATGAAACCTTCACGTTCTAGACATGCCAAACTCTAGCACTTAGTTCAATTTGTTCGAGACATATTCCATATCACCAGACTAGGTATTCATCCTGTCGTATGATTTCTAAACTACAAATCTCTCTTTTTTATTTTCTTTAATAAAAAGTAGAATAGATAAATCCATTCCTGACATAATAATTGAAATCGGAAATCAACATCAGGCCCGGGTATATAGAAAAGGCAAGCTAAAGCAGAGGATCACAAAATACAACACAAGAAGGGGTGAACCAATACATCCAATTAATACATCGCTGATATAGGATATCCAATTTTTTTGTATTTCCATATCGGGGGCCTCATGCAAATAGAAGGCCTAGGCATAGATACGGACTTCAAAAGTAAGGCTCCAACCTCATTCATAACCAGGAATCTTTGATTTTGGAAGTTAAAAACTTCACTATAAAAGAATTTACTATAAATTTTCACATGTATGAATTCATTATTCCGTCTGAAAATCTATTTTCTTGACGTCTACTCTCATTCTCTTCAACAAACAATTGTTTACTTCTATTCTACATGATTCTGATTTTGATTTTTTTTTTTTTTTTTGTTTCAAATATACTCCAGGTCAAAGTAGGACACAAGTTCTAACTTTTGGTTCATAAAATTTCAAATGTCACAAAATAGTCATTTGCATGATCTTCTCAATCAGAAAGTTACATGCTACCACTAATCATAACCGGAAAGGTTCACGTGATTGTGTACTATGATACACAGACTCGGACACAACACGTTACGAACATAGGACTTGGCATTTCTAGAAAGTTTTAAGACATGACATGACATGGACAAAGCTATCCGATAATTTTTATGTATAAAAATATAGACACACGTATAATACGTCTATCTATGTTTTTAATTGGTAATGAATTTATAAAATTACAGATACAGGTACAAAAAAAATGGCGATCATGCGGTGATGGTGCTAGACTTCTATTAATATGATTCGGAGCCTATGATGCTGAAAAAAAGAGTTCAAGCTTTATTTATGGGGAAAAAAAATTAAATAGGAAAGATAAAGGGATTTCAACAATTTAAGACTAACTCAATTAATTTTAGGTAGATTGTTAGTATTTTATAACCCATAAAATGTATAAAAAGATATTTAAAAAGAAAAAAGAAAAACAACGTCCAACGGTCCAAGAACATGTTGGATACTTCATCAACCACGTTAGACACTCATCAGCCATGTTGGTACCTTGTTCATCTCGTTTCGGGATTTTTCCTTTTTATTTAATTTCCACGCACACCAATAGCATATCTGCGAGATGCCTATGTCCGACGATATAAGGCATGGAGAGTCGGCCTGTTATAGGTATATGTATTATGCATTCAAGTGTTAATCCATATTGCTTTTTGAGGACTAATTCTATCAATGTAAAATCTCAATTTTAACACTTTTGACACCGGAGACAAGATAATACCACTATATAAATTATTTCTCACATGAAAGATTCATGCACTAGAATTAGAACTCTGAGAGCATAAAGTAGACTCAGATCAACCATGAATACCCACCCAAAAGTTATTGATCCATTCATGGCAGATGTTTGAAGGTTGCCAGTGACTTGATCAAGTCTGAAGTAATCTCTGACAAAATACCCCTCAGTTCTGCTCCCGTCTCCATAGGTAACAGAATATTCGCAATTCATTCCAGCCTTGCAATCTGGATTTGGACGGCCAAATGCAGCATCACAAAAATCTTGATTACAAGAGATCATCTTTCCAGTAGATGAGGCAGTCAAGTCATACTGCTTCAGAGTTATCTGGTTCATCAAACCAACACCATATACAAGTCATTCTAGATCCACGAGAAAACATGTTTTGAGTGATAAGCGTGTACTGGATAATGAAAGCACTAACTATACAATCTTAAGCTTCAAAAAAGAAGAAAAAAGGGAAGAAGGGAAATACGTCAAGATCACTTCTTGTGGGACATCTCTCACAGTTGTGGCAATTCACCCATAAAATATCACTTCCTGTATCCACCTGGACATGGTAGTCGACTGGAGGAGTCCCAATAGTGATTTTGGTATAATAAAGCCTGCATCAATTTGTCAAATAAACATTGAGATCACAAACAGAAGCTGTAGTATAGAAACAAAGTACACTATTAGAAATGTTCTTATAGTTACTTTAGCAATATTTTAGCTCTAACAATATTTAGCTTGGTAGTTACTTCAAGTAAAAATCAAATTTGCCAAATAGTTTTCTTTGCTCTTTACCTTTTTCAACACACAGTCAACAACTACATTAATCAATAATAGAATTGAAAATAGAAATAGAACAAAGGTATGTTTACAGCATAACAGTCATATGTATATATATGCATCTTTCTTAAGAATATGATGTATAAAGGCCAAGGTAGGAAGCCTTAATAGTTAATGTAACTCTCCACCTCCACGGCACCGACAGATCAAATGAAGGGAAAAAAAAATTAAACTTCCATGTACAGTCTTTTTTTAGAGAAATACATGCTTTTAACTTCACCACAAGCTGCATGCAAGAGAAATAGCACTCTACATTCATCAACAACCTAATAAGCATAGATAGTAGCAATGGACCTTAAATTCTTAACAGAAAGTTCATAAACAGAAATAAATCAAGAAAAAGAAGACTCTTTTAACACCAAAGCAAGACAACAAAATAAAAAAAAAAAAATTAGGTAAAAGGACACAATCACTAAGTTAACCTCTATCATTCCTCATCAATCAAACAGATATTACTTGAAGGTTAAATTCACATGTTCAATCACGGAAACAGGGCCATCTAGTTGAATTTTGAAATGATTATAGCTAAAGACAGAATTAAAGTCTCCTGAACTCAAAACCAAGTCCCGAACCACCAATCAAGCTTAAATGATCACACACAACACAAATACTTTATAGATCAAAATAGTATCCGTGCCAGACTTACGCAGCGTCAGTGGGTGAACCATCACCGCCTAACTGAAAATCAATGGCGGCGAGCATTCTGCCATGGCGACGCGAGTCGTGTGCCCTCAGAGCTTTCAACGTCGCCTTTCCCTTTCCAAGGCCACCATATTTGTGATGAACTTGAAACATCACATTGCCATCCACATCGCAGATCAGCTGAAGCAAAAGCAAAACCGCAAGCAAGCAACTTTTCCTGGAATCCATCTCCACCGCAAAGAATTACTTCGAAATGGGCAAATAGTGAGCAAATCAAAAGAAACCCAAGTAATATCAAATGAATGGAATTCTTGGAAGAAGCCAAAGTTCGGTGGTCGAATAAATGTGAATATTTGTCTGGTCTAGCTAATGGGTCGCTGAAAAAATGTGAGATTCTTGGAGGGGCGCGAGAGGAAGGTGAATAAGGCCAGGAAAGGTGAGCTGAAAACGTGAGAGAGAATGAGAAAGCAGAGGAGAGAGAGATGGACTGGGAAAATGGACAAAAGGGATGGGTTTAAATTTAGTAAATACAATGGTATGAGTTGTTGGAGTTCCTTGGACTCAACTTCAAATCTACGGAGAGAAAATGTTCTTTTTTCTTACAAGGGCTCTATCAATCTCTCTCTCTTGCAGGCGTTTTGGCTGTAAAGAAAGGAAGACGCTTTGGCGCAAGTCCTGTACCTCACGCTTTGTCCGTCTCTGTGTGTATGTATGTATATGTAGATGTCTGACTTACATTCTCTGGTGCTTGAGTCAGCGCAGACTGCAGAGACACTGAACCTGAAAATCATCTTCTTCCAATTACTTTGCTGTCAATTTCTAAGCTCCATGTTTAAATGCAAATCCCCAACTTCTTAATGCACTCATGTCATTAAATTCACTCTACATTCCATATTTTATGCACTGAAATAAAAAAAAAAAATTGATTACTTCAATTATCTAACTATTTGATGTAGTTGACATCAAATTTAACATTTACAAAAAGGGCCCTCCTCCGTCACTAAAAATTAACAATTTATCCCCTCCCTCACTAAAAATAAATTAACAATTTATCCCCTTTCAAGTGTAAAAACAAAAAAAAAAAAAAAACAAAATACCACTCATGCTCGCGCTGTAACACACACGTCATTTTTTTTAATTTTTTTGTTCGTATCTTTATTATCAACCTTTGGATCTTATCTATTGATGAATGGTCCAAATTTAATTTTACTTATATAATTATATACAAAAGATATAAATATAATACATATATATATGCATATATTATACAGATATATATATATACAATATATAGGTATATTATTTATATCAGATAATTGATTCCTTCCCCGGTGGCCTACATCGGTCGGCTGCCCCCCCTCCCCACCAGCACACCTCCCCCTGCTGCATCGCTTCTTTCCCCCACCGCACATCTAACCTCCATCGTCGCTTCTCCCCCCCCCCCCCCACTGCGCGCCTCGCCTCCTCATTGCTTCCCCCCCACCACCACGCGCTTGACTTACCTCACCTCTATGCCCCTCTAGTGTGCCTCCCCCGGCTTCTAAACACAAGTCAAAAAATGAACTTTAGGGATTAAAGTGATTCTGAAAATAATTCAAAAAATGAATTTTAAGAACTAAAGTTGATGCAAGCAAAAAGCGGTTGTTAGATAAGTCCTTGGACTTAAAGCTCTTGGATCTGATTCTTTACAAGCCTGAGGAGGAGATTTGCAAATCAAATGTTGCTACTCCAATGCCCAAATCAGTACACAGTCGTAGAAAGATAAACTTAAGTAAGATGAGATAGGTATGAAACCTTAAAATGATTAAGAGAATGTTTCCAGTAAAGTGCTCTCATTTGAATGTTAGTGTAAAATTGCAATACCTTTAATCAAGGGGAGAATGCTTGCTTTTATAATCTTAAATTCCCCATCAAATGACGAAGTGTGGTCGCATAGGACTTGGGTTAATGATCTACAACAAATATGCCCCCTCAAATGCGGAACCAGTTGGTTAGAATTTCCAAGGAATCCTACCGGCTAAGGGGAGCTTGATAGAATAAAACCTCTTACGGATAAGTTTCTAAATTTCTAGGGGGTTTTTGGGATGCGAGGATGATCACCAATATCTCCAAGTTATGCCATGACCTACATGGACAACTTTTCTCCTTCGTGGATGAATGGTTTTTTGTCATTTGTAGAGGTGGCCGACTTGGCAGCCAAGCTAGCAAGAAACTGTGTCCCCTCATAAGCCAATAAGTCTTTACTACAGCCCAGATTTCTTCAACCAGTTTTGGGCTCCTAGCCTGAAAGTCTTTGGAAAGTCTTTCTTTTCGAGCCTCGCACCTCGAAGGTCTTCTCCTTAAGTCTCTTTACGAATTGGGAATCTTCTTGGGTTGAGCATAATTTTGGCATAGTCAATCCCACTCTAGACTTCCTCCTCCTTAGAATAGTAGTAAGGCTCCAACGGAGGGTTGAGCATAATTTTGGGCGTCATTTAGTCCCCTTCCTAATGTGTTCTTCATTCTTTTATTTTCTCTTTCCCCATGATCTTTGTAGCAAAAGTACTGGAGCTATTAATCTCTTATTTCTCTTAGTTTATTCTCATAAAATTTTATCATCCTCCTAGTGCAGCATTACTCCTTTTCTTTTGTGTTTTTCTACTTCCGTATTACTCTTATTTTCTTATTTTAAGTTCATCATCCTCCTTTAATTTCCTAGGTTTTTAAATGGCATCTTTGATGAATAGGACACCCTCCTTCTTCAAGGATGTCGACCTTCACTGTTTGACAAAGGAATATGGTATTCCTAAGGGTTATATCATCCTTCTTCCCTCCTCTGATAATCAGCCTCATGCTTCATCCCCAAGTTGTTTATGTTTTTTCACTGCCCAATTTAAAGCAAGTCTATGCTTTTCCTATTCCTCAATTTTTATGAGGAGGTTGCTCAAATTTTCTAGATTCCCTAAAACTAGTTAGCGCGCAACTCTTTTCGCCTTTTGGTAAAATTTGTGATGGTTTTTCTTTTTTAATGGTGTCCCACCCTAGGAAGAAGCTTTTTTTTTACATTTTTTCAATTGAAAATGTATTTTCCACTACTTCCCACGTTGTGTAGTTCATTTTCTTCCTACCTTAATGCTCCCAAGAACTGAAAGCGCAGTTTTTTCTATGTTCTACCTCCTACCCGCTATCCTATTTCACCATTGTGGATTTACGATCTCCCCCTATCACCTCTTTCTCTATAAGGGAAAGGACTTGAGGACTTTCTATCCTCCTTGAGGACTTGTCCCTCCCTTTATGATTGTCGGGGGTTGGTAGATAAGAGACTTCTCTCTCACTTTGGCTTGAGTCATGAGGAGGTCCCATTAGAGGAGCTCCTAGATATTGCCATTTTTAGTATTCTTCCTTTTACGCTCCTTCTTTTTGACTTGTTAACTGGCTTGTATGTTACTTATTTATAGAGAGAATTATGTTCAGCAAGTTACTGTGGGAGGGACATTAGGGTAGCCCTATTATACGAGAGGGGGCAACTCCCTCATTGCAGGTTCCCCAAGCGATGCTAGTGTCTAGTGATTCTCGGGGGAAGCGCCCAACCTCCACCCCCTTAGGGTCCTTTAAGATGCCAATAGAATATCCAGTCAGGCCTCATCAGGTATTCCTTTATAGGTGGTCATTCGATCCGCGAACATGCCTCCAACTTCTCTATTCCCTCATTCTTGGGATGAAGATGGTTCCCTCCTGAAGTGCCAATGTTTCTCCCTTGATTGGCCTTTATATGCACTAGTCCCTTGTGCGGGAGTGAGAAAGGGATCAACATTATTTTTCAAGTTTTTGAGGGGGTGATTAACTCCAAGGGTTAAGCATATTCTGTGTTCTATCCTTAAGGAGGATTTGGATGGCCTGCTATCCTGCCACATCACTAAAGTATTTCATCTTTATCACTGTTGACTTCTCATACTGAATGTTTTTTTTTTTTCAAAAAAAAGTTATCTCCTAGGCGGTTGTAATATTGGGGGAGATGTTGTCCCATCCCCAGCCTACACTTTCTCCTCCTCCTCAAGTTGAAGATCAATATAAAAGACTAGAAGAGTGCATGGGGGCAGAGGTGGTGCAATTGAAAGAGACCTTGGGGAAGTGTCAGCTTTCTTAAAAGGAGAACAAGTGTTTGCAGCAACAAATCTTGGATTTGATGAAGAATCAATCTAAAACTTTGATGAAGGCGGCTAATGATGCTCATTTTTCATTCCTAAATTCCAACAAGGGCCGAAGGTTTTTGGAGTCTTATTGAGGGAGTTGCTTGCACAACGACAACAAATCAGAGGAATTTTATAGAGAGGTAACTAAGATAGCCTTGACCTTCCTTAAATATAGCTTTGAGACCTGTTAGAGGCAATTTGTTGTGCATAGGTATCCTCCCCCAGGGGTAGAGGATAAATTTCTAATTTTCGAGGCAATCCTAGATGATGCCCCTAATCTCTTTGCAACCACTTATTTGCTCATTGTTGGGTCTCCTCCGGTGGATCAGATAACAGGCTAACACCCTCCTTACTGTGATTTCCAAATTGTTGAATGACATAGTTGGCAAGTTCTTTTCAGATGAAGATCTGGAACACCTTCTAGGATGGTAATGCAAGAGGTACATGCCTCCCCTTCTACCAGAGCACTAACAGCTATGGAGGTGGATTCCCCTAAAGAGCAATCCTTAGAGCTTCCTCTTGAACAAGCTGCAGCCAAAACCACATCCCCTTAAAACAAGAGAAATAGAAGACCTCACTTGTAGGGCAAGAATGGCTATGTATTCCCCTTCCCCCTTTCTCAAAAAAATTAAAAAAAGTTAACTGTGGTACCCCCCCTATTGTTAGGGATGAAACAAATTTTTCCTGTTTGCTGAATATTCCCTTCTCTAGTCTGTTTGACTAGTAGGGTTTTATATGTAATATTTTTTTCTTCATCACCTTTATTTGGAAACTTGATGACCATATTATTGGTTAATGTTGTATCCTAGGCCTTGCTACATTCATAATTTTTTGGGATATCTTATTTCCTTCTGCAGGATTGTTGGGGTGTACCTGTTTTCTTGATTGTGGGCTCTTTTTAGAGTTCCCTTACTTATCATACTCAAAATAGAAAATGAGATATATATTGAAGGTGGATATCACTCCTTGGAAGATGTTAAGAGTTTCACTTCCCAAGATCACATTGTAGGCAGAAAGAACATCCACCACCAAAAAATTTATTAGACAAGTCCTCTCGAGAGGTTCTGCTCCCAAGGAGAGGAGAAGCACCACCAGGCTCCAGGGGCGGACCACTTCTCCGGCAAAGGCATATAAGTAGGTATCTATTGACTTCAAGGAGATATCTCCCAATTGCATTTGATTGTATGCTTCTTCAAAAAAGATGTCGGCCAAGTTGCTGGAGTCAATGAAGATTCGATTTACTTCATAATTAGTCAGTGTGGCGGTAATCACCAAGGAGTCGTTATGAGGTAGTGCCAACCCGGTCTTCTCGGTAAGCCTACATTGAATGATCGGAGCATCAACGATTACTTCCACATACAGTATTTAGTTTGGGATGACTTTCTCTATATCCCGTATCTGGGATTTCTTTGCTCTATGGGAGTATCCACCTATAGGTCCTCTTGCAATCTTGTGAGTAATCCTCTTCCATGGGGGGTGGTTAGGATCCTCATGGCATCCTTGCATTGAGGCCTTGTGTCCTTCTTTCTTGGGGGGATCCAAACTAGGCTCTTCTTCAGCTTTTCCTTTAACCTAATCCCTCTTCTAGTAAAGACCCGTACCTTGGGCTTTCCTGGTACACAAACTCTTATAAGTATCCATTTGGATAAGTCATTCTATCTTATTCTTCAAATGTCGGCATCCTCTATGGTGTTCCCATAACCATTATGGAAACTGCAATACTTGTTCGTTTGGGCCAGCCTAACAATCCTTTACTTTCAAATGCTATCAAGGTTTGTGTGATAGGGGCATCCAAAGGAATGTACGTGGGGTACCCCTCTAAAACGAGGGTTTATTATCTCGAAAATCCAATCTTAGCTTCTTTGAGGATCCCTCCTCCTTAGGATCCTTCCTCTTTTCTTCTCGTCCTTCTCACTTAGAAGCTTTCGCCTCCTTCATATTAACATACTTCACAGCTGGGTCCAGCTTCTTACCCATGGATTTGAAAAAGTATCCATCCACCAATCGCTAGAAAAATACACTAACCTTGACCTCTTAGGTGGCCAAGGTACCTCCAATGCGGCTCTATTGAAACGGTAGTGGTAGTCCCTTAGGGACTCTGCCTCATATGGCGAACCATGAAGAGGCTAAGCTCTATGTTCCGATACTTTTTGATATTTGAAAATTAATATATGAATAGCGATCATAATCCTAAAAGTTCCCAATTGATCCCACTGATAACTGGTTAAATTATTCCTAGGTTGCTCTGGCAAATGTGGTAACGAATACTTGACATTTGATCTAATCTGTATAACAATGTAAGAGGGCCGCATTCTCGAACCTAGACAGATGCTTTTGGGGATCCTTTGTATCATCACGCTCCGCGATAATAAGGGTTCGGCAATTTAGTTGGGAGATCATCCATCATAACATCCTCGTTGAAAGGGATGTCGCCTTGTTCCTCTATTCGGACTCCCATCACGTGATGTTGTACATCCTAAAGTCCCTTCTGCTAGCATTCCAAGCAGACTACCCACTAGGGGGGACTTCCTCCAGCGGTCGTGGGGGCTAGCATTGCTCCCCAAGGAGAGCTAATGGCCTCGAGCTAGGGGTTTATCTCCTTCACCTGGTGTCTTTATAGTTCTTAGAGCCACCACAGGTACCTGGGTCACAACCATCAATTGTGCTTGGAATGTCGAGGCAATCATTTGTTGCATAGTCTCTAACAAAACTGGGGACAACCTTCCCAAGAAAATGTTAGAGGAGGTATTATTGTGCGGGGGATCCGTTAGAGGCTCGATAGTTTTGAAATGTCCTGTTGTTGTGGATCTCGTGGGAGCCAGGGTGTCCTTGAAACCACCTAAAGGGTCTAGGCATCACTGGACGTATCCATGATGGTTTGCTTGTTCCAACTATTCTATAGCTTCTCCATTGATTCTTATGTCTTAGTTTTATTTTCCCACAAACAACACTACTTGATGCAAACAAAAAGTGCTCGTTAGAGAAATCTTTCGACTTAAAGCTCTTGTGTCAGATTCTTTACAAGCCTGATAAAGGGGACCTGCCAAAAAAAAAAACATTAACACTCCAACGCCCAAGTCAATAAACAGTCATAGAAAGATAAACTTAAGTAAGATGAAATAGGAATGAATGCTTAAAATGATTGAGAACATATTTTTCAGTAAAGTGCTTTCGTGTGAATGTTAGTGTAAAATTGCTCTACCCTTAACAAAAGGGAGAAGACTTGCTTTTATAACCTTAGTTCGCCATTGGATGGCGAAGTGTGGTCCCTTAAGACTCAGGGTAATGATCTACAACAGATATGCCCCCTGAAATACGAAAGCAGTTGAATGGAATCTCCAAAAAATCCTGTCGACTGGGGGGACCTTGATTGGATAAAACCTCTTATGGATAAGTTTTCGAATTTCCAAGTGGTTGTTGGGACGCGAGGATGATCCACAAATTTTTCCAAGTTTCGTCAAGACCTACGTGGCCAACTTTTTTCCTTCATGAATAAATGTTTTCTATCATTTGTGGAGGTGACCCTGGCAGCCAAGCTAGCAAGAAACCTTGTCACCTCATAGGTTAGGGGATCTTTACTACAGCCCATACTTCTTCAACTTGTCTATGGGCTCCTTGGTTAGAGGTCTTTAGTAAATCTTCCCATTTGGGCCTCATGCCTTCAAGGGCTTTTCGATAAGTCCCCTTGCAAATTGGATTTCTTCTTAGGTTGAGCATATTTTTTTGGCATAAAAAGTAATTGTAAACACAAACTTAAGGGACCAAATAATAATATTTACCCTTTACAGAAATATCATGAACAATTAGAAGCGTGCTTTTGTCCCTTCGGAGACACCCCAATATTTGAAGGCCAATATTTCATAATTGAGGTATTGGGTCCGAAACCTACTAAAGAAAAGGAAAAAACAAAATAAAAAAGAAGTACTCTTCTACTTACTTTGGTTTGTGAAGAAAAATAACTCTTTTTTGGTGGTTATATATATAGGGTTAATTATTTTTTTATTATTAAAAAATTATAAAAATATAATTTATATAAAACATGTAATATTTTTATGTCAAGTCGTGGATCATATCCATGACTCGACTAAAAAGTAATTTTTTTTTAAAAAAAATGAGTCATCCACGACTCGATTTTAATTTTTTTTGTTTTATTTTATTTTTATAAATTAATTATATTCAATTGATTTTTAACAATATAATAAAATTGCTCTCCATCCTAATTTAGGAAGAATAGGAATCGACTTGCGAGAATGAATGAATGTACTTCAAAAGCATAGAACTATTTATTCACATTACCATGAGATCGAAAATAGAATCAAGAGTACCAGTATTTTTTAAATTTATCGTATTCTTCAAATGAGTTTCAAGAATATTTGGATTGGGATGTCCCTTTGTGATATATCTCTAGTTCTCTCTTCAATCACAAAAGGACGGAAAGCAAGTCGAAGAGAAAACGAGAGATGTACCACGAAAGGACATCCCAATCCCAATATTCTTGAAACCCATTTGAGGAATACTATAAAATAAAAATATTGATTCTATTTTCTATCCCGAGGTAATGTGAATGAATAGTTCTACGCTTTGACGTACGAGAAGGTATGAAGTATAAGAAGTGTGAAGGATAAAAAGTGTGAAGGTGTGAGAAGTGTGAAGGTGAAACTGAAAGTGTGAAGGTGAGAAGTGAGAAATGTGAAGGTGTGAGGTGATATTTATAAGCAAAAGATATGTATAGTATATTAATTATATTTTTTATTTTATTTTGTTTTTTATATTAATTAAATATTAATTATATTCAATTAATTTTAACAACGTAATAAAATTAAAAAAATATCATAATATTAAAATTGTATAATTATAATTACAACTAATTTGTTAAAAAATATTATAATAAAAATACAAATATAAAAAATGTCCACCTGTTCCACAATTGCGTCTGTGGCGTTGACGTTGAGGTCTTCTTATTTTTTTTCGTCCACATTTTACATTGGCTCATTTTGTTCTTCATTATCACCATCGGGATTAATGTCCATATGTTGTTGCAGAACTAAACTTCACATTCACGATATACATTAAATGATGGAAATGAATTGGTGAAATGTTGTATCCTAGTGCATATGGTTGATTAATGCCAAGGCCAAAATCAAGATCTACATGTAAAGACTAAGCTTCTGTATGAATTAGCATATATGGAGTCGATTGAAACCAATCATCTTGTGGCAATTGAGGCATGTAGTAATATTGAGGCAGTTGAGGCACGTAGTAATTTTGATTTGTATACAATGTAGAAGGACAAGCTATATCCACTCAAACATCATGTCGTTTAACTGAACCAATAGACATTCGGCTAGAACTTCTTCTTTGCCTGTGGGATGTAGTGGAAGCATTATCAGATTGGCGAAGCAATTTGTTGTGGTTGATGGGTTATGGCTTCCTTGATAATTTATAATCCATGTTTGAATCTGTCCACTAGTATCATTAAAATAGTAGGTGAAAGTTTGGATTTTGTGCCACCTCACGGCGTGAGCCGGTATTGCTTGAGGCATGTGTGTTTTAATTTCAACAGTTGTTATAAAAATATTGTGTTGAAGGATCTTTGTTGGAGAGCTAACTCTAAATATCAAATTAGAAAAATTCAATCGAATTATAAGAGATAACGAGGTAAAAACTAGGTGCGTTAAAATTCTTAGACCAAATTAACAAGAAAAAATGGACAGTTTCTCAAGATGGTGGATGGCGATGTGGTATTTGACGACTAACATGTCATAATGCATCAAATGGAATTTTGAAAGGGGCTCGTCCCCTACCGTTGACAGCAATAGCTGAGATGACGCTTCAACGTACTGTCCATTATTTTCGTGAGAGGTTTGCGAATAATAGTGTAATATTGACCAACAACCAACTATGGACGGATTTTATGTACAAGATGTTCACACATAGACAACAAAATTCTGTTAAGCATTCAAGTCACAAAATACCATCAGTTTCAATAATTCGCCTAGGTTGTTACAAAACGTCAAAATAGACATGGATTCAATACCCATATTGTCAAAATTTTGGACCAAGAATGTTCATGTGGCAAGTAGACTCAATTTGGCATCTCTTGCAGTCATGCTAAAAAAGTATACGCTTTATACATGATTAATCTTGCATTAATTGTGAAGGATTATTATGATTTAATGGCTTACATAAATACATATTCTAAGTCATTTGAACATGTGCATTCCAAATATTATTGGGATGTCCCAAAATTTGATTGGTTCACAACACTATTATTCGTACAGCGTAAACAACAACCTAAACAACAAAATATAGAGGCTTGGGTTTTTTAAGACTAGAGTAAAATGTTCTGGGGGGATTTTTTAATAAAAAGTTTGATAGGGGTTTTTAATGTATTCCAATTAGTATCACCACAGCCGCAACGAGACGAGTAACAATCTCCCCGTTTAATGTATTATCCTACTTCCAACACATCCATTGATTCTTCAGCTGAAGTTTGAATTGGGATCGGGTTCCATTATCCAACTCTAAACGACGGACGGTTTTTTTTCCAACTGCAATTTCCTGTCCTTCATATTGGAGGGAAGATATGGAGGCGTTTCTGGCGGCGTCACCGGTTCTTGCTAAGTTCAGTGGGTGAATCCAGCGAATAACTGGTGGGCATACCGGGCAAGTGTGTTTTGGCAGATTCTTTGTCGTGTGTGGGTAGAGGACTTATAATTTGATAAGTTCAGATGGTGTTTGCTTGAATTCGAGGAGTCATTCTGGTGAACAAGTGTTGTGCATTGCTGAAGCGTTTGCGGGCTTCTGTAATCTGCCCATTGCAGCAGGGATGCTCCTTCGCGTGGCGTCTTTTCCAACTAAAACCTTAATCCTTCTCCCCTTCTTCTGCAAGAGCTCTAATGTGCTGTTTGTCCACTCCAAACGCTGCATTTATCTTTCGCGTAACTATACTTCGATGACAATTATATTTAATGCCCAAAAACAGCCCAAGAGTCTCGGTTCAATGGCGAGAAAGACAACCCATTTTTCCACCACCTCGGCTGAAGCTCTCCTCCAGTCCTCTAAAAATATGGGGAGTCGAATATCCAGGAAAAAAGCGCGTCGGGAGTCCCCGGAAATGATTCTCCGTGTGAAACTGGATACATGTTCGAAGAACGGTGACTTGGCTGAGGCCCTTCACCTTTACAATGAGGCCAGGGCCAACAGTGTTCAGCTTAATGTGCATCATTACAATGTATTGCTTTATTTGTGTTCTCCAAAGAGTGACAATGGCGAGGAGGATGGAGAAGACTCTGTAAGGTTGGATAACGGATTTCAGATTTTTAAGCAAATGCGCATTGATAAAGTGGAGCCGAATGAGGCGACATTCACCAACGTATCAAGGTTGGCAGCCGCAAAAGAGGATCCCAAATTGGCTTTTGATTTAGTTAAGCAAATGAAGGATCATGGAATTGTTCCAAAGTTGAGGTCGTATGGGCCAGCATTATTTGGGTTCTGTAAGAAGGGGATGGCTGATGAGGCATATGAAGTGGATTCCCATATGATAGACAATGGTGTCTTGGCTGAGGAGACTGAGCTCTCTGCACTCCTCAGACTTAGTTCTGAAGTAAAGAGGGAGGGGAAAGTGTATGAAATGATGCATAGGTTGAGGGCCACAGTGAGACAGGTATCAGAAGAGACTGCATCTACCATAGAGGACTGGTTTAGGTCAAAAAGGGCTGCTGAAGTTGGGGCTGAGAAATGGGATGTGAGAAAGGTGAAGAAAGGGGTTTTGGAGGGAGGAGGTGGATGGCATGGCCAAGGTTGGTTGGGGAAAGGGACTTGGACGGTGATGAGGACCAGGATGGATGAGACTGGAGTGTGCCAGTCGTGTGGGGACAAACTTGTTTGCATTGATATTGATCCCGAGGAGACAGAGAATTTTGCAAAGTCCCTGGCTAAATTGGCCAGTGAGAAAGAAGCTAGAACCAACTTCGCTAAATTCCAGGTATTATTTGTTTCCAGTTCCTGCCACGAAGATCCTTTGTGCATATACTATGTCTGTAGAGGAATCAGTAATTTTACTTGCAGAGCATATAAATGTTTTCTGTTCCTTGAAATTACAGAGATTGGACTACCTCTCCTTCAGTTTTAAATAGAAAAAATAGGTGATCATATATAGTATAGTTGATATGAACATTATCCTAGACTTTGTAACAGTTGTCAGAATCCTGGAACCTGCCCAAATCCTTGATTGTTGTTAATTTTAATACACCTTTCCTATGTTTTTAAGTTTACTTGCAGATTTCTTCTTTCATATTGTGTATTAAAACCTCAATACATAACCCTTTAACTACGTATATCCGTTATGCAAACTTACAACTACATACTGAAAATTTACATGTGTGTGCACTACTGCATGCATGTACTTAGATATCCATTTTAGAAAGTACACAAATTGGCCTTTTGCAATGAAACTAATACAAATTCGCTTAGTAATTGTAAATTAAGCCATAATAGAAAATTTCACGCAGGGACAGGTTGAAATTTGATATCAATTGAATTATCCGAAATAAGACAACTTTATTATTTTAAGAGTAATTAAGTGAAATAAGAGATTATGCTTAGGACCTGATGTTTATGAATTTGATTTTACCATGTCTTAGACATGCAAAGTGCAAAGCTTGTTTCAGGTTTCAGGCATTTAGTTTAATTATAATATTGTGAGTCTGACTCAAAAGGTGCTGGTTTAGGAGTGGCTTCAGCGGCATGGTCCATTTGATGCTGTAGTTGATGGTGCGAATTTGGGCCTTGCTAATCAACATACTTTTAGCTTCCCTCAGGTAAAATATAAATTGACTCCCCTCATTTTTACTCTAGAGAGAATTTGACAAACTAAGACAAAAGGAGTTGTGTCTTTTGTAGTCTTGTAAAATTATGTATATATAAAATGACACTGTCCTTTTCTTTGAAGATCATGAGAGTTGTGAACCAATTGCGTCAAATCAGCCCAACAAAGAAATTTCCTCTTGTTGTTCTACACCAGAGCCGAGTAAGTGGTGGTCCTGCTCAACATCCTAATAACAAAAAATTGTTGGAAACCTGGAAAAGGGCTGGTGCACTTTATTCGACGCCACAGGGTTCAAACGACGACTGGTACTTAATGATTGATAACCTGTTTCTTTTTTTTTATACTGTAATATCATTTTTCCATTTAGAGTTTTTATTTGATACCCATGTGCCAGGTAGCCAGGTTGAATCAATTGAATCACTTAACCTTAACAAAATCGAGATCTATTTGCTTCTGACTAGGCACGACATTCAACCAATAATAATGATGACCTACATGCCTTATTCTGTTTGATCTTCATTTTGGGATAGGTGCATAGAATGTTGTTTTTATCATGGAAATTGGTAATTTCTTATAGCTAACAAACACATACCTAAGCTAAGATCTTCTCTTTCTAAGGATCTTGCCATTGTCGTCTTGTATGCATCGTAGATGCTCTTGGAAGATATTAAATGTCTCCTTTTATTTGATCTTTATAAAAAAACTATGGCGAGACTTCTCTGCTAGTTGGTACTGTTGCCTAGCTTCTGAGCATTCTAGCAATTCCTCTTTTGCAAAGGACCTGCAACTGAAGTACACATATATATACACATATGTGTATATATATATCTGATGGTATAAACCAAGTTTTCGAGGTTCCTTGAGATACAACATTGTTACATGATAATAGTGGTTTCTCTGGCTCCAATGTCGTTTGATTTAATATCTGTTTCACACTAATAAAAGTGGTGTATTTAGATAAGAAAGGTGTCATCACTTGGCAGAATTGGATATATAGAATAAAAATCTTTTCTCTTCCACTATGGTGGTAAAATGGTTGATTCATAAGATCACTCTCTCATTAACACTTTCATTCGTCAAAAAATAATAATGATAGGAAGTTTCTTGCTTCAGTCTGGTTGAAAAATTATTGACTTATAAGATACTCTCACATACAGCACTTCCATTCAAGAAGCGATACTATGAGAGAGGGAAGGGATAAGATAGGAATGTAAGCTGTATAGTAGTTTATGGCTCAGCATACAACTCTGCTTTATGATATGCTTTGTTGTTACAGATACACTCAACATACTCTACCAAGTTTCATTTCTCAAGTGTACTTACATATTCAAATCTGATATAAAAGTTCTGTTCTCTAACTTGTTTCCTTTCTTTCCTTTCTTCCTTTCTTCCTTTCTTCCTGTTCTCATTCTTTCTTACTTTCATGTTTTTGTCATATGTCATCGACTTTGAGATTACAAGCACCTCTGGATATAGAAATGTTAATGAGGTATTCCAGTAAAGCTATTCTGTTCATGTTTCTCATTTTCTTTCCCTCCTAGGTATTGGTTATATGCTGCTGTCAGTTCAAAGTGTTTGCTGGTGACAAATGATGAGATGAGGGATCACTTGTTCAATCTTTTAGGCAATAGTTTTTTTCCTAGATGGAAAGAAAAGCATCAGGTAGTTTCTTTTCCCTCATTATAGCTATTAGTTAATTGTGTACTCAACAAACTGCCTTGATAGCTGTTATATTTATATCCTTTATTCGTGTAGCTAGCTAATAATTTGTTACTAGCTGCAGCAAGAAGGAAGCATTAAGTAAAATATTGCTTGTGGTGGAGCTGTCCTGAACTTTTTTGCTAGTTGATATTCATGAAATCCAATGGTAACAAGAAAATAATCAAGGATTATGAATATTCCAAAATGACTTGACTTTGAGATCTCTACTGCTTGATGGGTTTGATTAATGAATTAAAAGCAATTGCAACCAAAAGATTCATTGTTATGGATTTAAACTCTAAGAGTCTTTAACTTAAATGTCTATTTATAAGATTTCATACCATTGGCTTACCTTGAATACCCTCATTTAACAGTGAACTTCGTAGTCTCAGATCTTCTTTCGCTGCTCTCTTTGAGTTGCTCTGCCTATGCAAGTCATAGAGTTTCTTGGGGGAAAGGGACATAGATAGTCAACTGTTGCGGAAGGAGGTTACATAATAAGCTACTTCATTAACCCAAGACGAGATGGCATAGCTCTAGAATTTCGCATGGTATCTGCTAATATACATACAACCACACCAGACATATGCTCTATTCATATCATGGTTCCTCGACTTCAAGGTTTTTAATCCATGGAAGTCTGACATTGGTTACATGCTTTATCAGCCAGCACTAAGCGTGGACATATCTATCTGTTACTTCAATTTACAATAGAATGACATTTTCTGTTTTCATATTGTCTGTTGAATGCATAACTGAAACTGAACTATCAGTGGTATATAAAAACAAAAATTTAGTTTTTCATTCTTCTGATTTTTCTTACAAACTGGCAGGTCCGGATAAAACCTTCTAGCAATGGGCTCATTTTGCACATGCCACCACCATATTCACTTGTCATCCAGGTAGATTAATGGCTTGATCATCTTATGGCTGTTAAATGAAGAGTGCGAGTTTCATGTCTGAAAGTTCCGTTTTTGCTGTACAACATAATTGCAGGAGTCAGAACGAGGTAGTTGGCATATACCAACTGTAACAGGAGATGATCTTGAGACTCCAAGACAATGGGTTTGTGCCACAAGGATGTGATTGCATGAATAGGCTCTATCGCAGGGAGGATGAGATGAACATAGCGAGGCTGAGGGGAATGTGTCCAACCATTACATTTTGGAGATTTAGTTGGAAAAAGCCTCCTGCATTCCCATTGACATCAGTAAGTTGTAAAATTAGGATATTATTTGCCTTTGACAGGCCAATTCTTGTACGAGTATAGATGGAGTTCAGGCAACAAATTTTATACTGAATTTTGGATACGAACATAGTGAGAAGCCATATTTATCTTGTTCGAGCTCAGGCGACAAATTTTATACTGAATTTTGTATACAAACATAGTGAGAAGCCATATTTATCTTGTTCGAGCCCTGTTGTGATATCAAATATTCCTTTTATCAACTGATGAAGTTGAATAAAGTTATTCTTTACTGGTTTTAGCACGATCTTGAACAAAAACGTTTTGATTCCAGCTCCTTGGCATGAGCACTGTTAATTATTTATTTTCATTTGCTGATATAATAATATAAGTAACTGCTCTGCTAAATAAAATTCAAAATCTAAAGCATACTAAACATCATTCATACACGTTCAACTAGCTACCAAGTGAAGGTCTGGGGCAGTGTGAAATGTGTATAGATACGAAAAAAGGAAGAAACAGAAGCACATCAGAAATGGAGATGAACAAGAAATGAGCATTCGTGCATAATGGTATCATGCATCATCATTTCACAGAGTTATATATTATGCAAGAATCTACAGAGATTACTGAAAAATACTAGTATAGCAAAAGTTATTGGTGTCACGCATCATCATTTCACCGGGTTACAAATAATATTGGCAGGATTTTTGGGTCGTTCCCCGACAAACACAACTGTCGATCTATTAACAAGTTACAAGGTGCGGGCAAGCTTCAAATTAAAAGAAAAAAAATATTAAGTGGATCTTGCAGTCTCGATTGCAGCAACTAAATCGTCATATTTGGCTCCTGTAACTTCTTTGATTATCTTGTTGTCCTTCAGTATCTTGAATGTAGGAACCACCTTAATTCCTAGCTCCTTTGCTAGTGGCTGCCATCAGCATCAGCATATTAGATCAAACCAGATATTGATATTATATAGTTCGGCAGATAGATCAATAGAGCGAGAGAGATGGAGAGAATTGTTGCACACCTTGTTTTCTTGGTTGCAGTCCAGCTTCAAGAAAATGACATCATGATACTTTTCGGACAATTGTTGATACTTTGGAGCCATTATCTTACACGGGCCACACCTGCAAATGGAAGAATGACTCAATTCAGCAAACTGGTTTAACCAATGTTGAAGCAATGCAACAATTGATGTCTAGGCTGAAACAAGTGGCACCATTGGTACCTTAAGAATTCTAAATTATCTAGAAAACATTGAATTGCATTCACCACTTGTTCTACTCAATACATTGATGAAATTCTGAACTTTCAGAATTAGAAACAGACCAGACGCAACAATTCAACGGCATATGAGACAACCAACATCAAGATTGCATCCATGATATCATATAGCAGCACATAATGTTCCAGCTATATTGATGGCTCAAAGAACTCCACTTAAGGAAATGTGCAGATGAGGTTATTGTGCTTCTTCTTTACTCAGAGTCTAAGCCAATCATGGCAATTTAAATAAGAAGTGAGAAGCGAAGGGATAAAGTTTGGCAGCTCATCCTAATAAAGATGAACCATAAACTAAGAAATCATCCAGGAAAAAATGAGATAAACTTGTCAATCGTCTTCAAGAATGCTGAAGTAATTATCTACGATTCTAAGTTTCAATAGCAGCACAATTACTATCTGAAATCTTCCTGAATCAGCTGCAAGTAACATGCTAAAAGTTTCATTCTATTAGCTACTTGGAAAATTTTCCCACTTCTCTTGAGTTATTCCACTTGCTTTCTAGTCATATTATCACTTCCACACTCAACTGCAGCGCTATATTCATACAGACACAAAAACTCAGCTAATAAGAAAGGCCTTTTCTGACAAACTGCATCTCCTACAGACACAAAGCTCAGCTACAGAAGGGCCTTATCCTGCAAACCAAATCTCCGTCCACTCAGCCCGATGAAGTAACATGTATAACCACATTCATTTACATGCCTATATTTTCTTTCCAGAAGCACTATACACATTATACAAGTTAAACTTGCAATCAATAGAGAGAAATCACTTTTCTTGATAGGAACAAGAGTCAAGTCACATGCAAGAAATTGAACAAAGTAGTATAAAACAACGTATATGCTATATTTGGACCTTGGATTTTAGTATCAGCATGGAAATGAAAAAAAGTATAAAAAATTAAGCATAAGTACTGACATCCGAGTTATAAAAAAGGAAGTTTTATATTATATTACTCACTAAAATCCAAGGAGTATTAGAATTGAATCAACCCCAAATGCAGCAAATGGAACAAATCAAACATTACATCTCTATATCAACGGTAATTTCAGATACCTATTTATACTAAATTTATATGTACCTTGCTACATAATATCACAAAATTTCCCAATTTTTTTTTTTTTAAAAAAGAAGAGAGCCCCAAGATCTTTGATAAGCATGGATTAGTATAAGAACAACTTCAGTCCAACCATCAAATGAATCAAGACACGCCCAAAATCGAAAAAAGATAAACCCACCATTGGGTGTACATATCAAGGACGACTGTCTTATCGCCGGCGGCTTTGACAATGGGCCAGAACGTGTCCTTAGTAACCTCCGTCACCTGGCCCACCTCCGCAACCGCCGTCGTGGCGTCCAAGCTGGACCTGACCCGGAATCCCATCCTCAGCCCTATCTCTTTCCTCCTCATCAGCTGAGGGTAATCACCTGCGACGCAGACCATTGCGGGCTGCTTGGTGATAATCCCCTGTGAGGCAGAATTTTGAACCATTGAGGTCCTCGGAGCTGCACTGTACACCTGCAGAGCCATTATTAGCGTATGTGAGTGTGTGTATGCTCACTGAGTAAGAGTTGAGATATATGTATATGTGTATGTATAGGTGGTGGAGGAGAGAGAAAGTCAGACGATGAGTGAGAAGAGAGGTTTGAGGGTGGAATTTAAGGTTGCGACTGGGGGCTGCTGGCCGACGAAACTGGACCGTTAATTTTTCGTTGGATCAAATGACCATATTAGCCTCGAGATTTTTTGGTTTGTGCCACTATTTTCGGTGGGTTTTTTATGAGTTTTTTCTTTTTCTAAATCTAATTTTTTGTGGCAATAATCCTTCGAATAGTAATATTATTTATTCATACTATTAACTGTCGTTGTATGTCATTTCTATGTGCATATAACAAATAAATTTATTATAAATAAAAATAAAATATATAAATCAACACGTCACATCTCAATAAAAAACAAAGAAAGAAATAAAAACACCAACTTAAAGGGTATTATCGACAAAATAAAAAAATTAGTGTAGTGGTTCATAATCCAACGTTTGTGAGTGAATTATTTTTTGCTTTTATATTAGCAGATACATCAACATACATATCACATTTTCAAAAGAAAAAGTAAAACCAACTTAAATATATCATTGACACGACAAAAAATTAGTAAAATAGTGTCACAAATCGTTGTTTGTTTTTTGATATTAATATATAATATATTAAGCTTAACTTAACAACTTAAAATAACTCGTTTGGAATGACAAATATTAAATTCTTAAAATATCATTAAACTCTTAATAATTTATCCATACCAATTTGGTGTGATAAATATGAAATATCTCCAAAAAAAATTATCTTCCATATATGATTTTAGATCTTCATTTATATTTTATACACGTATCGAGGGTGTTTCGTCTCGTCCCTTAATTGTTAAAAAGTGGAAAAATCTCAAACTCCAAAAATCCTTGTGAGTTGAAAAGGATTGGGGAAATTTCCCAACCACAAACTTGAAAATGGAGAAATCCAAGATTGTTATACATACAAAAGATTTGGAATTTGGAATTTATAGATCAAAATGAAGTGTTACTATCTCAATATGTGGATCCATATATGCTTGGAATATAGGGATAATTACATTTATTAAGATTTATTTATATAAATTATTTATATTTTTTAAAAAAATATGCATACATCTCTAAAAACATGTTAATAATATTACATAAACTACTTCTATTTTTTTGCTGTTATAAGTGACTTGCATACTTATGCAAAAAAAATATGATGATTTATTTAAATAGACCATAAATTAAAAAAATATAAATATTATTATATCAAGAATGTATCCTAAATTTGAGCAAATCAATTGGGTAATGAAAACAATTGAATCATGATAATTTGCCTTTTTTCCCCTTCTTAAAAATTTCAAATCTTTAAATGTAATTAGTTATAATAAAAAAGACATAAAACAAACTAGTTAACGGTGTTTATCTTACTCCACATAAATATATTATATTTATTTATTTATAAATACAAAAATATACATGAAAATATCAAATGAGAAACAAATTTGAGAATTAATATAATTCTTTTTGTTAGCATTAGTATTTTTCATCTAAACTCTAACGAAAGGGTGTCGGGTATAAAGGAAGAATTTTGGAGGGGGTGTAAGTATAATTTTAATTTTTTTTAAAAAAAAATAATTTCGTATTTTTAGAAAGGGTCTAAGTGTAATTAATTATTTTTATTTTTCTATTCCTTTCACTTATTATTTTTTTGGTCGTGATCAATGTGAATATTATGAGGAAAGATATATAAGTTAATATCCAAAATATGTGGACTGAAGTTACTACTGAAAATAGTCTAGTCTTTCCAAACTTCAACTCAAATTCTGGAAAAAAAAATGCAAGCAACCTCGTAAGTGTAATATGTGCAAATCACACTTTTATAAAAAATAAATAGCAAACTATCTCTTTTTATTTTTTTAAAATGAAGTTGCTCTATTTTAAAAAAGATATGAAGATAATGTTTTCTTTTTATAGGGAGGTAGTTTATTCAAATACAACATCATATGAAGTAAAATTGTATTAATACGTTAAATTTTATATGATATAAAAAAATCAAAAGTAAAATGAATCCGCAAGCTCGATCGAGTGAGAGGATCAGATGTTTGGTCATAACAATTCTATAATTAATTTGAAGGAGTTTATTAAAATTTTAAATTGAGTTCTTAAGATGGATTCTTCTAAAACTCTCTTCTCTCACACACACTAGCACACCTAAAATCTCACACACATCACACGACAGCAACTCGGCTGAGGAAGAGCGAAATTGGGACTGTTTCTGGAGATGAAGGAGATTTGAAGGCCATGGATGGTATCATTGCTGATGAATTGGGGTATTTGGATGAGGAGGAAACCATTCTCTGTAATAAGAAAGCTGCAGCCATAAGTAATGGAGGCGTGAAAGAGACAACCAGCTTTCGATTCGCTGAATTTCTGAAGTTGGCTCATCGGGTTATAGACAAAGGGGATGCAGATTCTATCACTGCGTTGAAGGACTTACAAAGACGTTGGACTGAGAAGTTTGGCGAAGAAAATGAGAGTCCGCCATTGTTGTCGCGTCCTCCTCGCATGATTTTGCCTCGTACTGTTGTTCCATTGCCCATGCGCCAGGAACCGACTACAGACCCATCCATTGTTTCTGTGGCTACTATGTCTCCGACCACTTTTCTGATTGCGGCGACAGCAGCAGCGCAGCTCCAACCTGTGGCTGCTGCTGTCGCATCTGCTACTGTTTCTCATGCAGACAACCCTACTGCGATTCTCCTCTCATCGCCAGATTCTCCTGTCACTTTTATGGCCTTCGAGGAGTTCGATACCTGGGAATGTTGCTGCAAATTTCCAAATTTCGATGGGTTCACCGACCGGTATTTTTGTCAGTAATGTGCCTCTTCACCCGTGCTCAAATATTGTGAATTCTGATGATAAAATTGCCAATATATTTCATAATTTGACGGTAAAATATTGTTATATGTGCCACCGACGATGCAAAATGGAAAAATAATTGTGCGACTCTCATTGGATACTATTCTGGAAGGGTCACGATGATGGAATGAGACAGCGGTGGGTTATTTTTTGGGCAAACACCCGTATTATCACCATGTGAAAGATTATGTCACATCTATTTGGCTGTTGGTGACGGGAGTCACAACCACGGCGAATGGGTTTTTCTTTTTCAGCTTTAAGATGGTTGTGGCTATGGAGGAAGTCATTGAGGGAGGCTCGTGGTTGTTCCAGGGACAACCAATTGTGTTGTAGAAGTGAGAGCCGGGCATGGTCACACGCAAATTGAAACATACGTTCAATCTGGGTTAAACTCGGCATTTACCAGTTGAATTGTGGACTAACGATGGTCTGAGTACGATGGTGAGTGGCATTAGGAGACCGCTATATCCAGATGCGATCACTCGCGCATGCACGAGACTGAATTTCGCTCGTGTATGTGTCATGGTTGACGTTAACACCAAGCTACCAAAGCATTTAATTATCATGTCGCCAACGGAGGAAGGAGGGAAACACGCATGCAAGGTTGATGTTGAATATGAGTGGCTTCCACTGAAGTGCACCACTTGTATGAGCTTGGGAGATGCTACCAAAGACTGTTCCACCACAAAAGCCCCAAAACCACCGGTGAATGTATATGTGCAGCGTGTGCGAAACTCAGCTCCTATTGCACCACCAACAGTGGAGAAGGATAAAGATGAGGCACAATAGTTGATTGGTCGAGATATACCTGCTACACGTGGGGAGTAGGTGGTTAGAGATAAGGGTAAGGAATTAGTCATCTGTAACACTTTTGATGCACTAAATTTCCTTGATGATACAGATGATGCTACTTGGGTCCTAATGCAAGCAACCCCATCAATGGTGATCCATGTTGAATGTTCGTGGCCTGAATAAGAGGAACCATCAGCTAGCACTAAAAGATCTCGTAGCTGAATTCAAGTTACACTATATTGGTCTTTTAGAAACACGTGTGCGAATGAATAATGCCTCTCGAATACAGTCTTGCCTTATTGGAAATGGTTTGTTGATTCTGTGACTGTTGGTAATCGTATATGGGTTGCTTGGGATGATGACATACTTGATGTTCATGTGATTACGTTGGGTGACCAATATATACATTGCCATGTGACTGTTAGAGCAACTCATGTGAATGTGATTGTTACTGTTATTTATGGAGCTAATGATATTACTGCACGTCGAGAGCTATGGAGATCTTTGGAGATACTGGCGGTCAGTGTGTGAATGATCCATGGCTGGTAGGGGGTGATTTTAATGCTATACGTGACCTCAGTGAGGTTTATGGTACTTCTGGTGATATAAGGGTGGTCATGGAGGAGTTTAATGCGTGTATTCAGGATACGGGATTGCTCCGATTTCCTATGCAGGGGTGAGTGGTTCACATGGCATAACCGTAGCTCCAACTCGCGTAGCTTATGGAAGAGGTTGGACTGTATACTCATTAATGATGCTTGGCTAGAACGATTCCCAACCTCGTACTATTATAGTCTCACTCCACGCACATTGGATCAATCACCGCTGGTGCTCTATGGGGATAGGTAACAACAACTGGGAGGTATGTTCAGATTTGATAATTACCTTACTCTTTCATTGGATTTTATTCCCAGTGTGCAGAATATCTAGCAGTATGAAATGGTAGGTGTGTCGATGTGCGCGATTACTCGTAAACTCAAAGCTTTAAAGCCTGCCTTTTGTCATATGAGGCGCAATAAGGGGGATCTGACGATGAATCTACAACTGACCAAAGGGTTCCTTGAGACAGCCCAACAACTGGTTAACACGGATAGACGGAACGAGTTGTTCCTCCTATTGGAACATTGCTGTCGACTGGTGTATGCCAAGGCAGTGAAGCTCGAACAAATCATACTACAGTAGAGAGCAAAGATGCAGTGGATGAAAGGGGGGTGATCAATGTTCACGAATCTTCTTTCGCAAGATTGCGCAACATCGGTTTGTTCGAAGGATCTTGCAAATCAATGATGAGCATGGGACTACCTACACAGATCCAGGAACGGTTATTCATGAGTTTGTCTCCTTTTATCAGGCTCTATTAGGTGGAGACAGACGGATGCAAGTGATAGATATCCGATACCTGAGGCCATAGGTGAGGCATGTGCTCAATGAGGAGGAGACCCTCATACTCCTCCAACCGGTAACCGCAGCTGAGGTGAAGCAGGCTGTGTTTGATATTGCTGAGGACAAAGCACTAGGACCTGATGGGTTTTCCTCGGGCTTTTACAAAGCCGCTTGGCCAATTATGGGTCCTCAAGTAACGAAAGCGACATTGGATTTCTTTGCTACGGGGAAGATGCTTAAGCAAATCAACACCACGCTGCTGGCACTCATACCCAGGGTACACTCCCCTAAGCTGGTCACGAATTTTCGTCTTATATCATGTTGTAACGTGCTGTATAAAGTGCTCGCTAAAATTATTGTTCAAAATTTGAGTAGGGTGTTGAATAAATTAATCAGCCCTTGACAGGCTGCTTTTGTTCCTAATCGTAGTATAGGCGACAATATTATGCTTGCACAGGAACTATTTACAGGGTATAACCAGGTGCATCTCCCACTTAGATGTGCTCTTAAGGTGGATATTTGAAAAGCCTATGACACAGTGGAATGAGACTTTCTACTAGGAGTTTTCCACATGTTTGGATTTCCAGCACAATTTATTCGGTGGATAGAAAAGTGTGTAACAACACCGTCGTTCTCGGTGGGTCTGAATGGAAAACCCCATGGATTTTTTGCGGGCTCACGAGGGTTGAGGCAAGGTGATTCCATGTCGCTTAACCTATTTGTTCTTATGATGGAGGTGTTACATCTTTTATTCCTAAAGTTGATTGAACATGATGGACATTTTTCATTCCATTGGAAATGTGCTCGTACTTGACTTTTTCAGCTTGGTTTTGCCGATGATCTGCTACTATTTTGTAGTTGATATGGTTCTATAGGGGTCTTCAAGTAGGGCCTAGATATGTTCGCATCTTGGTCGGGTCTACGGCTTAATGAACATAAGAGCCACCTTATTATCTCTCGCTCGGCACACGGGATTCGAGAAGAGTTGTTGGCGATGCTGGAATTTTAGGAAGGACAGTTACCGATGAGATACTTAGGACTTCCGCTCCTCTCGTCTGGATTATTGATAACAGATTGTCAGCTATTATTCTTGAAAATTGACCAACGCATTAAACGATGGGAAAGTCTGGCGTTGTCCTATGCTGGGAGGATTCAAATCATCAAATTTGTCCTTATGGCATTGAACATTTACTGGGCCTCAACGTTCCTATTACCTAAAGGTGTTATAAGGGAGATTGAGAAGCAACTTCGAGAGTTCTTATGGAAAGGGGGGACGACTAGGGGCTATGCCAAGGTAGCATGACAAGATGTATGTAAGCCGTTATCGGAAGGTGGGCATGGCTTACGGGACATTGCTACCTTGAATCGAGCTTTAATGTGTAAGAAACTCTATGACGTTATAAGGTGTGATAGGACGTCTATTTGGGTGGAGTGGCTCTATAATGGACGATTGCAAAATACATCTATTAGGCGGTTCCAGACTGTGGGGGTTCGTGGGGTTGGCGGAGACTACTTCGTCTATGATCCCTTATTCGGTCGATGGTGGACTTTCAGGTTGGTAATGGGGCTACGTTCTATCTTTGACAGGATCCTTGGCACCATCTTGGGCCCCTCATTGCTAGATTTCCTCATGGACCACCACTCCTTGAGCTTGGGATTTCTACCAAGATCAGCAGCGTTATCATAGAGGGGCAATGGCAATGGCCCCTCATTATAGACATTGAGTGGTTGAAGATTCTACAATCACTGCTTCGGATTCATGGCGGTGTTGATCGCATCATTTGGCGGTATGAAAATAGTAATCCTACTTCCACATCTCTATACCGGTCACTGGTCCCTCCAGGACCCAAGGTAGGTTGGTCTTCACTACTCTTGGGTTCTCTCAAGATACACAGGTATATTTTATTCTATGGCTTGTTATATTAGGGAAGTTTTTGGCGACTGATAAGCCATGGTTCTCTTACCTAGGCGCTTGTGTTTTATATGATGAAGGCGCGAATGAGGCGTATAGGCACTTATTTTTCCGATGCTGCTACGCCTGACGGTGCCTTATAGCTATTCGATGATCCGTTCGTTTTAATTGGCCGAACTGAGACTGACCAATAGACATAGAGTGAGCTACAAGAAAATGGAGAGGGCAACACATTATTAATTTGGTTTATCGTGCGCTATTGGCTTCATGTGTGTATCATATTTGGAAGGAACGGAACTTAAGATGTTTTGAGTAGTTTGAGCGAGAACCGACCACACTTGCTGGACTCATTGTGGAAGATGTTAGACAGAGGATTCTTAGTGCTTCTTTAGCTCGCTCTGTTAGTTCTTGTGCGTTGTATAGACTTTGGCGTAATCCTTGACCTGTCGAGAGAGACACCACTCATTGAGCACTGTTGTACTGTACGATTGTACTATTTATTTAATAAAAATTATATTTACCTAAAAAATAATTTTAGATTAAGTTAAAAATTCCTTATTTTTGATAAAATAGCTTATTGGCTCCAAAAATCTTATTTTTTTAAATTTAGTATAACTTATAAGAGCATCAAAGTACCCTCTTAGTGCATATTTACGTTAGCTATATTTTTAAAAATGTGGAATAAGTATAAATATATTATTTGTTATTTTAATTCCTAAATCGTGATGTGAAAACTGCTTTACCCTTGTTGGATTAAGAAAATATTTGAAAAAAATATAAAATATTTTGAGGACAGTTAAAATAAATAATTTATAAAGCATATTAGTCTATAAAAATATAATTTTTTTAAAAAAATATGTAAAAGTATAATACATAATCTTAAAAGATATTCTGATTAGTTTATTGTAAAAGTCGAATAGAAACATAATAGAATGAACTCGTTGTTAAACGGATATTAAAATTATAAAGATATTTATAATTATTCAAATAATGAATAGGTATTTATAATTATCCAAAATATCAAACGAGGTGAGTGTGATTTATCTTAAATAAAAACATATTAGGTTAGTAGTTAGTGCGAATTTCGTGTAAATCAGTGTGTCAATTAGCAATAACAGTTAAGTTTGAGTACCGAATCGTAATTTATGAAAGAAGAAAGAGATCATCTTGTCGGACACGTGTCGGTAAAGGATTTGACTACTGGCATCTAACTCTATAAGTAGCAGGGTACTTCCACTGCAACACGACGTACAACTCATCATAAAGCCAGTTTTGGTCCCCAGAAGATCAGTTGTCAAGCGGGGCCCACCCACCTGCCAAACGACACCGTTCAGTCACGCAGAGCTACAGCTATTATCTATCTCCACTCTTTGGTCTCATCGAACAGCACTGTTTCCTTCTCCGCTGGCGGATCCCCCAAACCCAAACCCAAACCCAAACCCAAAACTCGCACACGCTAAAAACACACACCACACACACTCTCACTTCCCGCCGTAGCAATGGCGACGACGTTTGGAGCAGCGGCGACGGCCGCCTCCCTCACCGGGAATGCTAACAAATCCTCCACTTATTTACCGCTCGCCAGCCGCCATTTCTTCCTTCGAGCAAATTCCAACAAGGTTTCCTTCCGCCTCACACCCAGGCCCAAGCTCCGCCTCTTCTCCAAGGTATAAATCGATTTTTTTCCCGCTTTTGTATGCTCTTTTTGCATTATAACTTCATTTGGAGAATTGTGTGCTTAATTATCGGTATTCTTTTCATGCACGGAATTTTTGATTTGATTGTGTGAGGTGGATCTCAGTTAGTTTCTGCCGGTGACCCTGCATAAATGTAGAATCTGTCGAGGTGTGCTTGTTCGTGCTGAGATACTAACTTATTTTTGAATTATTTGATTTATGCTGTTTCCAAGTTTGTTGGAGCTCGAGCTGAAATGAACAGATTTGTGTTTGTGTCTTCTTATTTAAGGAAAGAACTGAATGAAATTTCTGAAGAAGAGATGGACTAAATTGAATATGGTCAAATTCATGCATGAGCCTCTTGGATTCTAGTGGAGAAAATGAATTCTTTCAGCAAATTGTGCAACGTTATTCTTTAAAAATCTGGAATGAAACAACTGAGTGCATCTTCCTGATAATCTGCAGAGATAGAAATGTCTATCAAATTTGTGCAGTATAGACTTTGGACATTTCAAAACTGAATGTATGAACAGGGAATTTATTCATAAAAGGAGATTGCAGAGTACCAATGTACTTTGATGTATATTTCTTCTTTAAGATTATAGAAAAAAAAAAATACAAACTAACCAATGGGCACTATTACTTACAAACGCTTGGAAGTTTAAGAAGCGCGTGGAGACTTGGCAAATGCTGGAGATTTGATTTATAGCAAATAGCATCTAACAGAATCCTTGTGCCGAGAGCTTTGCTGTCTGGCTTTTCCGTTGGTTTACCAGAAAAATAGGTCTTATTTTTTGGGGTTTTCTTTAGCCATCAGGAACGTACATGCTTACCTCTATTTGAGATTTGGGGTATAATGGTGAAGATTCTATTGGAAACAATTTGTTTATCTCCTTGTTTAGGCTGGGCTTTGCCGCTTTGGCACCAAAGAAAATGAAAGAGAATCTAAATAAAAGCTAATAAATGGAGATTCGACAATTTACATGTTACTGCATTTCAGTTCTTTTGAATAATATTTCAACAAAATTGTTCCGCTTTTCCTGCTCTTTTGTTCATTCTGTCATAATTGAAATATAGGATCCAAATTGGAAATATAGGAGATACGTTCAATGTGACATCATGAGTCCAATTAAAATAAATATAGTCATACTCATATAAACTTAAGTAAGGGAATTGTAACAGGAGAGAAAATTAAAATGAAAAAGCTCTCTAATTAGAGATTAGAGAAATAAATTTTATTCTCAGAAGATTCTTCCTTATATTTGCTTTATTTAGATTTTCCTAGTTCCTATGTGCTCAGGAAAAGAAATTCCTATCACATCATCTTTACCATTTTCTCATTCTTGAATTTGATTTAGAGCCTAGTCTTACTGATAGACTGGAACCAACAAAGCACATTCATTTTCTTATATCTCTTAGTTGTAATCCTTGAATTTTATTCATGATGTGGATTACATTGTGCAGGGCTTGCAGTCTGGTTGGAAGTGTTCTGCTATGGTAAAAGCTCAACTAAATGATGTAAGGTTTTCCATGGATATCAACTCCTTTCAAATTTTCGTTCTTTTTGGAAAAACTTTTTGAGCTATTTGTTGCTTTCAAGGTTGCAACGGATGGATCCTCGAAAGCTGAAGCTTCCACTCCTGCCACATCAGAGGTTTCACCGGCCAAATCCAAGGATACACCTATTGCTTTGGCATCAGAAGAATCAATATCTGAATTTATTACTCAAGTTGCAAGTCTTGTCAAGTACGCATTCCAATTTTATGATCCCTCTTAAGTGGCTCTTTAATTGTGAATGAGCTCAGGAAAGCGTCCTTCTTGCAGGTTGGTGGATGCTAAGGATATCGTGGAACTAGAGTTGAAACAGCTCGACTGTGAAGTCTTAATACGTAAGAAGGAGGCCTTAGCTGCACCACCTCCTCCTGTTGCATATGTTCAGTCACAACCTCAGCCTGCAGTACTGCCTCCAGTTTCCACACCTTCACCTGCGCCAACTGCAGCACCTACTCCCCCACCAGCTCCAGCACTTTCTCCACCTAAAGCTCAACCAGCTAAGTCATCTCATCCACCTCTTAAATCTCCCATGGCAGGAACCTTCTACCGGAGTCCAGCTCCTGGGGAACCACCATTTGTGAAGGTAATTGATATGTGTGAACAAAAATATTCAGGAAGCAATAATCAATATTACATTGTCTGACGAAACATGGATAAAGCTATACATTTGTTCCATTTGCCAATTTGATATACTTCTCTTCTCTCTCTCTCTCTCTCTCATACTGCACTCTTTTGCAGGTCGGAGATAAAGTACAGAAGGGACAGGTTCTATGCATCATTGAAGCCATGAAACTGATGAATGAAATCGAAGTAAGCTTTTTCGTATGCATTTATTTTGAGATTCTGCTACCAGAGGTTTAATATTTTCTGCTTTCTGTGGTTAAGTGGGAAATGCTTATAAACTAGTTACTTTGAGTTTCTGGCGTTTTCTTCAAGTATTAATTACTTTGAAATGATTAGGCATCCATATCAAGATTTTACATTTTTTGTTTTCCTAATTGTGTAAAATTTCATTCAAACCAAGATCAGTCACATCTTGCATCCACTGGCTTCCCACCTCATGCTGCAGCCTGATCTTGGGAAAAAATACTTCATCATTCCTTGCTGACTTTCTCAAGAACATCTTATTAAATACCTCATGAGAATGTTGGCCTACAGATTTTGTTTGAAACTGAATCTTGATGTAAAAGTTACTTAGCAGTCTGACTTTCTAGTGGTTTTTTCTTCCCGAGAAACTCAACATTATGAATTGATCCAATAGACTTCCCCCAGTCTCCCCTTTATATATTATTTGTCTGTTTTTATTAACAAGGCATCTGTCCCTGGAGTCAACTGACATAGTTGAAGCCGAGTTCTAAATAAGATTGGAATCCATGGAAAGTTACTCGATCACAACCAGACCTATAAACAAAGCATTCTTCAAACAAGCAGGATAGGAGTTGCACTGTGTCCTATAATCAAAAGGATTTTTCCTACAAGCAGGATAAGACTTGTATCATGACCTATAAATAAAAGCATTCTTCTAACAAGCAAGACTTGTATCACTAACACACTATAAGTGGCAAAATTTATGTAATGTGATTAAGGATACACGGTCTGTTGTTAGGCATATGTTATATTCTCATAATTAACCTTATTGTGTTAGTGTGTTATCACATGTTTTTTCTGTCTCTGTAATGACATTAGCGTCTGTCCAATGTAGAGGGAATGCAATAGTTTCATGACTGTGTTTTGATATATGTTACATGACTGTGTAGAGCATTTTGGAATTCCCAAGAGGTTGCGTCCAAAACTTTCCTTGTTTCAAGTATTTGGATCCTTCACCCATAAATGAGGTGCTGAATGTGTTGTGGCAATAAGTCTATCCAGATTTTTTGTGGTCAGACCCCCATTTTTAGAGATAAGATTAACATAGATGTTATGCCTGCAACAATCAATATCCGGAGGCTATTTACAATCTTAGGCAACCTCCCACATGTTTCTAGCAAGCTTGGTACTTTATTTTTGAAAAACTTCATGGGTTCCATCCACTTTTTCAAAACATTGAATGACATGATCAAACATGATATGTTGTACCTTCGCCTGCTGTTTTACCATTGCTATAGAGTTTGGTATATCTGGTTTTGCATCAGCCTGAGGTATCCACATTGTGTGCAAAAGGTATCATTTCACTGCTGCCAGATTTTCCCATCTCATTAATGCCTGAATCGCTCTCTGCAGGCTGATCAGTCTGGAAAGATAGTCGAGATCCTTCTAGAAGATGGCAAGCCAGTCAGTGTTGATACTGTGAGTTTTTCTGGACCAACCTCAGTCACTTAATAAACAAAAGTACTCTCCCTATCCACTGGGGTGGCCTTACATTATTTTGTTTATTGTCTACAGCCTCTCTTTGTGATTGAACCATAGAGCTGATGAGGCAAAACGCCCAGAGGAGTAGGAAGGCTTTCGGCTAAAGTATGTTGTGGGATGCAGAATTTATTTACTTTTCCTTAATTTTGTTTTCTATGGGTGAGACCTAGTTAGAGATTGAACCGAATGAGCTGCTGATGATTTTTTCTTCATCAAGTGTAGAAATTGTTGGGAGCATTTTTCCTTAATTTTATGGACACTTTGCTACTAGTTTTACAATTTGCCTTTGTTTATGACGTGAGGATATCATGTATGGCCTTTGTAGTACAAACTTCAACTACTCTGTGCAATCCAAACTTGTCTTTAGTAATAATCTTTTTCTTTAAACGATTTTGGTAATGACATCTGTCTACTGACCCAACATAAGCAACGAGCGAATTATGTTGTTTTAGCAAAGGTATTTACGGTAATAAACCACATTATCATCATACAAAATGTCATGATTCAAAACAAACACAATCAGCAAACAGATAATCAGTTTTTCAATCATACTTTAATTAATCACATCCTTATCACTACCCACAAAGTAAAAAGGGCCCTAAAAGATTAGTTATACAACTGCCTCCGCAGGACCAAACATATTAATGTCACCATATTTGCAATGTTTTTATTCCTGCAAGACCCAAATATTAATCCCGTAGAGTAGGACTGAAAACTTTCCAATCCTATTGAACCAAAAAAAGAATACTAGCATAATATCACGCGACATAACAAAGTTACAATTTAAGCATTTAATAATACCAAAATCATTTATTAATTGATGCTCATTAACAAAACATTTTTGCCTTTGAATTCATTAACTTTCGACTTTTGTAGCCCAAAAAACCAAACATCATAAACAGCCTTGCAATCTGCAAATATTACAATTTCCTCATCACAAAAACCCAACAGCATCCTTTGTAGGCCCAAGAAAAGGAGGAGAAGTCAGTCCAATTGGCGGCCGGCGGCCTCTGCAACAAGAGGCAGATAGGGAGTCTTGCCAAGAACACTGGCCACCAGCCCATACACAAAACACCCCACCACAAACACAAACAGCCCAGAATGAGCCCAAGCCGTCAGCTTCAGCGCGATGCCCGATCGCCCTGGGGTTATTATCCTCTGCAGCAACACCGGCACCACCAGCAACACATCCAGGACAAGAGCCTGCAGCGCGTTGAACCTCGCGTAACGGCTGAGACTAGGGTTTCTGACGATGCCCAGGTAGAACCCGAAGAAGGTCACAAAGCTGGCGTAGGGTACGGAGTGGTAGAGAGAGAGGAGAGGGAGGAGGGGCTCGAACGGTGTGGCCAGAACTGGGTACTTGGTGAAGAGGAATCGACCGTATTGGAGGCCGTTGAATAAGGGGAGGAAGTAGGCAGCGGCGGAAATTAATCGGTCCGGAGCCGGGGTGGGAGTGTAGGAGCACTTGGTCTTGGTGGTGGTGGTGGGTTTCAGCAGTAGTTGAGGGAGGCGACCCGGTTGAAAAGCGGTTTTGAGGGGGTGAGGGGGGAGGAGGGCGGTGGATCTACGGTGGTGGAGTGGGACGGAAAGTCGAAGGAGTGGAATAGAGGCCATTTTTCAGGTAGAGGGTTTTAGCTTAGACAATGAGCGTGAGTGAGACAGAAATGGGGTATAGATAATTGAGTTCACTCGTTGATATTGAGGAGAAATAAAGGGGATTTATATTATTGGACTTAGACTGCGTAAATCACTCTTACTTGGAATTGTTATTTGACAAAGTACATATATGTATACATATGGATAATCACTTCTAGATAATAAATCATCAAGTTTAGTATACGTCCGTCAAGAGATTTCCAGGAAAGCTTTAAGGTAACAGAAATTGAAACTTTGGAGGTTGGAAATGGCCCATTAAAATGAAAAAGAATGGCTGTCCAGTTTGTAGAAAGATGGCAAGCATATGCAAAAGGGGGAAGAAAGGAGCTTACAGATAGGAAGGGGGACGGGCAATAATCCCAACTTATGACCCTTTATACAAGGCTCGACCGATACCCACAGTTCATATGTAGGACTTGCTAAGAACCTCGTGCATGATTTGAATCACCCTTCTTTTTAGGAGCATAAGTGCCATTGCACAGGCCATTTTCAATCACAAGACGAGCATGTAGGGATGAATGGGTTGCACATCTAACAACCCAAAGAAACATGAAAACTGAATTGGGAAAAAAAATAACATATACCTTCAAACATATCAGCTCCATAGTCATAGAAGATCAGAAGTTTAGATTACAGCACTTCTATAAATTTACAGAAACTTCACACAAGCGACAAGACCATACCCATAGACAGGAAGGGGGGGGGGGGGGGAAGCAGCAATGCACAACTAATCACTGTTACACAACTGAAACCACCTTAAGACGAAACGGGATGTCATTAACATTTACAAAACTGCAATCTTGCCCGCATTGTCAGGAGCTTCTAGGATGAAGCATGTAATGTGTAGGACGACTAATCAGAAGAGAAGAACCAGAAATCATCAGCACTCCTCACACAATAGACATCAAACCACAACGAATACTTTAACTAATGTCAAGACTCAAATCCTTTTACTCCCTAATTCAAGAAACAGCTTTCCTTTCTTCATCTGTGAATCGGTTTCTCACAAAGTCTCCAGAATGATTCTGCAAGTTAAATAGCAATGAATTTTAGACATCATAAAACTATATCTAGTTTCCTCTTTCTGAGGCTCAAATAGAATCACAGATTACATAAACATCTCCTTTACTCTCCGGTAAAGACGATAATAGCAGCACGAAAGTCCTACAGAAAAAGAAATATATATGTAGCATGCCCTGATTCTATCAGATTATTTATATAACATACTAACAACGCGCAAAGTTATCTTTCCAACTGTATATCTTAGTACGGAACTCCAGTTTGACTCCTAACAACACACACACATGCAATCAACCTTCCTGACTCTCCTACACCTAAAAACATCCCACGGAAGATAGAATAGTAGAAATAGAACTAAACAACAAAACTCCTAGCTATCAAAAACATCATCGGCCATAATCTATCCTAATAACATATAAAATTTGAAAATGAAAGCATCAACATGACATCGTGGCAAATACAAATACCATGCGTGCAAACATGTATTGTTTCCAAATACCAGGGGGGAACATAATGCTTCCATCAATTTATACTCAAATCTTAATTCAGGTTGCCCACACACAAAAACCATCGTGGTACATGTTATCGCAAACACAGATGAAAACAAGAGCTCGAGAATTATGGACACAGATTGAGGGGCTCCATTTGATTGAACACAACACCAAATTCGTAATTCCAAAAACTAGAAAACAACAATATCAACAAAATAATAATAATGATGACGATGATGATGGAAGTATGTAGGAATTCCAAAGTACGAACCTCAACAACAGGCCCACGATTGCGATCATAGAAAGAAACCACATCATCATCATCATTATCTCCTCCTTCATCCCCCGTGATAGCATTACACTCCTTGGGCGTCTCGAAGAAGGACAAGGAAAACTGCTTAAAAACGACACCGACATCAAAATAAATCAACCCGGTGCTGGGAACATCGACACGAATACCCTTGACGGGAAGCCAGAGAAAGAGCTCCTGAGCGGCCACCCCAGACAAATTAGCAATCTTGGCAAAAGAGATGGAGCCGGTGATGTTGCACTGATATCGGACATGGGTCTCGAACTCGGCCTTGCAGGGGGAAGAATAGACCAAATGGAGGTGGAAGCGGCCGGTGGGGGGGTCGATGGAGAAGGAGGAGATGCCCTTGGGGAAAAGGCCAATAGGGAGAGCGTGGGATTCGAGGACGTCGTAGAAGGAGGAGGAGGAGGCGGCGAGGTTATGGTCAGCGGTGGTGGGGGTGAATGGGGAGATGAAGATGAAGAGGATGGTTAAGGTGGTGAGTATGGGTGTTGGTGTTGATGTATGAGAAGCCATTTTTGGGAGGAAAGGAAAGGAAAGGATTTGAGTCTGGGGGGTTAGGTTAGGGCATTCAAGTTTGATGAAGATATATGCGCTTTTTGTTTTGCCATTTGCCTTTCGATTGGAGGCAAAAAAAGTGTTTTCTTTTCTTTTTTGTTTTTTTTTTTTTAATGGTGTGCCTTTTGTTTTCACCTAAGAGCACTGATGATACTTTAACTTTCAAAATTTATTTTTATTTTTATTTGAACATTAAGTATCACAATAATAATAAATAAATGATGCATTAAAAACAATACAAAGTATTAAAAGAATTTCATTAAATGAACCACACTGGTTGATTAGATTAAACAAGCAAATAAGCTTCTTCTATAAATAACTCAATAGATTTGGAATGGAGCGAGGCTATATTATTTTCTTGTTACCCAACCCACACAAGTTTTGCGACACTGCATTTTCTTGCTTCAGCTTTTATTTGTTAAACTCATTTTACTCAATTCATGTGTTTAATCATTTCCTTCCACCAAAAAGATATTATGCTCTTACACTAACTTGTCCGTTGGAAGAAATGAATCATCCATTGCCCCCAACAAGTTGAACCGCAAACGACATCCTTATGTATACACTTACTTTCTCTCTCCCATACCACCACCAGACTCCCTCCATTTATCATTTACAAAATAATAATACAAGAAACCAAATCATCATCAACTCAAATACCCCTACATCACAATTGTAACTCAATCCAAACCCTATTGTTCAAATATCAGATTAATTCGACCACCATCCAATGTAATTAACAAGCGCAAACGAAGCAGCACAATACGAAACCTGACCTGCACAAAATTTTGGTTGCCTCATCTTCCTTCAGTTCCAACTACAACCTAGCCAGCAGAAAATGCACCACTATGGGGAAACCAGATTCCGAGGGGATTGGGTAATGCAACTTTAGGTAACATAACAATGGGATGCCAATTGGTCCTTCAATCTTCCTCAAAGCTTTGCCAAACATGTTTTCAAATATTTGTTCCACATAAAATTTTCCACTTTTTTTTTTTTAAGAAAAAAAGAATCATTCATCATAATGCATTGACCAAACTTAAGCTAAGCAACCACCACGAGAAAATCTCTATTGTTTTCAAGGCAACTAGCATACCAAGAACAATCTTCTACTACCAGATGCAGCAATAGCTGAACGCCAGAATTTGTTTAAAGCAAGAAAATGGAACATCTGCCTAGGGAATACCACACTATTCATCAACGGGAACTGCCAACTTCAGATCCATCCTCTGGATGAAGAAATCTTTGTCCAGCTAGTATCGATCAGAACGCCTGTCAAGAAGGTATATCACAAAACACCCAAAAAATCAATATCAAGGTGAGCCAGAATATGGAGATATCGGTATGTATGTACTCTCGCACAGCGACACAGATAATAGTAGGCAACTGGGCCAAAACTAAAGCAACAGCTTATTACATTGTACAAGAATGAAGGGGATAAAACAAAAGTCACAAAGCAAGAGTACTTGACCAACCCAGCACAGGCCACGACTGCTACCTCACAAAAGAGTTGGGAAATGATAAAGGTAGAGTATCTACCACGTGAGGAAAGAAAGTGAAATAAATAACGGCTAAGAGAAGGGGAAATGGTAAGGTATATAATAGACAGCATCAACAAGACAGTCATTCCCACACCACATCCACATCGAGGGGCAAACAGAAGCAACAAAGAGAAAGTAAGGCTTTAGATATCGAACCTGTGGCGATCATAATCTCTCGAGCGTTCTTTAGATCGGGAACGAGATCTCCGGCGACTCCTTGAGTCATAGCTGCGAGTACTGTCCCTCTCTCTCTCACGTTCACGATCATAACCACGGTGGCGATCATAGTGCCTATCACGATCTCTGCCCCTGTGATCATAATCCCTTCCACGTTCACGGGTCTCACTTTTATCATGATCCTTGCTGGATTCTCTGTCACCGTCTCGGCTTTTCCGATCTCTTGATCTGAATAAAACTAGGAACTTATCATTCCTACACCACCAGAAAGCTGAGAGAAAAGAGAGCTGCTATCATGTTGTAACAAAATTTCACATCTACCTTCTGTCCTCTTCATGGGTTTTTCGCTTCTTGTCCCTTTCTTCCTGTTGATGATAAAAAAGAAATAGATTTAATATAAAAAACTGATATCATTGCAGTCAAAAATACAATTGAGATAAACAAACATATCCTTCCCCAAAGTTGCAAATCAATTGAAGAAACTGCACTCCATCGATCTCTCTCTTTTTCAAAAAGGGTACATGTAAAAGTTGGAAATACAGTTTCCAAATTGTGTTACTATTACAGGTAAGGGGCAGAGAATACCAGAAAGACCGTATTTGGTCTATGCCATACCAAGTAAGTGTAAGTTAGATCAAAGATCACTTGTAAGTGTAACTCAAATAGCAACTGCTAAGATACCTTGGTTGCAGCATACTATATTAACACAGACTCGTCTTTTTTGGTAATAGAACAAGTATCTTTCACCGATAAATCACCCAATAAGGTACAGCCATCAAATGAGATAATACGATAGGAAAGAAATAAGAAATCACCTCACAATTTAAACAAAAGGGTCCCCAAAAAAACCATGTCTGGCAGTCAAAGAGACTGCCACTGGAAACTCTAGAAGACAAAATATAATAGAGGTTCAGCTTTGAAGATGCCAAAATACCTCCACCATATGACAACACATACCACATTCATTGATCCAATTGAGAGCAACAGAAAGAATCTCCGACGCACCAAACTCATATCTTTGGGGTTTGAAAAGCCAAAACACCGCTAACTAAGCTGCATCTTAGTAAAGCTAGGCATATTATACTTTGCTTATTGCTATTCAATAAAAGCTTATCCTTCCAATTTTTAAGCATTAACTTTTTATTCCCAGATGGATCTGATCAACTGACTTCCCCTCATTAGTTTCCATTTCTGCTTGAGAGAACTTGGAACAGCAAAATATCAAATCTAACTGCCGTCAGGCTAACTCACCTTTCAGTTTCCTCAAATCTCAAATATGTTGTGGACGAGCAAGCATTTTCATCAACAATCCAACACTTGAAGTATCCAGAAAATGACTCTTCTACTAGGATAAGAAAAACTCACAGGGGACAAGTAAACTGAGAATCTCTATAGAAGAAATTGATAGATTATGGCATCACCTGAACCAAAATATTCAGAGCACCAACTTAGGTACTGAAGGTATTGGTGATCATTTATAACAAGCAAAATAACAAGTTGCTAGAAACACAAGTGCACAGAACAATTAATGGTGCCTTAAGTTCACTAGTATTTTAAAAGGAAAAGGCAGAATAAACAAGTATCCCACTTTAAAATATAAAAAACAACAATTTATGAGAATCCACACTAGATGTTGAAGCACCTTTAGTAAACAAGCAAAACATCATACTAATTCCCAAAAAAAAAAAAAAAAAGGAGTGAATAGGGCAAATTGTAGATTATACATTCATACCTGAAGCTCAGCTAGCTTTTCGCGAATTAGCATATACCCTAAGTGGAGCTTTCCACCAAAATGGTCGGCTAGACGTCGATCACTGAAAAGCTCATAAGAAAAACTCTCGTCATGACAAGCTCATGTACGATATCATTAATGAATGGTAATACAGTGGCCTGATAAATTTTCTAGTTACAATAGCATGATCGATAAGCATAAAACAGAAAATAACGCACATTATTTAGCTGCAAAAGTTATCCGCGTAAAACTGGGCCCAAAAGCCTGCTGGTGACAAGGAGGTATAATTGCCAGGTCAAACAATGAAGTACTGGAACCCATATAACTACGTTCTCAACCCAATGCTAGGAAATACATTTAATAACTCAGAAGATCAACAAAACATTTACCTGTCATAAACACTCAAGAATGCTCCGCAAATGTCACAGACACGAAGCTTCTGATCAGTCTGCAAGTGACCAGAATATATCAGTGTCACAAAACACATGCAATCCTTATCATACCAATCTTCACATTTCATTTAAAGAAGAATAATTTGACATGTTTCTTTGGAATGGGGATCATAACAGCAGACTTAGTACTTTCCGATAAACAGAAAGAATCCTCCAGGGTAGAATTGTAACTCACATCTAAACTAACCCCATATTTTCCATTAAAACGGAAAAACCATAACTAGTCGAAATAGCATCCAAACATACAACAACCCAAGGGAAACCTGGAACGGCAGTAAAAAATTATCAAATCAAAATTGTCAGAATAACAGAAACTGTACTCACAATGCGCACATCAGCAGCTGTGTACTTTGAGGAATCAGTTGCAGCTTCCTGTCGTGGTGGCAGCTGCATCAAATGCCGGCAAGAAAAAAAATAGTCAAATTCAAGCACAGATTGAAAATTTTGGCATGTTGAAAACAAAAAAAGTGGCAACTTGAGACATCAAGAGACAGAATAGAAAAATAGCAAGGATAACAACATGAAGCAGATCCTGACATGAGCAACATTTCTAAGTTAAACTCAAGGAAGTAGATGCAAACCTTTTTGAGTGCTTCAGCCTCTTCCAATGCTTTCTGTGCTTCATCCACCATTCCTTGTTCACCTGAATAACGTACCAGATGCACAAATTGAAGATAGTGTTAGTATGGCCGAATCACAACATATCAAATAGATTTAAGCAGAGAGGTGGTGTCACTTAGTATCACCAACATTTTCCAACAATCACATTACAGGAAACTATATTAAATAATTTTTAACAAAACTCTTCAAATCTAGGTACCCTAAACTTACATCCATACAAACCCTCAAGGCATTCAATGCTACCAGACAAAATAAACCCATCCTTTGAATGGAATCAAAAGGATCCAGCTGGTTTGCAGCATATGGTCATATAAAATGACAAAAAGAAATACAGATATCCACCTTAAGTATAAACTACGAGAGGCTACTACTTCATATGCATAAGTAAGAGAATAAATTTGAAAACCCCAAAAATATTTTAAAACACCACCGCACAGTACATGTTTTAATCAGTCTCATTCATATTGTGTATTAATCACCTGATATCAAGCTAAACCATGTACATGCTTTAAATATTTAAAAAAAATCTTACCAAGATCTTCAGCTTTTTTTAGCTTCTCGTTAATCATATCTTGAATGTGCGGATCTGGAAGAGCTGCTGGCAAGGGTGCCAATTGTGTATTATTTGTCAGGGGCTGCGGAAGAGATGCACGATCCTTGTTGAAAGCATCTAAAAGAAGCATTGCCTGCCATCAAACAACAATTCATGTTTATCCTTCTAGTACATCAATTTCATTGATACAAATAAAATAAGTTTCTCAAAGCCTTCTAAACCTGTTTGTCCGCTCTTTTAGTTCTTAGTTCTTCAACCTCTTCAAGAGCACGAATCTTCATGTCCGTCTTGCCTTCAAGATCTATAATATCAAATATTCAGTAGCATCATCAGATGAGTATCATGGAACATAACCAAATACCCAAATACACAACATTTACTTCTATACACGTAAATGATTTTTGTGGGTAACACAGGTGATTGCTCAGGCTACCCATCACAACAGATCAAGTGAACAAGGGTTCTAGCCAATAAAACAGGAGAGAAAGCATAGAGAAAATTGTAAATACCCAAATACACAACATTTACTCCTATACACGTAAATGATTTTTGTGGGTAACACAGGTGATTGCTCAGGCTACCCATCACAACAGATCAAGTGAACAAGGGTTCTAGACAATAAAACATGAGAGAAAGCATAGAGAAAATTGTTTGTCAACTCAAGACTTTCTACTTCGTATAATTCCAACAAACCTATTAAACCCTCAAATTATAATCATAACAATGATGTCCAAATTAACCTAAGTGCATTTCAGCATTACATAAAGAAAGTCATCTAAAGTGAACCATGCATTCTGATTAGAAACACAGAGGCAATTGATAAACTTACCAAATTGATCAGCTTCTTTCAACTTCTCTTTAATTTGCTTTGACAACTCAATATTCTCCAGAGTCTGCGAATCCACAGTGCTTACTGACCATATAGTTGAATGAACGAAAGGGCCAGAGCAGGAAGATGTTGCAATACAGAAAGATACCTGAGTAACTTCTGATACAGAAATTGCGATAGCCGCTTTAGCATCCTCTTCATCCAGTCTCTTCAGAGCCCGGGCAATTTTACGATCGCATTCAACAATAAGTCTGTCTATGTTATCCTCTAAATCCCTGTCATAATTATCAAGACCCTTTGCTTTTGCTTCCTCATATCTGAAGAAGGGTTAAAGGATCACAAGTGGAAATCCAGGTTCCAAGAATGTATTACATAAGTATGAGTCCTGATCATGCAAAAGTATCTGACATTTTACGATACGAACAAATACTTTCATAAGCAACAGCTTGATGCAGAGTAAACCTCCTGCCTCTAAGCGAGGACTTATCTTGTTCCAGAAACAAATACTTTCATAAGTAACTGCAATGGTGCAACAAATGTCCAGGCTCTAAGTGATGAATTCTCTTGCACCAGATACTTGAAAACAGTCACAGAAAGATCTGTCAATCATAACAGCATAAAAATATAAAATCCTTCTTCCATTTTAGCTACACCAACATCAAGATGTTTGACAAATGGAAGTCTCATTTCAAGAAAGAAAAAGCAATTTCCCAAGAAGGTTGTTTGGCCTACCATACTAAGAAGGAATTTAAGTATAAAAAATGCCAATGCATTAAGGCCAGTAAATTATTGCCTAAGAAATTTCAGTGATGACATCGGACAGCTTCCCAACCAAGTATCTGAAAGTTTTCCTGCTCTAATTACCCAAAATATAGATTCCAAATTATAATTGCAAAACTTAACGGATAATTACATTATCTCCACGAACACACAAAATAACAAAAACAAAAGTTGCATGGTTTTATCAGATAAAGGATACTCTTTCCTCAGCTGCAATGAATGCACCTTGGGGCACGGTCCCTTATCCATTTTCTACATCAGAAACAAATAACAAAATCAATGGACAGAAAAAAATGCATTTATTTAATAAACCAAACACCACTAGTAAATAAGGATGATAAAAAAATTTCAAAACCACCCGAACCAATTCGAATCAAACCGTTACAAACCAGGATAATGTAGAGTAAACCGTACTAATTGGTTTGATGTAAGTCTAGAACTAAAAAAGCGGCAGAAAATCGAACAGTCAAATATATATAATATTTAATGTTTTAAGGTACCTTAAAAATTTTTTAGCTGTATATTGTGTATTTGACTTCAATTCTTCCAAAAACTTGCGACTCTTTATTACTTAAGACTTTTAAGTATATATGTATAACTTACTACTTTTGTCACTTAAAATTTTTGAACTATATATAACTTCCTACTCTTTGTTAGTGTGGATGTCTTATTTTTTATAAGTGTTAAACAGCATAAAACAGCAACTTTCAGTTTTTGTTACGAAATTAGCAATTTGAAGAATTGTTTAGTAAAACTGCCAATGGCAATTCAATTTGAAAAATAGTTTAGAAAAAAACTAAGTCAGCACCGTGATCACCCCTCTCAAACCCACAAAATTCTCAAACTTGATTTTCTTCATTATGCGAATTCATAAGCATAAGACTTCACATCGTACCCGGATTCATCATTAGAAATACTCAAGCATTACTGAAGCGGTAAACCACCAAACTTATCCTAGCAGTAAAATATCAATTAACGGAAAAAGCTTCAACAAACACAAAATAGTAAATAAAATTCGTACAGTGAGCTGGAAAAGCTCGTGAGGGCAAAGGCCGGCGAGGAAGAGGCGGCAGACATCACGATCGTAGTACTTCCGCGTCACCTCCTGTGCGTCGCCGTTTCGATTCGCTCCCATCAGTACATCCAGCTGCTTCCTCAACGCATCCATTGCTTCTCCTTCTCCTATCCTATACCTTTCCCCACTGTCAGAACCAGCGAAAATGTTTCGGTGTATTAGGGTTTGGTTTCGGGGAAGAAAAAAGTGGGTTTCTTATGTGAAGAACACTCATTTCTTTCCGCGCCTGATATTTATGTAAATTACTTATAGACCCTTAAGAACTTGGAAATTACCCATAGCGCCTTGTAACCCCTGCCTTGGTAATTTCTTAAATAGATCCTAATTGCAAGAAAATTTCATTTATTTGTTTTTGTCCAATAAATAGGTTTATTCATTAATTAAAATTTATTGAATTTACTGATATTATTAAAATAATAAAATAAAAAATTATATTTACTCTTAATTGACTTATTACTGACTTATTGTATTAAATAAATATTTTCTAATCAAACTACTTTTAAATATTTTTATATTTGCTAATGCATGTGGGAGATACCCCTAAGCCATCAACTACTCCTTATAAGCCATAAAATCATACTCCAAGAAGGGCTCAGCTATCTTCACCACATCACGCTGGAAGTCCATTGACTTCTTGAACTCCAGGAGATGTTTGGCCCAATAGGCTTCCAAGTACCATTGACCCTCCTTAGTATTAGGAAAATCAAGTCTAGGTTGATCAGTTGCCTTCCTAATTGCTTTGACTTGACCAACAGTCTCCTTCTACAGCTTCTTTAAATCCCTTTTTGCTTGCTGGTAGCGAGACACAACCTCCTTCTTTGTCTTCTTCAGCTTGACAATTTTAATTACTTGACGCTCTACCTTTTTTTTCTCCAATTTCTGCCTCGGCATCCCCTTTAGTAGCAGGAGGAGTCACCTAGAGGCATGAGAAAAACTCCTCGCACAAAGAGGTCGCCTGAAACACAAGAAGAAAATCAAGAAAGTACTCAAAGAAACGAAAAAAGTAGCGAAAAAGACTAAGAAGAAGTACCTTGACCAAGTATGTGGATATCATCCTTTCAAGCTCCTCTTGAGTAACGAAGGCCATGATGCGTCTATCCCTGAAGTAAGCATCTCCCACATAAGCTTGGCCACCAAGGGGGAGTCCTTCTCCTTCCCCTACTCCAAGGATTGGCGAATGTACAAAATGTCTGAGGAAGCACGAAAAGATTTGAGGGTCCTATAGAGACTTGCACTAAGTACTACAGCCGTATTTCGTCGGCAGGAGATGTAGGTCCTTTGTGCAGTTTTAATGGGTTTGGCAAGGTAGTTGACTGATTGAATTGACTCGCGAGAATCGTCATATGAAAGTCACTTAAGGCTTGGTCAGCATGACTAGGATTCCTGATTGTGATAGTACGAGATTAGTTCTCAGACTTGAGAAATCATGGCAACCGCGTGCATAAGAAGACTACATCTTAGATCTGGCAAGTGGAGACTGTGGCGCAAGACATGGTTATCACAAGCCTTATCTAGTGCATTCTATATATAGCGAGAACGATAGATTTCAAGATAGAATCTATCTCCTGTTAGTATATGATAGAAAGTTCTCCTATGCACTCCGAGATGATTTAGACTTTTCGAGTCTATACCCAAAGCGATTGATTGAGTGAGAAGGGATTTCCTACGACGATCAGTAGAGTAAACACATCTCAAGTTTCAAGCATAGTTTCTTAATCAAGGATAGAAACCGACGCCCAATTACATACCCTAGATTAAGGGCAGACGACGATTGAAAGTAAGAATGTACTCATATGAACTCGGAACCTAAATGTTCACGCCAACATTCACCTAGTCTCTAGTGTCATGGATCATTGCTAGACGATCACCCATGGTAAGAGGCATTTTTTATTATGGAATAATTAGAAATAATTAATTTAATTTAATTTAATTAATTGTGTTAGTCACACACGCTCAAGTCTAGCTGAGGGTGAATTTAAAGGGTCACTCACGAATCATTGTGGAGATGATGGAGACGGTTACCAAACCATTGCCAGCTTTCCTATTGTAAAGCCACGGATACACCATCCATATCCCCACTTACCAAAATATTCGTGGTCTTTTAATTATATCAGTTGTCTTTTTTCTTACAGATAGGCTTCCGTTACATGATTCAAAAGTTATTTAAGCGAAGCGAAGTAAACAACAGGAAATGGAGACGAAGGATGAGGGATTTTCTCATCCAACGCTTCCATATGATTTAATTGGTAGATTGGAGGATATGAATTATTGGGAAGAGTGGAGTTGTCCATGGACATTTGATGAAGAGCAAATGTGGTGGGTTGGAGTGCTTGGGCAGTGCTATCAACTTGCTGAAGATGGTGCTGCATCTACCTACTTTTTGGGAACATGATGTATGAGCTTAAAATGAATGAAAGAGCTCCCTCAAATCCATGAATTTGAATAAATATGTTCTTTGTTTTTGAAGGTTTTTGGTGATGATAAACTTGTCACTTGATTTCCATCTTATCTGGAGATGAACATTTGCTTCTACACCAATTTACATTCCTTATCTCAGTCCCAAGATTTGCATTAATTGACAGACTCATAAGTCAGAAACAGATGAGTGTGCATTGGATGTGGGAGTAGTAAGAGAGCAGAATTGTATGGCAAAATTCACAAAGAGAGACACTAATTCATTGGCATGTTGCCTGCTTGGATACTACCTGGGTGGGGTTGAAAGCAGTTGGATTTTGAATTTTGATGGCATATTTCTCTTTTTGGTATTATTATGTCCACATTCAATGGCTTATAGACCAACTTAGCACAACCTAAGTGGTGTTGGAATGGGTGGCCAAAAAGCCAATTGGATTAACGGTTTTGGGAACTATTCAAGCGATCTTTATTTAAGTAATATTGTCCCGATGAATATGGTAAGTATTCACCTTGGTACATGTGTCTATTGTGCTTATCAATTACGTTAAGCATTACTTTGATATCACAACAGATGTCCACAGACCATTTTAGATAACCCATATAGTTAGTTTGTGCATTAGATGACGATTGTGAAATCAACTTTTGAGGGTTGATATGAAACGTTTTAAGTCAAAGACCTCGAGACTGGGCATCGAAAGTTCTATTGAGATTTGCACTAAGTAATGCATTCAATAGATAAGTGTCGTGCTTCATCGGTGATAAATGTTGGACGTCTATGCAATTTTAGTGGGTTAGTTGATAAGATGGTCAACTGACTGAACTGACTCGAGGGGATCGTCATATGGAAACCTTGGAGGCTTGGCTGGTATGACTTGAGACATCGGCTCCAATAGTACGGGAATAGTCCTCAAACTTGAGGAATCACGGTAGTCACGTGCATACAATGACTATATTTGGATTTGCACGAGAGGTGATTGTGTCATAAATATGATCATCATAAACCTTGTCTAGTGCAGTCGGATTATGTAGTAAGGACAGTGAGTTCCAGAAAGAGGATCCATCCCCTATCTATTTGTGACAGAGGTATCTCCTATGCACTTGGAAACGCGTTTATGCTTTATGAACCTGTGGCCACAGTAGTTGATTGAATAGAAAACAGAGGTTCCTACGTTGAGCAATGTGGTCTCAAGTATTAAAGCATAGATGCCTAGTCCAGGATGGGAACCAACACTAAATTGCATACCCTAGACTAAGGCCAGAAGACTGTAGATGAAAGGATGGTACATGTATGAAATTGGGAGCCTAAGTGTTCACATGGATATTCACCTAGTCTCTAGTATCATGGACCTTTGCTAGACGGCAACCCATGGTAGCGATCTTTCTTGATCAATGATTGATTAGAAATGATTAATTAGATTGAATTTAATAATCGGTAGTGTTGGACACTAGCCCAAGTCTAGTTGAAAGATGAACTTAAAGAGTCACACACAAATCACTGAAGAAGAATAAGGAATTAATTTGGATGGATAGCCCAAGATCAAATTAATTGGATTAATTTAATTGAACTCAATTAATTAATAAACTAGATTTATGAATTAATTAAGATGTTTTAGGCTTATGTATTTAATTGGACTAAATGCATATTGCGCTCAATTTAATTGAATTTTTTATTAAATTGAATTTAATTAAAATTCATTGGGCCTTGAATTTATTTTAAATTCGGCCCAAAATTGAGGCCCACTAGCCAATTGGTGGAAGAAAAGTTGACTAAAAAATTGCACTTTTGAAATGTGCAAGTTTGACCATAATTAGAACTATCTCTCCCCCCCCCCCTCCCCCGGCACTTGGTGAGAGTTTGACCTTAATCTCTTCTAGCAAAGGGATCAAGGTCTCGTTCGTTCTGGTATGGTGTGGACTTTGCTTTAGAGGATTTCAATATTGGGATCTTGAAGTGAACGATTCTCAATTGGGAACTTGAATCGAAAGAGGTATTCTCGTTTTAAGTTTATGCATCTCTTTTGTTTTATAACCATAGCCTTGTGTGAACATTGTTTTCCCTTTTTCACACTGCATTGAACGCTCGGGAACACCCCTTGGTTGGATCGCTTTATTTATTTTATGAATGAGGTTTTAATTTTTATGCTATTATTTCGTCTCTCGCTTCCCCTAGCGCTTTTCCGAGCCGACTCGCTTGTTGTATTTGGGTTATAATAATTATTTGAATAATTACAATATACAATTTAGCCTTTACAAAACCTATTGTCTGCAGATCATCATTCAACATCTTTTTGAGGTGTTAATCATCAAAAGATTATAGTAATGACAATCAACAATTACATATAAAGAAGTTAAATTTACCAAATATACAAAATACAAAGACAGGTAGTAGAGTGACAAAAGTAATTTACCGAACCATTGCCAGCTTTCCTATTGTAAAACCACGGATACACCATCCATATCCCCACTTACCAAAATATTCGTGGTCTTTTAATTATATCAGTTGTCCTTTCTTCTTACAGATAGGCTTCCGTTACATGATTCAAAAGTTATATAAGCGAAGCGGAGGAAGACAATGGAAGGAAGAAACAACAGGAAATGGAGAGGAAAGATGAGGGATATTCTCATCCAACGCTTCCATATGATTTAATTGAGAGATTGGAGGATATGAATTATTGGGAAGAGTGGAGTTGTCCATGGACGTTTGATGAAGAGCAAATGTGGTGGGTTGGAGTGCTTGGGCAGTACTATCAACTTACTGAAGATGGTGCTGCATGATATATGAGCTTAAGATGAATGAAAGAGCTCCCTCAAATCCATAAATTTGAATAAATATGTTGTTTGTTTTTTAAGGTTTTTCGTGATGATAAACTTGTCACTTAATTTCATTCTTATCTGGAGATGAACATTTGCTTCTACACCAATTTACATTCCTTATGTCAGGTCCAAGATTTGCATTAATTGACAGCCTCATGAGGTCAGAAACAGATCAGTGTGCATTGGATGTGGGATTTCAGTAATATATCCTCAACAACATAAACATGAAATTAGAATAAGCAGCTGTACAAATTGATATTATGAGAATTAAGTTTCCTTGATTTCAATGTCTAAGCAAATCACACACACTTACACTCTCATAAATCAAAATAATCTAAGTATAATTCTGCAAATCCTGCCATCTACGCCCATCCTCATATGCAATTACCAATCATGTGAAATAGGAGGACTCTCTCACCTGTTACCACCCAATATGCCAACACTAACTTACCATATTTGCTTTTGGGACAACAAGACATGCCTCCTTTTCTCTCATATATTTTCCAAAAATACCCAATTCACAATCTCCTCATTTTAATATATCTGGATTTTGTAACTCACTCAGATTTGTGTAATATTAAGAGAATCCAATACAGAAATTATATGTGCAAGAACTCTTTCTCTGTGTCTCTGTGTGCGTGTCTGTTTATATATATATCGGCTCTGCTGAAGGGGTGAACCTAAAGTACATCGCACGATAAATGGCATTGTCAAATGAAGAAACGGGAGAAGAGTACGATATGAATGCACACGTCTCACTACCGGAAGACTTAATTGAGAAGTTGAAGAATGTTAAGAATTGGGAGGAGTGGCCATGTCGATGGACGTTCGACGAGGAAAAGATGAGCGTGGTGTGGTTATGGCCTCACTGCATTGTTCATGACAAACCTCCACTTGTCAATCATGATTTTGAGATTCTTGTGCCAAAAGACCACGAACTGGATTCTCAAGAAATTAAACCGGAGGCCCCTCAAAAGAATGACGAGAAATAATTATTATTATTATGATTATTTTTGTAATTTTCATGGAATATTCATTATATTGGTGTTTCTTGATATACTGTCATTCCTCTTGACTTGAATCGCATCAATACATGGGATCAACAATTTATGCCAACTCTCAGCTGACTGATACAAATGAAGTGATTTTCTGCCCTTTTGGTTGTCATAAAATGCTGAAAAGAACATGAGTTTTCAAGAGCTCTGCTCTTTTAGCATCAAATTTATGTTCCTGTAAATTAACAGATGAAACACAAGCACATACCATGATGACGTGCTTCTTGATTCCAAAGACGTGCTGCGACACAAAATGTCAGATCCTGTCTGAACACTATAGCTACACTTACAAAATAGAATGCCGGAAGAAACTTCTTGGAGTAATTCTTCAATCATGAAAGAAGGCAAATTCTCATAGTTCATCCTGCAAAAGGGAAACAAGAAACAACTCAGTCTAGAGCTTTGAATGCACAACCAAAAACCTCTGCAACTTTGCAAGTTAGGCCACACCATTTCAACATCAAGACAAAGATTTTCTCAACATTGCAAGTTAGTGTCACTTTATCATGCAAGTTGACAACATTATCTTTGTCTCCAAGTTCGAGATGTGGGATTTTAGCCAAAGTATTGCAACATTAGTTTCATGTTTCGATCTTTAATTAGAGAGTCTGCAGTTAGTATCTTCACCATACATACAAACAATTAGGAATATAAAATAAGATAAGTGAAATACTTACATGATAGTCATCATCCAAGTAATCATGGCGGTGCTGCAAAACAATTTTCAGGTTTAAGATGTTACGTTCTGAGTGCAAAATGAATTGAATTACAAAGTACCAGATGGGCATAAATTTGCATATGAATGTCTCCACACAGAAAAAAAAATTACAGAATCGTATAAACCCGACTAGAGAAACGGCAGTGATTCCTTAAAACTCAACAAATCATGATGAGAATACAACACCTTATTCTCTAGCTTAAATTTCCATTATATTTTCAGTCTGATATAAGGTATTTTGACTAAGCCAAAGACCCAACAGCAACATTTTCCTGATGGTCCCATACCATAGCCTCTTAGACATATAAATACATGGCTGGAACTCAGAAGATGGAGAAGTAATAGAAGCATCAGGCATTGCTACAAGAATCATTTTCGAACCCGATAAACAAAACAGCACATAATACAAGGAATTAGTTCAGGTACAAAAGGGCAAACCTTCTTGTATCTTTCTCGGTAGCGCTCCCTATCCCGTGGCCTTCTGTCGTAACCCCTTTCGCTTCTCCTCCTTTCACCTTCTTCTCTTGCTCGTCGTGCTTCCTGCAAATAAAAGTCAGAAATACTTTTATTTTTCCATCTTTCGGTGCCAAATCAATCAAACTGACAGTTGGTTAGGCTATGACCTCTTCCTCTTTTGCTTTTCTCACTTTCTCTGCTTCCTCAAAGGCTTCCTTTTCAGCCTAAATTCCAGAATATAACACAAAAGAGTGTAGAAGAAGTTAGAAAGCTAGCACTACAATGTGCTTTTAAGATAGATTGGAGCAGAGGCCCACCTCCCTATTGGCAAAGACTTCCTCCACTACTTTCTTTGCGTACTCTGGATCATCACAAATCAGAATGTTGTCAAAAACGGAACCTGCTTTCACCTGCAACCATAGCAAAATCAAACACCAGTCAAAATCAAACCACAAAACATTGGCTCTGCTGAATGTAGGAGCATATGCTAAGCTAGCAAAATAAACGTGCAAATCTTTCTCACCTGCCAAACTTCAATACCGACATACTTGATGGGCTTCAGAACATAAAGATCTGGATCATCTTCAAATTCTGACCAAGGGAAAAACCAAAGGGAAACAGAAATTAGAACTCGAAAGCCAATGAAAACATATAATAGCTCAACGATACTGAAAACTGCAGCCCAGCAGGTGAATGACGACAAATGAGCTTTACCAGGATTATCAATCCATGGAATCCTCCATTTTCCTTTATAATTAGGGTTCTTGATTTTCTGCTTAACAAGAAACAGTGGTCATTGATGTGATTTAACAATGAACTAAGATTTGAGTATTGCTGCGTAGTGTTCAAATTATTTTGGCACCTTAGGCTTCCATGGTCCCTTGTAGGCTGGATTTGGAATTTTGGGTGGTTTCCATATACCATCCTCTTCTTCGTCCCAGTCATGAGGCTGCTCAGGATAAAATGAATAACTAAATGATCGTTTAATATAATGCTCTCTCATCAATGCTTCGAACAAAAATTGAGTTCTAAAGATGATCAACTGGAACTTGAAAGCACTTAAGAAAACTAAGCAGCCTCGTTCAGATTAAACAATCATGATCAAGGGCTCTTGGTAACCATATATGGCGGCATGCATGTGACATGTTGTGCAAATGAAACTTAACCTTTAGTGGATAAACTAACCTCCTTTGCTTTTGGATCAGGTATTTCTCGTGGAATAGAATCATATCCCTGCAATGTGATGCATATTAAAACAGAATCATAAACAGAAAATTAATAAGCTGTTGAGGACACAATAAAGCTGCAAAGTGCAATACCTCAGGCTTGACATGATTTGGATCATCTATATATTCTCTATCATCCCAGTCTGCAGGCTGTCATGATGGTTTTAGAAGAACATGTGAGTATAAACCCATTATACCATCAACTAGTTATTACTTTCTCATTCTCTGATTTGCAACAATACTCGCATGTAAACTTAAACAATAATAATATTATAGTAAATAAGAGGTATACAGAGTAATGTCCTAGGATAAATACACAAGGTCAAATTAAGGACAAAGGAAAAACAACTTAACCTCACATGAAATTAACTAGATATAGGTAAGAGTTGAAAGAATTTAAGCTGAAAATAACCTTTTTTGCATTCACATCTTTAATCTTGCGCGGAGGTAGGATATCCCAGTCGGTATACATGCTTCCTGAATCTCTTTCTCGACCATCAATCAGGACACTGTACGTTGCATCAGGGCGAAGAATGAATGTATAAAAATGGGTCAACTTGTCCGTTTCACATTGCAGGTCCTTCTTGATGGGGTAATTTTGACCCTGATATGAAAGTATGACGTGAAGTTTCTTGGTCTGTGTGCCACATATATCAGGTCCAAACATCATACTGACAACAAATAAAAGTTCCAAATGATTAGTGATCCGAAAATGGAATGTGGAGGAAATGAATTTATGCAAGAAACTGTCAGTATTCTGTCCTCATGAATTAGCTGTTAGCTGAAACTATCATCAGCTGCTTCTTAAACTTTGCATGTAGAGCAATACTGTAAAAATAAAACAATGATATTTTCATAAATGGAACCTCTAACAGGAAATCAAGTAACACAACAAAATGAACCTAGAAGACTGAAAAAATGAAGCATGATTGTGAGCATCTTTTGAAGAAATTATATTAGATGCAGCTTAGAACAGTTGCATACCTGTAAGGGGTGTCACCACCAAATTTCTTTTGATTAACATAACCAGAAAGAAGCTTTATGTAACCCCCACCACATTCTATGTCCTGCTCAAATCTAATAGAATATTGAACAACCAAAGTTCTGTTCTTGTTGGTGAACTCCGGAATCTTAGCAGATATGGCAAAATGCCTAGCATCAGTCGTGGTCTGAATACCTGAAATGAATTGGAAACATCAGAAAAGCAAGCTATTGAAATTGCTTTCCAATCTTATTTCAAATTCAATAACCAAATTGTTGATAGAAACTATAACGTAAAAGGAAAATCCAGAACCATAAGTTTAGTTTGTCTCGAACAACTTAAAATGCATAGTTGAAGAGGCACACTTCAAATAAGAAACTTGTTTGCGAATTTCATTTAAAATCAATAATTATCAGAGCAAACATATATATGAGTGAAGAGTCAAACCTTTATCATCAGGATCACCATGCCACTTCCCTGCTGTGTGTTTGAAAGATCCAGCTTTCCCTTCAATCTTTTTCCAATCAGACCTCACCCATCTACTTTGCCATCCATCTTTTCCAAACAGCAAAAGGTCGAAAAATAAATATTTCAACAAAGTAAAATCTGAACAATAATTTCTTCAAGAATTGGCTCACTTTTACAAAAATAACTGGTAAGAAGAAAAACTCAGCAAGGTTGACTCTAGTGCTCAACCCCATAATCAACTAGATATAAGCAAACGATCAAAACTTACTCAGCTTCAAAACTACAGAATAAAAGTCACAAAATCACCAATTTGTCTGTACTAGCATAATCACCAACAAAATGTAAACAGGCCCAAGACATCAATTCAAGCCCATTTCCAGCTTGAAAAATTCAATACAACTCATCAAAGATTCGTGGGCACCCACAAAAAACTTGATATATTCATTGATCATTACTGCTAACCAACGCAAGCTCCAACTATAAAATAACAAAAGAAAATGTATTCCGGAAAGAAAAAGGAGAGAATATGTTGGAAGAAGTTACCTTCAAAACGCTCCTCAAAAATGATTTCAGCAAATGAAGAGCAGAGGAGTGAAGCTGTTAGTAGCAGCAGAAAAGACGCTACTGAAAGTAGCTTGTGCTTAGATTTTGCCATTCTTCAACTTTGAGGCGTGGGATTTGCTTGTGGTTGGGGGAGGGGGAGCTCAATTATAGAAATCATGTTTGTGTTTTGACCCCATAATTTATGGTTTATTACGGTCGTGCCCTGTTTACTACGACTTCTTTATTGACTTTTGAAGTCCCCAACACGGCCCCTTTTCGCACGTTAGTCCCGATTCCTTCTAGTACATTCTCTGCCCCCACCCCCGACACCTTCGTCCCACTGCCCTTTTGAATTAAAAAAATTATATTTTAATATATATTTTAAATTAAATTAAACAGTTAAATTATATAAAATTTAAAAAATTAAATAAATTAATTATCTTATAAGTTGAACGATATTTTAAATAAAAATTACAAAAAAATAGTGCCATGATATCTAAACCACCACTTTGGATGTACAACACCTCTTTTCTTCATAACTAGTAATTCTATGTATGTGCATAATTTTTAAAAAATATTTAAAATAAAATATTTTTATAAATTATATTATTTATTTTTTTTATAATTAAAAATTACCTAAAATAAGATGAAAATGCACGAGAAAAAAAGAATTTCGAAAAGGTAGTTTTGAAAAATCACGAGGATGAAAGTTAAAATAACTAATAAATTTAAAAATTTTAAAAGATGACAGATCAAAATTAATTTGGACATCAAATAGACCCTCTCAAATAATATATAATATAGGTTGTATAGATATGTCATTGATGGTGTAAAAAATCGTAGAGGTGATATTTCATATAATTACAATAGAATATAAAATACAAGTCTCTCTTTTTTTTTCTTCTCTTTCACTTCTCACGTTTTTTGACTCCTAGGTGACTAAGTCTCCTCTTTAGCCCTCATTAGCGATTTTTTAGCTTCTGTTAAAATCCGTTTGTAACATTAATTTTTGTGGCTAGTGTAGAGTCCATAATTCTCCAACAACAAAGCTGCTCGTCTATAAATAGGCTCAGCTCTATGTATTTGAAACACACCAAAAATCCGAGAGCCTCTTCTATCTGCTCTGCTTTCTCTCCTTCCTCTTCTGAGTGTTATTTTGTTCGTTGTTCCAAGCTCTCTACCACGAGTGCGCGTGTCAGAGAGTTATAGTTGTGTTAACCTTGGGGAACGAAGGGTTTATATTATCTGCACCACGGTAGTATCAAAATTTCGCTTTCAAGGCAGTGGTTTTCCACGGCACAATCTTTTATTTTCCAACAGTTTTAAGCGAAATTCTTGTTATAATGGCTGTTCCTATTGCTAAAACATCGCCTGACCTCTCCAAGCTAAAGCCACTTGACGGTACCAACTACAAATGATGGTCACAAAAGTTGCTCATCTTTTTCGAACAATTGGATGTGGACTATGTGCTGTTCCAAAATCCATCGAAAACTCCAGCACAAATCTTTACTCTTGCCATTCCTGCAGCAACGATCTCCACAAACGGGACAACCATAAAATTTGAAGATGAGGCAAAACAGAAGTATGACAGAGACAATAAAATGATGAGAGGTTACTTGCTTAATCATATGAATAATTCTCTGTTCGACTTGTTTGTCAATTATAGTAGTGCCAAAGAAATCTGGACTACAACATGGGTGCTTGTTGGCACTGAAAAATTGTCTTTCTATGGTCGTCCTAAATGTTGCTCCACGTCATTTACAAACTTCTGACATCATCTTCCCTATTTTTTTATCATCTTGTTTGCTATGTGGTTCCCTACAAAGCGTATCCTTTCTTCTCCTAATTATTATGATTGCACAATGGGTTTTACTTGTTCTTTAATGCAGTTATTATGTTAGCTAGATTTGTGTCGTCTGTTTTGGTGAACATCTCAGAATCATATGTGAGCATTGTCTTCTCATTTTCTTTTATCAATGTGTACTTGCAACTACAGGTTCCAGTTGTACACTATATTCTTGATTCTCTCAAGTTGAAGTCCAGTGATGCAAAAACCATATGATCCTCTAATGTTTTATTTTTCGGATGACTCCAAAAATCTGTTATAATATTATTTAATTTTCTTACAGGTTGTGAGCTTGCATGTTGCTGCAGAAAAATTTGTATCCTTGATTCCTCTAATCATGTCTAAAGACGATTTACAATTTCCGGAAGTTGATTGGAAAAGAGAAACTACTGATGTTCCTATTGCTTAGAAGATCAAAATATTGGCTGGTACGCTGATCTTTCTCCTGTTCTCAATAATTTATTGTTGAATTCTTCAAGTGCAGCTCAGTCCTCTTCCTCCATGCCTGCAACACCAACGTCATCTTCCACAGCCTTTGTTTCTGTCACTTGAAGTCTGTATAAACCGTGTTTCTTTCTTTACATTTTTCTTATGTGTTTTGCACATTTGTTAGCTAGCTTAGGTGGCAGGTGACGTGGCGTCTGATTTGTTATTTTTGTTATTAGTTACTTGTACAGTTCTTTTCTCTTCACTGACCTCTGCTTCTTATATTTAAGGTACTGTTGTATCACTTTTCTGAATCTATGAGAAAGAAGCTTTATGATTCCATTCTCTGTGCCATGGATTCATTTTTAACATGGTATCAGAGCCATCAACTTGATGGTCTCTGCATACAAATCCTTTTCTACATTGTAATTGTTCTTCTACATTCGCTAAAACTGGATTTAGCATTTGATGAGCATGGAAAGTTAGGTGCTTGAAGCTCCATTCACTGATTGTATGGTGAGGACCTGGATCTTGAACACCATTTTTAAGGAATTGGTGAATGCTTACTTCTATGCAAGTTTGTCCAGATATCTCTGGTTGGAACTTGAGGCTCGGTACGGTGAATGTAATGGAACTTTACTTTTACAAATTGTAACGAGAAATTAGTTCAATCTCGCAATGTAATATGAGTGTAACGACATACTACACAAAATTGAAACAATTGTGGGATTAGTTGATATGCCTCATGCCCCCAGCCACCTGTTCATGTGGACTGTGCATCTGCGACTGCAACAAGACCAAGGCAGAACAAAATGATGCTGGTCAGTTGATACAGTTCCTAATGGGACTAAATGATTCATTCGACAATATACGCAACCAAATTCTAGTTCTGGAACCACTTCCCCTTTGTCAATAAGGTGTATTCCATGGTACTACGGGTTGAACGACAACAAATAGTAAATTCAGAATACTCTAAAGTAGGGGAGGCTTCTACTATGAGAGTGTATGAACAACGACATAGTGGTGGTCCTAAGAACTGTATGAGATGAAAGGGACTCGTAGAAAAACGTACCCTCCACTGTGAGCATTATAATAGGCCGGGATATAGCAAGGAGACTTGCTTCAAGCTCCATGGTTTCCCAGACTAGTACAAGGAACTACATGACCGGCGATGAAAACAGAGCACGACGAGGAAGGGGTATGCTGTCACTGAAACTATAGATACTTCACTTGCAAACGCTGGTCATCCTAATAGCAGTACTTAATTGATGTCAGAACTATTAGACGCTCTACGTATGATGCAAGGCAGAGCTCCTTCAGATCCAGCGAATGTACATTTCGCTCAAGTATCAGACATGGTAGGTATGGCTATGGAGTTTTCTAGTTTAGCAGACTGTGACTCTACCTCCTGGATCGTAGACACAAAGGCCAGCTACCATATGTGTGGTTATATGAAGTTATTCCAATCTCTCACTACACTCAAAACACCCAAACAAATTTACCTACCTGATAATACTTTCACCCTTGCTACACAAAGTGGTGATATTCAGCTTTGTCCTAAACTCACGTTGATAAATGTGTTGTTTGTTCCCAACTTTACTCATAATCTGCTCTCTGTATCTCTACTCTACGCTTCACATCATGTCAGTTTCTTGTTTCATGGATCTTTTTGTGTACTGCAGGACCTGAAATCTAACCATATCTTGGCTCTAGGGAAGCAACATAATTGGCTCTATCATCTGGAGCACAACTCCTTTGTTCCTGTTTTTGCAAATTCCAATCACACCTTTGTACATGCTTTATTTTCATCTTTAGATCATGGTAGTTTTACTTTGTGGCATCAGCGTTTAGGACACTCATCACCTGATGTAATGCAGCATATCAAATCCTTATGCATTCCTAAATCTCACAAAAGACATCTTTATAGCATTTGTCCATTAGCAAAGCAAACTCGCATTCCCTTTCATTCAAGCAATTCCTGTACTAACTCATGTTCTGAACTCATACATATTGACGTATGGGGTCCTTATAGACAGGCCATGATTTCAGGAGCTCACTACGTATTAACTATCGTTGACGACTTCTATAGAGCCACATGGACTTTTCTCATGAACCAAAAATCACAAACACTTCATACCTTGACTGTTTTCTTTGCTTAGGTACGCACTCAATTCAGCTGTAAAATTAAATCCACTAGAACCAAAAATGGCTCCGAATTCGTGAACTCTAGTTGCCTCCATCTCTTCCAAACTCTTGGCATTAGTCACCAAAAATTTGCATTTATACACCCTAACAAAATGGGGTAGTAAAGCGTAAACATAGGCATCTTCTACAAGTCGCTCGAGCTCTTATGTTCCAATCACACTTACCAAATAAGTTTTAGGGGGATTCCATCTTGACAGCAACTCACATTATAAATAAGCTTCCTACTCCTACCTTAGACTGAAAATCCCCGTTTGAAATTTTGCATAAATCATCCCCTAGATATGACACCCTTAAATCCTTTGGTTGTCTCTGTTTCGCTTCCAATTTTTACCCAGGGAGGTCTAAGTTTGATAAACAGGCGTTTGAATGTCTTCCTAGGATACTTGCCAAACCAAAAGGGCTACAAAGTGTTTGACATCCACAACAACAAGGTCATTTTCTCAAGAGATGTCCTTTTCTACAAAAATGTTTTTTCGTTTAAATTTGCCACACGAACAGAACAACGAACTCCACTTCCTCTGCCATCCTTTGTTGAGGATTCTTCTATTGATCCTGTGAGAGGTTCTTTTACTCCCACTATGAGTCACGAGTCCACTCAATCTGAACTTGTTCAAACTGATTCCAGTCCTGCTTCTTTACCTATTGATCCTCCATCACCTAGTCCTCTTAGACGCTCATAGAGGATCACATATCCACCTTTCTGGCTACGTGACTTCGTTAGTCATACTTCTCAGGTTCCTCCCTATAGCTTCACCTCCTCACACTATGCGTTTAAGACTGCTTTGTCTACGGTTCAGGAGCCTAGTTGTTACAATAAAGCTATGGAATTTGAGGAGTGGAGGCGAGCTATGAGGGCTGAAATTCATGCCTTAGAACAAAATCAAACCTGGGAGCTGACATATTTGCGGCCTGGTAAGAAACCGATTGATCGTAAGTGGGTTTATAAAGTCAAGCTTAACCCTAACAGCAGTATAGAACGCTATAAGGCGAGACTCGTTGCAAAGGGGTATAATCAAGTCGAAGGCGTCGACTATTTTGATTGTTTTTCTCCAGTCGCCAAAGTTGTTAAGTAAGGGTATTCTTGGCTGTGGCTACTAGTTTTCATTGGCCTCTACATCAACGCGATATAAACAATGCATTTCTTCACGGTTTCCGTGATGAAGATATCTTCATGGAACCTCCAGCCAGTTATGAGGTTCCTTTGGGCAAGGTTTGCAAGTTAAAACGTTCACTGTACGGCTTAAAGCAAGCATCTCGTCAGTGGAATCAAGAACTTACTGCTAAGCTTATTCAGTTTGGTTTTACTCAGTCATTGAATGATTATTGTTTATTCGTTAAAGGCTCTACTGATTTACTTGTCATTGAACTCGTTTATGTTGACGACTTGCTAATCACAGGACCATTGGAGGCGCTCATTGCTGAAGTTAAGAATTTTTTGTATGCTACCTTCAACATTAAGGACCTGGGATATGTCAAGTACTTCCTTGGCCTTGAAATTGCTCATTCCACAGTTGGTACTTTAGTCACACAACATAAATGCATTCGTGATATTATTGCTGATACTGGACTTGAGCACTGCAAACCAGTCTCCACTCCTTTGCCACTTGATTTAAAGCTCTCATCACACTCATCTCCTCCTCTTGTTGATCCAGAGCCATACCGCAGGTTAGTGGGTCGTCTCCTCTACTTGGGCTTCACTCGCCCCAACATTTCCAATGGTTCCCAGCAGTTGAGCCAATTCCTTCACGAGCTATGCCAAGTTCACAGGGATATTACGCTCTATCTTGTACGTTACCTAGCTGGCTGTCCAGAGTTGGGTTTGTTTATCCCTGCCTCTCCTTCTTCCACACTCACGGCATATTACGACACTGATTGTGGCAGCTGTGTGGATACGTCGGTCTCTCAGTGGGTATTGCATATTTTTGGGGGATGCTCTTATTTCATGGAAGACAAAGAATAGTCCATCGTTTCCAGATTGACAGCAGAGGCAGAGTACCGTAGTTTAGGTGCGACTGTATGCGAGCTTCAGTGGCTCTCTTATCTCTTGAAGGATTTTCATGTTGCAATCAGGACACCAATTTCTCTATATTGCGATAATCAGCCCGCCTTACATATTGTTGCCAACCCCAACTTTCACGAGCGTATGAAACATCTGGAGATTGATTGTCGCTTGGTGCGTGACAAGTTCAAATCTGGTTTTATTCCTCCTTCGCACATCTCTAGTAAGTTGCAGCTGGTAGACTTGTTTACTAAGTCCGTGTCTGGTCCGTCCGTCGCTACTTTCTTACCCAAGTTGAGCTTGTTCCCTTTCACCCACGCCCAACTTGAGGGGGGGGGGGGGGTTGTTGAATTCTTCAAGTGCAGCTCGGTCCTCTTCCTCCATGCCTGCAACACCAGCGTCATCTTCCACAGCCTCTGTTTCCGTCACTTGAAGTTAGTATAAAGTGTGTTTCTTTCTTTACGTTTTCTTTATGTGTATTGCACCTTTGTTAGCTAGCTTAGGTGGCGGTGATGTGACGTCTAATTTGTTATTTCTATTATTAGTTAGTTGTACAGTTCTTTTCTCTTCACCGACCTTTGCTTCTTATATTTAAGGCATGCTGTATCACTTTTCTGAATCTATGAGAAAGAAGCTTTTTGATTCCATTCTCTGTGCCATGGATTTTACATTCATTTTTAACATTATTACTGAAGGTTAACACTACCTGTTGAAAGATCATACAATCCTAACAAATACAAATGGAAATGTTTCAATAAATTTGTGTATTCATTTGTATCATATTCATATAGACCTAAAATCTTCAATCTGTTGGCGAGTTATCTCCATTTGTTTTGCTCAGAAAATCCTAACTCGCAGCCCCCATCTTCTATTGTTTTTTTCTCTGTCATCCGACCACCTCTCTATTCAACCTTACCACCATTGAAAAGTCCTTCCAACAGCGAACATTTTGGTACCCAATGAAAAAATTGCAATTTTTTACACCCCACTCCGCCACCCCTATTTGAGAAATGAGTAAAAAATTCCTATAAAAAATAAAATAGTAAACTATTCCCTGTGTTTTGAAAAAGGAAACAAATTACTTCTTATCTAAACCATTGATTCATTTTTTGAAACACAAAGAGTAATTTACTTATTCTTTTTTCTTAGGAGGTTTTTGTTCATTTTCACATATTACCGGGGAGTAGATTGCATTTAACTTCAATTGTAGGTGGTGTTTACTTTAAGTATGAATTATTTGGATTTCAGGATAGATTAATAATAATTGAAGAATTAAAAAACTCGAGATTAATTATACGTGGTTTACTGTACGCAATTGTAAGTGGCATGTTTACCATTCCATGTTTATTTGTTATATTTCATACCAATTAATTAGCTGAAATGACTGTTATACCCTTATCACTGTCTTTAAAGAATGTAACGGATTTTACTATTTCAACTCATAACATGAAAATTTACCTATTTGACCCCCGGTGTTTTGGGGAAGAAGAGGGTAAAAAGAAGAAGGGGGCGACTAGTACATAAAAGAATAAGCAAATGGCCTTGATAAAATCGCAGTGCTTCTTAGGGGCCGCAGCCGCTGGCATCTGTGGTTTCTATTTAATCTACAGTCTTGAGTCTGACAGGGAAATTACAGAGAAAGGGATCGGCTTTAACGAACCTCTTCTTCCTCTCATCAGCCCACCACTTATTATTGGTGGGTTTTCGATTCTGAGTTTGAGTAATTTCCCAACAATCTCAACTGAACTCGCCCAGTTGAATCTCGATGTAAACGGCATGTATACCATCAGTCTCTTTCCAGTCTTATCTTTCTTTTTTGAAGGACATATGCTAATCATCATACTCACTTTCACTTTTTATCTTCAGTTGAGTTTGCAGTTTTGTGCTTTTGCCTCTCTTCTTCAGTTGCCCACTAAGTCTGGCAAGCATACTTGGAGCTGTCGTTATTCTGCAGGTAGATGATATTTTCTTGCATTATATCCATATACTCTTTTTTTAATGAATTTTAGTTGATGGTAAAGATTCATACACATTGATGAAACTTTTAATGTAAGACTGTTTAGCTCATAAGGGATATTGGTAGTGCCAGATGTAATGTTTATATGAGTGGAAAGCAATGTTATAGGATATGAAGATATGAATAGGGATGTCTAACTATATTGTATGTTTTGTCTTAATTCCTGAGAACATAAAATACAGTATTAACTAATTAAAACTGCACTATACAAGTTCGTAACTTGAGTAAATATCCACTCGTGCTTTTCTTGGAATTTAAATTATGGAGTTAAAAATGAAGGCATATCCGAGCTCTATATCTACTGGAGCTTGTTCTGTTATCATTATTTCTACTGGGAGTTGCAAGTTTGCAGATATTGGCATATTAATATATCCGTTGTGTGACACTCTGAGAGTGAAAAGAGCTGCAATATGAATGCCTTCATCAATTGACAGAAAATTCGCCCTTCCCCTGCCTCCATATTTGCTGCTTTTCGTCGCACTTGACAAGTCCATTAACAAGCTTTGAATGTTATCTTAATGATATTTCTTTTTTTTTGCAATATCGTTATAGCATTAATTCAATTCAGTACCACAATTCTTATTGGTGGCCCTTATGGGCATCTTGAGTAAATGTGTAGCACTACTCCACCTATGCTTGTTGATATGGAGATGAGAGGAGACCTCAAAAAATCCCCACCGGCCTTGGTGTTTTTGATATATATATATATAAAGCTTTAACAAAGTCGAATAGTCTGTTTTTGGTAAATTCTTGGTCAACAAAGGTTATCTTCCTCCTAACTATCATCACGGCCGTCATCCTCGTAAACTCATTGGAAGCTGGTGATGGTACATCAGTACCTATATTTGTATCTTATTTTCTTGAAATGAAAATGCTTTGTCTTTTGCTTTTGTGGTCTCCATGTCAATAATGTATATCACTATGGTGCTATAGAACATTAGGGGTTGATGATATACTACTCCAAATTAAGTTGTTTGTTGCTGCTCTGAAATCTTTGTTTTGGCTTTGAATTAAAACAAACATATAGATAAAGATCCAGATTTCTACCAGGTAGCATGTGAAGTTTAAAGACTTCTAAAACACCTTATATAGTTCATTGGTGTTGATGTGAATATTGCTGGATCCAGCACCCACGTCAGGCTCGATTCATGTTACTGCATTGACTTTTCTAACTGCTTTCCTGCTTGTCCTTGCCACTAATTTCGTTAAAAATTTCTTCTTCTAGGTTCTGAGTTCTGACAGGGTTTAATTGTCTTTCTTCCTCTGTATTTTGCAGTTCATGGCCTGCCAAATGGATATAATAACCTTGCAGACTATGTCTCTCAGGCATTCTTGTGGCATTCAGAATTTGGTCAATATGCAAAACTTATCTAGACAGACACCCAAACTTGATTTACCTTCTTATAGAAAGAGGTATATTTCTGAATTTACTGGCCTTGTGATCATCGGAATCACTATTATCCTACTCCAGACTTTTAAGATTGCTTAAATTCTTGAAGTCTTTCTTATCTAGTTTCGCCATTTTTGGGCTTGTGGTCTTCTTTTTGTTGGTCAATGGGGTTGGTAATGAAAGTAACATGAGACCTTTAATGGCACAGACTGATTTTATGACATACATTTTCATTATACTGTGCTTTTCTTCAAGTAACTGGTTGGACGAAAGTATAAAGTAAGCTGACCCTTGAGTACAATGAGTTTTTATGTACCAATTTTTCTTTTCTAGTACATTTCATTATTTCCATGGGACTCATGACGAACTGCAAAGTCATATTTCTCATGCATAATTTGCTCTTCTTTTCCTTTTGTTCAGTATTCTGAGCCGATATTTCATGTCACTTGTGTTTCCGTGTTTGGCATTTGTAACAGTTTGCAGTCTAGTCGACATGGTTGGAGAATAGCATTTGCTTTGAATACTGATGGTTTTGCAGCCAACAACGACCAAGGCAACCTCAATGGGAACAACTCTGCTCTTGGTGGAACTCGTTTAGGAAGGATAGTTGGTGCCGGTAGTAGGCAGCTGTTGAGTAAGCTCAACTCTGCTAGGAAGAACTTCCCAATGAAAGTATTTCTCCTGCTCCTTGGCTTCTACACGGCTAATGCTCTCGCAACAATTCTAGGCCAGACGGGAGACTGGGATGTACTGGTAGCTGGAGTTGTAGTTGCTGCAATCGAGGGTATTGGTATGCTGATGTACAAAAGGCCAATGTCTACCGGGAGGTTGAAGTCTCTGGTGGTAATGATAAATTATTGGAAAGCTGGTGTCTGCTTAGGCTTATTTGTTGATGCTTTTAAGTTAGGCAGTTGACTTTCTGCCATTACACATTTATCCTTCAACCAAATGTCTAGTTTCACTTAACATCAGCTCTCTTCAACCTTCATGATTTTCCTCTGCACAAATGTGTGGGGAGGATTGCTGTATAAATCCTTTAGGAATGTGTAGGTCCTGTAACATTTGAAGCTTCAATAAGAGTTGAGTTCTCCGAGTAATTTTGCTTGTCAGCAACGATTTTTTGATTTATGCTAAAAAATCAGCTTAATGATCCACACAACTATTGGGACAATAGCAGAGAAACATAGGGCAGCCATAACATTACTGTACTGCATTCTTGCACGCACGTTCCTTTTTCTTGGCTACCAGTTGCTTTCGAGGAGGCTGTCTTGTGTCTCTATAGACTAGAATCCCACCTCTGATTTTAAAGAATAACATTGCATCTTTACAACGATACCTTATGGATCATTCCCTAAAGAAAGCTATGTTGTATGTGACTTGTGCAAATTCGCGGAATTTGAATCCTAACATTTCATTCCTCTTTTCTCCCTCCGGCAAACGACCCTGGAGCCGGCCTTTTGACCAAAGCTTTGCCTTGCCAAACCATCATTTCCTCTCAATCAATTTTCATTTCCATTCACTTCGGGGTAGAGAGAGAAAGAAAGGCGACTCAATCAAATTTATTTTTGTATGTTCATTTATGATCATGTTAAACTATTTTTTTAAACTTGACCAATCAATTAACAATTCTTCTATTATATATTTTCATTATGTTAAAGTTCAAACTCTTGTAAGGAAATCAATCAATTGTAGTAAGTTCAAACTTCAGCAATCAATCAATTGCCACTCAACATGCAAATTATTTGTAGGAACTCTTTCTTTTAGAAAATATCTAATCAATTATGTTGTTAATTAAGAGCTTGTTTGGTTGGGGTAAAAAATAAGTGTATAAGTGAAAAGAAAAAGTTGTCGCTTGGTTAGGGAGAGTAAATGAAAGGGTAATAAAATTGGATGTTTATGAACTAATTTTTCCATTCCTCTCATTGAACTAATTAACGAACTCTAAGAAATGATATAACTGATCATACATGTGAATCCAAGTGCTAATATGTTCGAAATTGCAATTATTCTTCTTTTACTTCAACAATTCGAATTTTGCTTAACAAAAACTTAGTCTTTACTACCACTATTTCAAGTGGTTGATTTTATTTTGTTTCAAACACAATTTTAATTATCGTAATTATTAGAAGAAATAATTAATACCCTCCAAACATATAGGGTAGTAAAGGCAATTTAGCCCTTATTTTATTTACAAATAACAATCTATTTTATTAATTTTAATTCAAAATTAATTTATTTTATCAATTTTAATCAATCAATTCATTTTTTTAATTTATTTAATTAAATAAATATATATATAGATTCAACAAAACTTGATATTTACAACGGTTATAATTGGGACTCAAGATGCACAGCGAGTTGGGCCAGTTCAAAAAAGCTCAGCCCAAGACTAGCTCACTATTGTTCATGATCGGTTGAGGCCGGGACCAAGCCCAAGCGTGTCTATTTTATTTTTATTTTATTGTTTTATGAAATAGAAGTTTTTTTTTTTTTAACAATTACCTAAATTAATTATGAAATACAATAAATATTAAATTAAATCACAAAAAAATCATAACTAAAAAAATAATAGTTAATACTATATAATGAACTTAAAACATAATAAATTAAAAATAATAAAATATGAAAACAATAAATAAAAATATTAATGAATTAAAATACTAAAAATTTAGAAGTAAAACAATAATTTTTAGAGTTCCATAAATATATAAAAGCTATTAGTATAGTTAATTTAGGAGAATAAAATAAAATTTCTGCATCATGCATTATTATTATAAAAACAAATGGCCCGACTCAGGAACAGATAGTTGGGATTGGATTTTGGCCAACCCAATCCATTTTTTATTTGGTTCAAACCAATTCTGAATCCCAGTAGACATCTTGAATTGGGACTATGGATTGATTATCTACCTAATAAGCTCTGCCCACTGCGTATCTTGCAAATGATTGTCGGGATTCGATTCATTCTGTTTCCTAGTTGTATAAATAAGTGTAGGCATTGAGTACATAATGCACATACAAATCCTTTTCGCTCTCGTCTTACAATGTAAAATTTCGATACTACTAAAGTAATAATCCACAAAAGCATAAAAAGCCCATTTTCGTATTGCAGTTTGAATTACAAAGCCTGATAACAACTACTTTCCGAGGACATGTATTCAACCCAAGTTCCCAAAATTCATAGCCAGATTGAACACACAAAAGTTCAAACTGGCTATTGATGAACTCCAGCCATAATGTCCTTATGAAATTTGCCTGCACCTAAGAGAAAAAACATGTCTGAATCACATGAAAAATGTCAAAGGCCTAGCTATCATCCTGGATTCTCTCTTTCTAGCAAATTAGCAGGGTAATCATTGAAAAAATAAAATAAAATAAAAAGTTAGTTATGTATATAACGATCCCGAAAAACATGTCTGTCCTGGATTTTACGTGTCGTTCCATACGGTAAAGTTTGAAGCTCCATGACAAACAGCCAAGTTGCTGTTCCTTGCTGCAAGCTGAGTTGGCACAGCAGTGGGGATCCAGTTGTTACAAGTTGATCCTATGCCATCTGATGATGATTGCTGAGACTGATAATACAAGTTTCTTGCCTGCTGATAAGCATCTGATGATCCAAAATTGCCCTCATACCCAACTGCCTTCTCCCCTTCATTCCCAAGAAAACCGTTTCCCTGGTTTTGACTCCCATCTTGAACAATCACTGTCCCCATCATTGGCACCATAAAGCCGCTACCATTAGCTCCATTCCCATATGAACCATTCCCACTCCCGTCCCCGTTGTTATTCCCATAAACCACGGAATTAGAACCTGAACTGTGTTCCATGGAGGAAGAATCCAGGCTCATGAGATTGTGCAACACAGATGGTTGCAAGAAATTCTGCGTGTTTCCCAGTTGAAGTTGATGATGAATATCGTTGAGACCGTGACTGAAATCATGATCTTGCTCTTGTTTGCACCACAGTCTCTGGTGGGCATAAGGGTACATGTTTAGGGGCTGACTTTGCTGGAATGCAATCGTCGGCCAGGAATGATTATTCCCTCCACTGCCGTAGTTGTTTATGTGCCCATCTGTTAGGTGCAAGCTCAAGTTCCCTTCATTAGCCCGGTGCATTTCTAAAGCCGTCTCTGCATTTTCAGCATCCTTGAGGCGCTTTGCTGCTCCGCCTATTGGCAAAGTGCTGCTTTCCAGTATGCTTTTCACATCGTATCTGTTGATCTCAAAGTTGGTGACGGCGTTTAAGCCCCGGAATTTGATGGCTGCTATGTCATACGCTTCTGCTGCTTCCTCTTGTGTGCCTTCAAATTCAGAAAATTTAGAAGAAAATTAAAAAGTCTTTTTGCGGAGATATCATGTACAGTTAAGTAAATAATAAGGCAAGTGGCTTACTGAAAGTTCCCAAGTATAGATCCTTATTCCCTGCTACTCTCCCAATTCTTGCTTGCCATCTCCCATGCTGATGATGTCTGTAATTTACAGTGCTTGTCAGAGATAACTTTACAAGATTGTTTAAAGGTTCATTTATCATGTAAAGGTTGCAGAAGACTACAAAAGTTGCCATCGAATAATTTCCATAATCAAGTTATAAGAAAGAACACGAGTCATTCAACATCACTACACCCATGTTGCCTGTCAGATCATTCATGCAAAGAAAAAGCTACATCAATTTTTACCTTGTAACTCCTCGATAAATAGACGCCCCGCGAGAGAATCCACTGCTTTTCCTGGAAGAAACGCAATTATTGACATGATAAGCTATTTTTTCTTCTTAGCTTGATTCATGCTTACTCAAGTGATTCCAGTTTATTACCTTCTTAATGATGCTACATATTCCTGTCTGGTCATGTGCTTCATTTCCTCCAGTTCTTTCTCATAGTTGCTGATCTGAAAATTTTAGAACAACACCAAACGAGAAAAAGTGTCAAATGTCTCTAAATCAGTACATAACAAACACTCGTATAGTAAAAGCAAATGTTTAGTTATATATATATATACATGTCTCTGGAAATTTTGTTACAACTCACAGGAAAATTTGTAGTAGTGGTGGTTCCCCAATACTTGAGTGCTGCTAAATCATAAGCTCTAGCAGCCTTTTCTTCCTTGTCATAACCTCCTACATTGTAAAATACCACAAGGGTTGCAAGAAAACTTTTATTTTTCTGTATAGTACTAAAGATCACATAATTTTAAATTGGAAAAATGAGAGAGTTAATGGGAACATGAAGAGGAAAAACTGGCAGACTTACCCAAGTAAACTGCAGTGACAATTAATTTAATCATCCCCCAACATGCAAATTCAGAAGAAGAGGGAGACAAGGAAACAAGGTAGAGAGTTAAAACCAAGAAATATTGTAATAAAATTTCAAATAATTAAGATTATTTTAACTCAAGTAATAATGGCAGACAATTTCATTCACACCTTGCCTTCCTTTCCGGGTTTGTCCCTCTCTTCTACAACTATTATCCCATAAATGTGCCTCATATCTGCCAGTCCATCTATGCCTGCACAAAAGAATTACAAACAAAAACATTAATTAGATTAATAATGTACAAGAACTGTAAGAAAATTTGCATCTTAATCATTTCAACCCCACAAATTAATGTAATAAAAAGCCCAAAAAATTAACATCGGAAAAAAAAAAAAAAAAGAAAAAACTCAAACCTTGTTACACCACGGTAAATAGAGGTCCTTTGTCCGAATGTGTCTATAGATTTCCGGGGCACTGACTCAACTGCACCACCACCTGCAGCCTGACTGTCAGCTAGTTTGCTATCTGATGCACAACTCTCCATTGCATTGCCATTTGTGTTCATGGAGAGTGACAATGTCTGTGCACCTGCAGACGTCGGCCCAGCAAGTGGCGGCGGAGCCACCGCCTCGTCGGCGCCGCCTTTGTTGTCTGGGGGGCCTGGGTTGCTCCTGAGCCAATTCTTGATCATGGAGAGGCCAATGGTACTGTTGGTGGTGGTGGTGTTTGTGTGGTGGGAAGTGGGCTCAGTTTCTTGGTAGATGTTAAAATTACTAGTATCATAATTAGTGTCGGAATTAGATGCAATATGATCAAGGCAGAGCTTCTTGTGGTGTTGATGATGGTGATCATGAGCAAAAGACGTCTGGCCTCCAACCCCAAGAAAGTTCTCCAGTTTCGGCGTTTCTTGATTCTCCAGGCTGTGGCTGTGGCTGCTGCATGAGAAAGAGTTGATGCTCACATCCTTGATACTAGTCCAATCTGCAGAAACACAAAGAAAATCAGCAAATAAAACAAGGGAAATTTAATTAATTAAGAAATGAAACACAAACATAGAGTAGGAAAAAGTGTTAAGTAAGAAGAAATGAAACCTTGAGAGGTGGTGTTAAGGTTTGATGTGTTGAAAGGTTGGAAAAGGGAAAAAGGGGGTGGAAGATTGAGAGAGGGAAGGGGGAGTCCTGAATGATGAGAGGGTGCAGTAGCAGTAGTGAGATGATTGAAGCAAGATTGAGAGGAGACAACTTGGGCAGCTGCTGCAGCTGAGATTTGGTCTAAGGTAGGAAGTGATGATGAGTTTTCTTGGGGAAGCTGTTCTTGAGGTGAAAGGGAGAAGCCTAACCAGTTATTATTCATGGAACCCATATGAATTGGAGTGACGAACACACACACAGACACTCTCTCTCTCTCTCTCTCTCTCTCTCTCTCTCTCTCACTATATATATATATATATAGATGTGTGTGTATATATATGATCAGAAGAAGAAGAAGAAGAGTAATAGATGAAGTTCATGCATGATAAGGGTTAAAAGAAAAAAGGGTTTGAGTTTGGGTTTTGGGGAAGAAGAGAAGAGGAAAGCTCCAAAATATCAAACCGGAAAATCATTTCTCCCAACGCAAACTTCACATTTATATGCACACTTTCACACACCCACACCCAGATTCCATCTCTATGCACATTTTTACACACACACACACACACACAAGTGGCCACCTAATATTTATATTTATATACACTTCATTATATAATCCGAGCATTATCAAAAAATTTATTTGTATTATATCAAACAAATGAACCAAATTAATTATTCAAAGTAAATCTCACTTTTTATCACACATTCAAACCTACAAAATTAGGATTAAATACATTTTATATCCCTTAATTATGCATTTTATCTCATTTACACTCCTAAAATATAAAAGGTAATAAAAATATCCCTGACAAAATAATTTGACATTGATAAGATAAAAATGCCCTTCTCACTTATCTCTATATTTTTTTTAAAATTTCTCTCCCAAAATTATTTCTAGTGATTTAAAATTCTACTCATATTTTATTTTTAAAATAATATTTATAATTAATAATTTTTTTATAAATTATAAAACACAAAAAAAAAATTATAAGCTCAATATATGCTAAAATATTTAAATATATTTTACAAAGTAAATAAATTATGTCAAAAAATACACATAAATATGTGTCAATACATAATGCATATAATATTATAAAAAAATATGTTATATAATTTTTTATTCAATTACATGCATGTCCACATAATAAAAATATATCATATTATTGCTTTAAATATATTTTACAATATATATATGTTCGATATAATATTTTAAATTTGTATTGATACTTTGTTTTTAAAAAAAAGTTCAATATATAGCAAAACAGGCAAAAAAATATGTCAGTTGTATAAAAAATATAAGAATTATAAATTTGTGGAGTTTATACAGATTCTATACTCAGTATAGAAATTATAAAATTTGAGTAGTGTTTATTTTAAATCAAAATATTTATAATAATTTAGATTATATATTTAGGAGAATGATTGTAATAGAGATATTTTAGGGGTGCAAATAATAAGGTATTTTCATCATAAAAAAAATAGTGTATATCTTGAGGGGCCATTTAATTTATTACGTTTTTATAATTTAGGGGTGTAAATGCATTTTATGCATAGTTCAGGGGTGCAAACCGTATCCAACCAGAAAAAAATATTACAAAATACTAAATAAATTGATCAATAATAATATTATTTTTGCAAGTGATCAATTAAAGAACATTAATATTTTGATGAATAATTAAAACCCAATAGCCATGCTCAACAAACTCAACTTTTTGCATTGCATTTTGTCCAACATTGATAGATATTATTAATTTGTCATGACCCGTATACAGTCATTTATATTTTAGAGAAAAATGAATTTTTATTTATCATAATGGCAGTGGAGATCAGACATTATATAATCTGTGGAAAAAATACAATTTTAGTGCTGTAACTTATGGGAGGTGACATTTTTTGTCCTATACGAATTGATTTTTGCAATGGAAATTTCCATCTTTTTTCGGCTAATTTGGCCGAAAAAATTACATGTGATGTGCACATGACTCAATCAAATTGCATTTTTAGTCCTGTAATTTAGGAGGCATTAGCATTTTTAGTCCTATAACTTTGAAGAGTTGACATTTTTTTTCCTACATGAATTTATTTGCAAGACTAAAATTACAAGTAAATTGCAACTTCCAGCCAAAAATAATTAAAATTGTCAAATTTATAAAGTTATAGGATTCAATTACAAAAATCATTTTATACAAGACTAAAAATACCACTTTTCTTAAATTACGGAACTAAAATTGTGATTTTTCCTATAATTGACACCACCAATATTCAACAACTCAAGAAATGCCAAAAACACAAGAATGATTAGTCTACTACATACAATAGGTACGTAACTAAATTAAATATCTTAAAATTCCAAGTGGAACCATCATCATCATCATCATCATCATATATATATTCATGCACCAATCTTCAAATTCTTAATTTTACATATATATATATATATATAATGTATTATATGATGATGGGCATACACTTAGGGTTTGGAAGTAGTTTGCCTATAAGAGAACTAATGAAAAGAGAACACGTACGAGAGCATGCATGCAACATCAAATTATATATATAGAGAGAGAGAGAGTTTTGAGAATTATAGTCAATCCAAATATATATATATATATATATATAAGGAAATTGAAGTTATGTTGATTAATGGGATATATATTAATTACTAGGTAGTAATATTTAGGGCAATTAACATACACATAATGATGCATGCATGGCTTTGCACCCTAACATCATCATGTCCTTTCCTAATCTTTAAAATTAACTATTTCACATTCATCCTACCTCCCAGTTTTTTTATTCATTTTTTTTAAATTATATAAAATTTATATGTAATTATATCGAATTTTTTTTAAAAAAAAATTATCGGTATATGCATTAATGATGAGAAATTTGGTAATAAGGATCCCAGGAAAGGCCCCCATTCCATCCCACATAATGTATGAATAATATAGATGCCCAGTTGGACACAATTGTCATATCACTGTCAGATTCAGACATCTGCCACTCCCCATTCTTCAAACTAACCCTAATTCATCATCATATACCATTATATATATATATATATAGATATATATATATTTCAAAATTAACTTTATTAATTTACTATATCATTATTTATATTACAAAACTACGTACCCCTTATCAAACCCACTGTGAAATAACCCCCATTTGTATTTCTACCTCTCCCTACATTAAATTTAATGTTTGTAAAACTTTTTTGGCATGTTTTGAAATAAAAACATGTAATGTAATAAGACGATTTTAAGTGGTTTATAAGTCGATATTCTGTCTTCATAAAACATATGTACTAATGAGCTGAATATCAATCTTGTCACATGCCGCATCAATCAAAAGTTGCACTACTCTAATTCTGATTGTACGTGATTCTTAATTAATAATAATAAATACAAAAATAAAGTTTGTTTTGTTAAGAATTTATGGAAATAAAATAAAAAATGATGAGATGAAATGAAATAAAAGAGATTGGGAAAAGGAGGGTTTGAACAGTACCCATAACTTTCTCACATTCCCTCCATACACATCACATCACATTATTCTATACCACTCTTTTTTTATCAATTATTATCACATTACCCCCCGCTGCACACGGGCGACTACTTTCCTTCCTATCTATACACTCTGTTCATATCAGCTGCATTCATTGTATATCATATTTTTCCTCCCAAAATCTAATTAATTAATCACCCAATTTATCCCTTAAAGGGTCATGGGTTCTGTAGGTGTTCATAAATTTTAATGACAGGAATATGTCAAAAGGTATATATATATATATATATGGATTAAAAGTAATTTTCTTCCTCTAACTTTAAGCTATTCTCGTTTTAGTCCCCTAAGTTATTAGGGTTCCATTTTGGTCCCGTAAAACTGAAAAAATCTCAATTTTGGTATAAATTTGGTCGGAAAGTTGAGTCACTCGCCGGAAAAAGTCAATTTTCGTCCCATAATTTCAGGTCATTCTCGTTTTAGTCCCCTAACTTCAGGCCATGTTTTCATCATATCATCTTTTTCAGTCAATCACAATGCAAGCCCCAATTTAAAAAGTCACATGCTTGGCATGTGGCTTTTTCCGACAAGTGACTCAACTTTCCAACCAAATTTGTATCAAAATTGAAATTTTTTCAATTTTACGGGACCAAAATGAAACCCTAGTAACTTAGAGGACTAAAACGAGAATGATTTGAAATTAAGGGACGAAACTTGTCTTTAAGCCTATATATGTATATGGTGGAATATTTCTGAAATTATGGATCAAAAAATATAATTGGATGGATATTAGATGAAGAGTTATTATTTTATTATTAATTAGTAGGGTAAAAACAAAAGTGGAGAAGTAAAAAGTAAATGTATGTTTCCGTAAGTGAGGACACAAACCCTTGTCTTCCGCTTCATCTATTTTCATTCTTATATATTCTCAATACCATTATTTAATTATTAAATTAATTATATATATCTCTACCTACCTATTAAATTCTAAATAACAAAATATAATTAAGACTTATTTTGTAAAAGCTATTCTTATATATATCTATATATTGCATGCCACTTAATTTATTATTGTAATAAGAGTGTATTTTAAATATTAAAAAAAATGTTTAATATTTGATATTTTTGAAGCTATTATTGGTGAATATGGCATTATTAGAGTCAGATTAATTATATAAAAGTATATATATGAATTAAACTTCGAATTTAATTTAAAAATAATTACGTCATTTTATTTTTTTGAAGAATGAACAATATTAGCTAGGTATACGTACAGCTCCAACCACAAAAAAATATTTGATTTTATGTATATATATATATAGGGTGCAAATATATGGAAAACAATGTAATTGTAGTCTTGTAATTTATAGGAACGGAATTTTTGATGCTCCAAAAACTAGCTTTTCCACAATGACAAAATATTCGTCGCTACTAAAAGGCATAGTAAAAATATTTGCCATGACTTTTAACCATGATAAATGTGTAGCCACCCTCATAAAAATCACAATGAACAAACGTTACACATTCATGATCAATGTCTATTTCCTGCAACTATTATTATTAATTATGACAATTAATCATGATTAAATATTATTTCTCTTATAGTGAATTTTTCCACCAAATTAGCCAAAAAATAATTAAAATTATCAAAATCTTAAAATTATGAAACTAAATTATAAAAATTAATTCATACAAAATAAAAAATATCAATCCCTGAATTATACATAGGACTAAAATTACATTTTTTGCTTCAAAGATTGAGTAAAATTTTCTGGAAAACATTTATGGGGATGAAGTGAACCCATATATTGGCAGAAGCTAATGTATGGACTTGCATGCATACCCCTACTGTCACTGTGTGAGAATATAATATATATATATATATATAGAGAGAGAGAGAGAGAGAGAGATATCTCGAAGGGTGCGAAAAACTCACTGTTAAGTTTGACCGTTGAAGAAGAAGAGAATCCCAAAACACACACACACATACACAAATTAACCTTATAATATTAATTAATATATTAGTAGTCTTTACAATATGCATTGATGTGCCTCATCACACTCTGAATACCCTCTTCTCCCTTTTTGACTCTTAACACTTTCCCATCCATGAATTATCATCTACCTAGTAGCTAGGGATCACACACATGTACATGACTTGTGTGTATGTATGTGTGTGTTTAACCTTAACTCTAATTAAATTAATTACTTTCTATATTTGGATTAATTTCCCTTTTGTCTTTTGATTTATTTTTGTAATATTATAGGAAGATATATGATCAAAGAATCAAATCATATCAAATAAGACGATTCAATTGTTCACTTGTTATATGAAGCGCGCATGAGAGGGGCCGTGTAATAGAAGTGGATGTACCCATTTGAGAGGTAAGCACACGAGTTATACTAACTTTTTGACATAGTTCTAATTGTATCATATATATGTTTTCTAATAAATATTCGTTTATTAGATTTTTTAGAAACTTGAAAATGAAGATGAAAAACAAAATACACCGTCGAGACGTCAATTGTAGAAGCTTACCTTATAGACGAAATTGGTCTATTCACTTCTCAATACTTTGAGCTGCAGATTCTTTGGCAAACGAAACATGCCCCATAGAAATGACAACCTTTGTATGAACGATATTCGTATTCAACGATCTATTTTCAACTATCCTGACCGAGCATGTGGTGCTTCAAAGAAGAGGTGGCTTAGCGGATCATAGGGTCACATAATTGAGACGTACATCTTGTGCAATTGTGAAGTAGTCACGTCATACTGCGAGAATATGTGTGAAGATACCAACAGTTTATTCACATTCTTATTTTAGACTTTTAACCTATGTGTTGATATGTATTCTTTTTTTTTTTTTTGGCATACAAGTCCTTTTTGAATGAACTCTACGAGCACCATCAATTGTAGGACCCCAATATTGAGGAGCTAGTTGCAACTCAATTCAAGAATTGGTTCAAACGTCGTGTAAATTGTGCCTTCTGAATTGTGCTTAATTACGAATTGTGCCACAACTGTCAGTCGTCAATATATTGTTTCTCTAATATGTGCAATACAGGTGAAATCCGACTTGAATTACATGGACAACGATTTGTTGAAATTGCATTATTGGGGTCATACTGCTGAGGAGCATTCCCATGTTATTTTGTGAATGGTTACAATTTCCACACTGAACATCACAGCTTAAGCAAGTCAACTATGAATTGTCGGGTGTGTGTCAAAAGCTCATCATGTACAAACACGAATGTGACTTTTATGGGATTCTCAAAGAGATTATTCAGTTAGATTATATACTTATTCTAAACATATAGATTGTTTTATTTAAATGTTGTTGGGTCGATCTCATGAGAGGTATGAAAGTACATCCTCGTTATCACCTTGTTGATGTCAACTTCAAGAAGGTATACTAAAAGAACGAACCATCATCTTGTCACAACAAGCAGTACAAGTATACTACATGGAGTACCCTAGTATGAAGAGATGGTTGTCTGTAAAATAAAAGTTAGAAGAGTCATTGATAACACTTGATGGACCGAAGTTGCATTTCAAGAAGAGAAGATAATACCTACTACATAAGTTTTTTACGGACAACCATAATTATGAATTGTATGACCCAAATGGTATACTATTTGTCGTTCAGCTTTCTATTGCTAATCAACAAGGAGTAGGTACATCCCAAACTGCGAATGGTGAATCTGATGATGAGTCTGACGAAGATAGCTTTTGACGAGGATTACGAGACTAAAGAAGGACAATAATTATAATTGAAAGTACACCGTTTCTGTAATCAAAACATCTGTAAAAATTATTGATTAAATATTCAATTTTTTTTAACAGGAACGATCATAAGTAAAACCGCCTCAATGTAACCATTCCTTAATATTCGTGAATAATATTAAATTTCAAGTAGGAATGGGCAAAAAAAAAAATCATGCCTAAATATATTACAACATCCTACAGAAAAAGAAGAAAAATTCAAAATATAAGAACAGTCAATATATATACATTGACAATTCCTAAATCAATTCCAAACAAAATTAATTTCGCGTCAAATGAAAAGTGGAGGAAAAATCACATATAGGAATGATTTTTAAATATTTGACCGTTCCCAAGATGAATTTAAAGGAAACTGTGCCTAAATGAATAAATTATCCGTTTCTAACATGAATATAAATGAAAACCGTGTCTAAAGTAGTAATAAAACCATTCCTGAATATAATAAAGATTCCTAATTCACTTCCCGATTATGATATCTCAACATCTGGATTCCTAATTAATTTAAAACTTAAATGCATAACAACATTTTACATATGTAAACATATCTAGTGGTCTGATGTAAAACCCACATGGTCTGATGGACAGTTGCATCATTTTTAACATCGTATTGTATATCTCAGTATCCGTATAACAAAAATGTCTAAAACTTCATCGAATGTAGTATTTTGTTGATTTAATCATATCCAACGGTCTAATTAGGCATTCCAGTATAACAGTATAAGATGTTACTTACATCTATGTAAGATTAACAATCTTATATATATACAAATATACTTGATCTTCCGAATATGTATCAATTTAAATCAAAAGATTATATATTTTCAATAGTCTTAATTAATTTATGGTCTACTTTTATCTAATCATTAATATATTTGGGGCGATTTTTTTATTTTTTATTTTTTATTTTTTATTTAAAAGAAAAAATATTTTTGGCACCACATTAGGAACACTTTTTTTTTTTTAAAAAAAAATAGGAACAATCATCTAATAATCTCCCAATACGCCATCGTTTTAGGATTACACGACATCATTGTTTATAATTAGGAACGAATTTAGAAATAATATAACCAATCATTCCTAAATAAATCAAAATTCTGACCAATCCACATCAAGTGAAACGACGACATTTTGGTTACTTAGGAACTATCGGTGGAACAATTTTTTAAATTTTGACCGTTTTTAGATCGTTCTAAAATTTCAATATATAAATAGCACTCGGCAGATTTTTTTTTTTTTTCCCTTCTCTCTCTCTCTGGCCCGCCGCTGCCACCCCCTTTCGTAACTCTGTTGCCGTTTGCCGACCACCATTCATTTTTTCTCCATTCGCCCTTCCTCCCTCTCTTTCTCTAAGAAGATAAGTCACCGTTTTTTTTTCTTCCCCCCCCCCCCCCCCCGGTACCCCTTTCTGAAAATATTTTTAGAAAGAGTTTATGACATCGTATAATAATTTGTCTTTTCACAAAGTTTTTTTTGTGTATTATTTTCAGAAAATGTGTAATATTTTCTGTTTTTTCAAAAAAAAAATTCTGTAATTTTCCCAAATTTAAAAAAAATAGAAATTAATTAATTTTTACTAACGTTAAAATATTTTTTTCTGAAATCAGTTATTTTTTATAATTAAAATAAATTTTTCATAAAGTTGAAAATATTTTCTTAAAATAAAAAAGTTTCTGAAATTAAAATATTTTTTATAAGATTAAAATATTTTTTGAAATTAAAATATATTTCTGAAAATTAAACTATATGTTTTTTGAAATTAAACAATATTTTTCTGAAATTAAAATATAGTTTATGAAAATTATAATATTTTTGTAATTTTTATGTAATCATTGTAATTTGTAACAAGAGATAATTGCATAATTTCGTCAATTATTGTGTAACTTTTGTGTAATTATTGTATAATTGTGTAATTTCTGTATTTATTTATAATTATTGTGTAGTTGTGTAATTTCGGAAAATATTATGTAATTTTGGTAATTATTGTGTAATTGTGTTATTTTAATAATTATTGTGTAGTTTCTGTAAATTATTGTGAAATGTGTGTAATTATTTAGAAAATTAATGAACTTATTACACATTTTAGCATAATAGAAATTAATAACATAATAATTAAAATAATCATAAAAATGAGGCTAATAATTCCAATAACAATATTATTTACATAACAATATCAATAATTATAAAATTAGATAAGTATTATAAATAATAACATTATTATGTAATAATATCGATAATCATAAAATGAGGCTAATACTTCCTATAGTATTATTTAAAATAACAAATATCAATAACCACAACCTTAGACTAATTAATATTTTCAATAATAATATTATTACATAACAATATTAATAATCACAACCATAGACTAATTAATATTTTCGATAATAATATTATTTACATAACAATATCACTAGTCACAATCTTAGACTAATTAATATTTTCAATAAATAATATTACTTACATAACAATATCAATAATCAGAACCTTATACTAATATTTCTAATAATATTATTATATTCATAATAATGTCAATAATATTTCCAATATGTAAGAACTAGTATATTCGCTTTAATAATTATTGAATTAGGAAAGTTTTTTCAACAATTACAAAAACTAATACTTCTCAATAATTTGTATAGATTATGTCTAGCGGTATGCCTCATGTACCATGTGGTTGAGGACGTAGATGTGGCCGTGGCAACTATCGTGGCCCGCAACTTTCATCCGTGCCGTCTGATGCTTTTCTGGTTGGAGAAGCAATTTTTTATCACCCCCACCACCTGACACTATGGGACAATCAACCACCCAGTAGACTTCAGATGATGCTGGACCATCTGGTGTGGCACCGGCAACTGAGGAAGTCGTACAACCATCTGCGCACCAATAGCTGATCTTGCCCATCCGTGGGCTGCTCCACACCAGCACAACCAGTAGTCCCCCCACTATCAGCGTGCCAGTATATTAGCCTCGGTGACGCGAGGTAAATTTTTCTATAAATATTTTTTTAGTATTATTTTATTTGAAAAATCAACAACTAATATGTCTTTTTAGGTCTAACCGTCGCTTCCACGAGCACAACAATGCGGTGGTGCGAGGACATTATCCCCACCCGTAAGCATGTATGAGGCAGGTGCCGACAGAGCACCAACATTTTTGGTTAGATGATATGAAGGTAATGTACCTTATTCTCAATTTGGTATTATACTATAATCTAAATTCTTTAATGAATTTTACTAATATTTTCTTTAATTTTCTTATTGTAGATGACCTGCTGGTGGAATTGTGACGATGAGCCCATGTTTCGCGTCTTCCACATGTAGGCTGGCATATACAGAAGAAATTCGCCATCGCCTAAGGAACTTGGTCAAGCACTTTGGCTAGCCAACGAGGTCTTACTACAACTCTAGGTGTACTGGGCCAATGCGGACTTCCAAAAAGGGTCGGCGAAGAATAAGGTGAACTAGGCGGCGATTAAAATGGTAAGTTCATTACGTTTTTTTTTTAAGTCTTATCATTATTTTATAAATATTATTCTAATTGTTTAATTTTTCTACAGGAGGTAGAGCTCGGTCGGCCTCTTAAACATATGAAACTTTTTGCCAGATGCTACAAGAAAGCGGACGTCGGCAGCTGAGGTGGCACGTAAGTTAATTAGTCATTTTATTTTTTTAAAATTATTTTGGGGTAAAAAATTCTAATAATTTTATTTGTTTTGAAGGTGAACCATTCTTGGGCTAAGGTAAGTCATTTATTAAAAAAATATTCTTCATCTTTTTCTTCAATTTCACATGCATCTAACTGATATAAACATTGGAGGATCTTAATTAAAAACATTCCAACAAGTCTATATCGCCAGATTACCCTTTTGGACTTTTATAAAACTATCTAATCGCTCATTAGATTGCCCTTGCCCTTGCCCTTGCCTGATTCAAGGATTCCAATTTACAAATGTAAATTCCAAATTAGATTAGTGATTAATTAAGAAAATCATAATTATTCAAATATGCTAATAAAGGATTCAAAATCATAGTTGATTGGAAATTAAAATTATTTATATTATGTCTTGTTTTCTTACCACTTTTTGAGGTCGGTGGTCAAATGGACATCTCAAGTGGGAAAATCTTGTTGATAATATGTTTAATAATTATAAGCTGCTGCCATCATTTTCTATTAAAAGATTATATATATGAAGCAAATGTGGCATTACAAATATTTATTAATTAATGTGATTATTATATATTTTCTATACATTTATATACTTTAGTCATTATGATCAGAAACAGAGTATCTAATTATTCTTATAATCTTTAGAGGGGGGTTAGGTAGGGTAGGATATGGGAGAAGGAAATGGAAGCAGGTAACAAGCAAGAGGAAATGATGGAGCCCCATATGACCTGAATTATGACTTTGTTGATTGTGCCCAATTTTTTGTCATTAGTTCTTATTAATTATAACAACTTTTATACTTGATTTTATTATATATAATATAATTATAGGATAATTACATTTTTTTTCTGAAATTTGGTGTAATTATACACAAAATATATTATGATTTAAAAAAAATTACATCTAGCATCTATGAAGTTTGTTTTCGTTTAATAAACAGACCCCCTAGTTAAAATTAATCAAATTTGTTGATATTAACCAAAAAAGATTTTAAATGAAATTCATATTTACCCCCAATTGACTTATTACTAATTTATTGTGTGTCAAACAATTTATTTTTTCTGACAAAACTACCCTTATACATCTTTCTATGCATGACGCTAGTACATGTAAGGAGATACACTTACATCTTATAAGAATAGTTTGGTCAGAAAAATTTGTTTGACTTACAATAAGTCAATATAAGTTAGTCAAGAGTAAACATGATTCTTTATTCAATTTTTTTATTAATATCTATAAATTTAAACAAAAACTTACTGATCTATTTAATTATTATACGAAAATAAACATTAAAAATATTAAATATAATTTCTTAATTATAAAAAAAATCCGAAGAAAACTGTGGGGACCCAGACCCAAACCCAATAGAGATTGGAATAGTTTAAATAGAGGCATGCAGATAGTTACAAATATATGTGTAGAGAGAGAGAGAGAGAGGGAGTGGTGGGAAGTGGGATTGTGTTGGAGAAATCGTCGGAGCACCCGTGCCTCCTCGGAAACCATTACTATTTCAATTTATATATAATAATATTCTAATAATTAATAAATATATGATTTGAATTAATTCCTTGGTTGCACAGCCTTAAATGCAAGTCAATGTTTTGTCGCCATGCTCGTGCCTGCCTGCCTTAATTACATTTACACCCTCTTTTTATTACTTAATTAATAAAAGTGCCCAAGATAAAAGGATTTCCCTCTTTTTATTCATATTAATTATTCTACCCTGGATGCATCTAATTGTTATAATTAATAATTTTAATGGATTTTAAAATTCTTAATTATATTTCATACTTATTATATGATGGGATTTTTTCCACACATTTAGCCCCACAGTCCAACTTCCATGCAAAATAGACGATAAAATCACGTTTCTTGAACATGATTAATATTTTTTGATAAAACGGGCGTATTGATATCAAATGTATCATGTGAAACAAAAAATGTTGGTGGTATAATAGGATTCTAAAATATTGACATATTTGGTATAATAGGGGACTTGAAATGCAATTTTGTCCGAGCATACAAAAAAGGGTGTTTAGGGTTGATATGGATGAAGAATGAAGAAGGTGGGTATTTCTATAAATGGAAAATAATACTTGAAAACGTGTAATTAGCTATAAGTCGCCATCTCCAGAAATAGGGTTTGATTTGCATGTGTGTGAATGGTGAAAGAAACGCTAAATACAAACCAGTTTGTTTGTTTGTTTACAGCAAAATCAAAGCCCTGGGAATCCTCATTTTCTTTCATCTCATTGGTTTTGATGCATATATATACATGTTGATTTGATGATGATGAAGACTCATATAATTAAGCAGGTGAGGGGTGGGGGTGGGGGGGTAAACAGCATGTTGGGATTCCAACCCTTTTTTTGACTTGGACCACCCTTGAAAATTTCACCTCCCACCACCACTCTTCTTTCTTCTATACATATATATATATATATGTATCTCTTTCACACACACACATGTGTGTGTATGTGTGAGACATGCTCATGCATGGCCTATATATATAGTAGTAGCACGCAGATTTGCTTTTTGTTAATTAAAAAGAGATTTTGTATCTATATATATATATCAACTCATGTTCTTTTTCTTATACTATTCAATCAATGATATATATATATATATATACAGACGAAAGAAAACAAAGTCCGATTCTTCAACTTGTAAAATCATCACATGAAAACATATATATCGTAATTCGAAACAACAACTCTTGTTCTTGAAACTGTAAAAATACATACATACTTACACGTATATATATACGTACATGTATTAATATCTTAATTATCTCATGTAGAAATTAATGTATAGTGTTGATTGCAGAGCCAAGCCACCCCCTGGCCTAAGTTGATTCTTGCTTCACATTTGTATCTGTGTATTCATTTATTAATTCTATATGTATTGAATTAAAAAATTAAAATAAAATATATGTGATGTTGAGACCAATATCTAAAACCTAGTAGTTACAAGATGGTCACTGACAACCTAATAATGTATGGACAGATTAATAATTATTCTAATGGGATGGATCCAAACATGCAACCTCACCCACATACATTTATATATGGACTTATGGATCCCTTTCATCATATGATTAACTCTATGTATGTACGTTAAATGATGAGAAAGCCAACAATTTTGATATAATTTTTTGTCTAAAATTATGGTATAAGATGTAAGAGTAGAACACAGTCGTCCAAACCCGACAATCTATTAAGTGAAATAGAATGCAAAGAGTTTGAGGTTCCATTAATTTAGACAATGAACCCAAAATGTCTGAGAATACATACAGACAGACATACATGAGGTTTTCAGATGGAATTACCCCATTTATTCTTAGAAGCTCCCAAGAATATTTCAGATGTCTGTACAGACACTGTCAACCCTCCTCAGAATTACATATCATGCATCCATAACTTTTGAAGTCTTGGAATAGCGCGCCCTCGCCTTTCCAGAAACTCCTAACCACTTCTTCACAAGCTCAAATACATTCTCATCCTTTAACAGTCCCCGGTGACTTGCACCAACTCCTACTCTTTCTACTGCATCAAATTTATCCGCCTGCACAACGTGCAATCAAGATCGTGCCCGGTCAACATGAAATTGCTTCTTCTTAAAAAATATATATATGTGTGTGTGTGTGTGTGAAGGATTGTTCACAGAGAATTCGGTATGTAGGCACTACGCTCATCTATGCAATGTCGTTAAAACTGACCAGCAATGTGTTTTCACTTAATATAAAAATGCACTGATTATGTTCATAGTCTGAAGATTTACATGTAGTGTTAAAAGACCTCGATTTTACCTAAAAAAGTGTTGCACATTGCATATTTCGTCTGAATATTTGTATCATAAACCATGACTGCTGGGGATTTTGGATATGATGTACCATGCGATGGTCCCTATATAATGTATTGTTGTCAAAATTGTAAAAGTAGCAACCAGAGCAGAAGGCATTGTACCATTGCTGATTCGGAGGGGACAGTTCCATCACCATCTACATAGGAGTACTCTGGCTGAACAAATAACAAAGTCTCACATAAGTAGTTTTACAGGAAAAATATGTCGTCATGAAGCTGAACATATGCAGGACTGTAATTGGTTAAAAGAAATGAATACTATAGGAATCACTGTTGTTGCATAAAGATGGATTCTGCAAAATAAAACTTAATCTCAATGCATCTGCGAACCACCAAAATAAGATATATTTGTATGTGTGCATGCATGTATTGGATGCTTTACTTGTGCAACCAGATAGTATGAGAAATACACGGATCGCTTACCGTTGTATGACATATCTCAGATAGCTGGTCGATGGGAGAAGATTCTGAACCGTAGCTGCAAGAGGGAGAGACAATGTAAACATATCTAGGTCCAACAAAGCTTTCCCAATGTAGAGATCAAGTGAAAGATGTGATATTGAGTTACCTACCAAACGTCAAAAGGTGTGTCGAAAGATGTTCCGTATATGTTGTAGAAAGAAATACCCTTGGGAATCTGAGTTTCATCGAGAACTTCCCGGGTACCAGCAGCCCATTTAAGAATCGCCAAGTTGAAAGGGAGAGCCACTGTTTTTCCGTCATACTTTAGCTACAAAATGAGAAGAAATAGAAATGTTAATAACATAATCCTCAAGGATCAATAATTGAAACAATTGCGGAACCACCCAAGAGATATAGCTAAACTAAAAGTAGCTCCCGGTTATGTAAAGGAAAAATATATTACTGTTTATCTCTTAATTCAGAATGAATCCGCAACTACTGAATCTATAGAAGGCGCAGGACACTGCCTTTTTGATGCCATCGACCCGGCTCTTCTTTGTTCGATGCATATAATTGAAGCAATATAATCACATAGGAATTAAATAAATAGAAGAAACAATTGAAAAATCACACAAGGACCCCGTCAATGAGAATATAGCCAAAAGCGGCAACAGTCAAGCAGACTCATCCAAAAAGGTCTGACTCGTTGGATCCAAACTTAAGTTTCTCATTTATTTTGTCTGCTGACATTTTTATAAACATAAAGGAATATATGCACATGTCAAGGAACAGGATGATCAGTAGGAAAAAAACAAGACCGACGAAGTTTAATATAAGCATTAAACTATATAACTCGAATAATGGAGGAAATACTTGATTCCTCATCAATTTCAAGCTACGTTACTCAACTAGCTACTAATAAGAATAAAAACTAAGTACCTCATTGTTTTTTAATGCTTCTTCAAAAAGAGTCACACATTCGTGACGGCCATAGGATTCCAATACAACAGAAGTTTCTCCTTCCTTAGAGTGCTTTCGCCATACTTGAATCTCTGGTTGCTTCTTCCAATTGAAATTCGGGTTTGGCAACATTTCGTAAACAGATGGGCACTCAACCAGCTAAACACATAACAACAAGGTCAAGTTGAATGACAAGAGAAAGAAGGAACTAAAACTATATCAAGAAACAATACTAAACTAAGATAATCCAGTGAAGAACTAAATGTGATAATTTAGAAATCATGGGTGGAATTCCTTATCTTTACATGAGCTCACTCTTTTTTGCACCTTCTTCAATAGTTAGAGTATAATTGACATACTAACTTATGTATTGGCATATCTTGCTTTTTTGGCCTACCTCAACATGATACTAGCAAATTTTTTCTGCATCCCACATTACAGAAAACTATATCGGATGAAAGGGAGAAAATTAATAGAAAAGAAGAGGAAAAGATCCTCAAGTACCAGATTGGAAACTTATGAAGGCCCATCGTAAAAAATACAGGCACACAATTTAACTGTCATATTTACAAACAACACTTTCTTGAGCAAGGAAGATTACCAATTGATGCATTGACCATCTTGATACAAAAAAGTAGCTTTCAAAACCCTCAACAAACTGCATTCCAGTGAGTATAGAGTCGTTGATGCATCCTGGGGCACCTGTTCAAAGTAAATTAGTATCTCTGTGTAAGTTCAGTGTTTCACCAGCAGAAGTAAAGAGGAGACCTAACAGAATTCCAAAGCTAGAAGATCAGTCTGAGGAAAATATCCAATTAAGTCACATGAGGATAATGAGTGAACTCAAGATTTACATGGTCAAAACCATCTTCATAGCTGATGAAGAAGAAATTTCGACATTTTTTGCCATGAAATAGCATTAAAAATATAGTAGAACTACAACCCAGAACCTGTTATGAAGGAGACCCACCTTAGTCCACCTATAACTGTAATGTAACTGATATGGGATGCTTGAAGAAATATACTTCTCATTATCAGTTAGAATGTTGTAGTAGTATTAGGGTATTGTGCATGTATATGTCTGATGTGTTGGTGATGACGATACATGGAAGACCCCTATCTGGTGGCTTTGCGATCCATCACAGAAACTCAGAAAGATAGCATGTTCAAAAAATTATACCTTTCCAAATCAGTGTGTGACAAACTGATACAGAACAAGATGCAAAGAGTACCTTGGAAGGGAGTGGCAATGGTGATCCACTTATTTACATACTTGGAAAAGATCTGCATTTTGAAGGTTAATTCACCATTAAGCCTCCACATAAGCCATTAATAAAAGTATCAATTTGTTTAAGAAAATCAGAAAAATTATTACATGGCAAGAGGAAGCAGAGAGTTCATTTAACTGATGGAAGATCAGAAAGAAATATAATGCAGCAGAAGTTCAAGAAAAGAGTTAAACATACATCACCATATAGAGATATAAAACACGACACTAGCAATCCACCCATTGAGTGCGAAATTATGTTAACTTTCCTTCCTCCTGAAGCTTTATATGCAGTCTCCAGTCTTTCTTTTAGGCCATTCATCAACTGACCAATTCTGCAACCATAGAATAAATAAGTGAAACTCCTCCTAATAGATTTGATTAAAGAAAAAGTAGCAAGCTTAATATTAGACGCACTGACTGAAAAATAAAACATATCATAGTAGGAAATAAACCAGGTAACCTAACTACCTATTGCTTTGCCGAAAATCGTAACCATATCCGAACAATGTTGTTCCTTTCTTATACCCACATCCAACAAGCATGTCAATCATATCATGAAAATGGTACACATCGGTCAAATGTAGACACTTTACAAACTGGAATGTCAAGAAAGATAACATAAGAAATTGTTCTGTAAGAGAAGGGAAAAGAGACAAAGATGCTACCAGAATGCAGCAAAACTCGGAACATCATATTAACTAGAGATAGTACATTAAAATAATTTCCAGCATAGAACATTCAATCAGATTCCAAAACAAAAATGAATGAACACAGAGAAATAGTTTCATACAGAAACTAACAATTTTATGAGTAAATTGTTTGCCAGAGAATTGACTCTAAGAATTTTGGAGAGCAATCACTTGTAAGGTACTTGGCACCACAGAAGACAACTGCTAAAGTAGAAAATGCATCTTCTTCACTAATCAGGAACTATGGAATTCCTTGCTATTGGCAGCACATTTGAAGACAGTTCCATGCAAACCTTTATATTTAAAGAATTCACTTCTACAATCTATTATCAGGACTGACCTCAGATATCTTGCACCGAGACAATGTTTACATTCGAGGAAATAAATGAGTTTACATCCCTCTCTTTTATATAAAATTAAAATCCAAACAGCCGTAATCACCATGCACATTGATGAATCCATCCAAGTAAAATAATTTTGTTATTCGTTTTTATCTCGTCTCGCTAAACAACTTTCTTGCCACTAATAACTTTTACAGTTGCTAGCTTGGAGAAGAGACCGTAGGCAAAGGCAGCTAAAGTCAGCCAAGTAGTCTAGTTAGACATTAGAGGGCACACAAGCAAAACCGATTCGATCAAGTATCACAAAACAAACCTGAAAGAACTTGCCAAATTTGTTCGACCCAAGAAATGAAGTTGGTGTTGATCACAAAATACTATTAACCTTGTTATCCTGGTAAGCTGGCGTGCTGTCAATTGTCATTTCTACAAAACCGTGCAAGAAATCACACAAATTTCCGGGCTTAAAGAGCTGTCTTCTTTTTTCATTTTATGCTTTCTCTGGTCTGAGAAACGATTTCGGTGCCAGCCAGTTGAAACAAACAGAACAAATTCAATCTTCAACCAAGCATCATACTTTAACCATCCAGAATCAAACCCCACTTATAAAAGAGAAAATAAAAAATAATTCATCAAAAAACGAAAAAGATGGCAGCAAAATTGTGATGGCGCGGACATGAAGCAACTAGAAATGTAGAAAAGCAAAATAACCACACCAAAAACTAAAAACAAAAGCTTACTATCGAAGGGTCCAAAATATCAATGGCATAAAGCCCATAATCATCTTGAGGCACAACTATCTCAGCACTGTCGTCCAATGGCTCCGTATACCCTGCAAAGTTTACAGAAACAACAGCAACAACATCAGCAGAGTTAAATAGAGCCCAATAAAGATAGCACATTTAAAAGAAAAACCCAGAAACAAGAACCTGTTTCAGGATTGTAAATAGACCAAATCTTCTTCTTGAACTCCAAATCAGCCAACAAAATCCGGACCCACACCCGGGTTTGGAACCCGAATTTCTTCCTCTTGGAATGGAGGATTGAACCACCGATACCCGACACAAGCAGAACTGGGTCGCGGTCGGCAATGTCTGCTGAATCGGAGCTTGGAGCTCCATAGCAACAACAGCAGTGGTCTCGGAGCATCATCACCACGAGGGCCCGGGAAAATGACCCGAATGGGTAGGGTGTTGGGGTTACGTTGAGTGTACAGTTGAGGGTAGTTGGAGTTGTGTTTGGAGGTGGAAGATCACTTTATAGAACGGAATTGGATTTTGCTAGAAAATTGCATAGGTGGCACTTATCCAATTCTTGAAAATATATTTTATGAAAAATAGGATAAATTACAATTCTAATTATATAAACCCTTTTGTTTAAAAAAATATAAATATTAATATTTTTTAAAATTAATAATAATCTAATAAATACTATGCCAGCACATCTATTAATTTTAAAAAATTATTTATAAAAATTTTTAAATAATCAAAAATATTATAATTATGATAAATTTAAGAAAGTCCATCGTAATTCACTCTTAAAAATAAAAGAATTGTTTCGATATTTTATTTTATTAACTTGAAGTTAGGTCAACTAATAGAAATATTCGATGAATGAATTTAAGATTTTCAATGAAAATATTTATCCTATTCGGTAGTATTAAATTGCGTGTTGTATTTGTATTGAATTTCATCTTTTTCAACTCTGAATTCTTGTATTAAACGCAAAAAAAAATAAGATGCGTGAATATATTTATTTAAAATTAACAATATTAATATTTAATTTATGGATTTAAGGTATAATAATAATAAAATATAATGCATAATAAAAGGGGAGGTTGAGGTTGCATTTATTATACTACTAGTGTTTTAATCGGTAATGATCATTATTTAATTTGCAATTCCAAAACTCAAATCAAAATACTTGTTTAAGATGGAAAGAGAAAGAGCAGCTATTCTCTCAACCTCTTATTATTTAATTTTTTTTATTTATTCTCATATCTTATGACTATAAAATTATAGAATTGTACCTTATCAATGTGTAAAGTGCTATTAAATAGATGTTGTTTACTTTAATACTAATTATTAATTATATTTAGTTTAAGATGTGCAGTGGGTCGAGTTAAAAAATAACAGCTCAAGTTCAAAAAGCAATAGTGGACTAATTCTGGCCCAAACTTTTTCAACTGATCTGTGTCAATCCTCGATCAACCCAGCCCATGGTACACCTTCAAGTATAGTTATTTGATAATTGATATATAATTTTTATAATTATCGTAATAGTTAAATATAAATAATTGCAATTAATTTACTCAAAAATAATAATTCATCGTTTAAAAAAAAAAAATCTTTCTCATTCACTACTCCTGAAAATATTCAAGATATTATCACATCATAACATACAAAAATCAAGAAAAGTAAATTAGTACAATTCTTGAAACTCTTTATGTCAAAGGACAAAGAAATACGTGTGATTCTTGAATTGATAGGGAACTTTCTTGACAACAGAAAACACGTAGCCCCATTTCTCTTCCTTCCTCTATTTACATCGCTTTCCACTGTTCTGTACTACAAATTGTTCGTTTGAGAAAATAAAACTTCTGCATGGAAGCTCAAACTAAGAGAGAGACAGATTAAATAGTGTCAAGTTTTTAAATCCATAGGATCACTCCCGCCATTTTGCACAAACTCATCTTTGCAGAAATCACAAACACCGTTAAGATTTAGTTTGACCTTCAATGAAGCATCCATCCTGTTTTCCAGCCAACGCAATCTCCTCTCTAAACCCAATACTGCAATATGCATGACCCTGGGTTCAACTTGGGCAGCCTTAGCACAAGCTCGAAGCAAGATATAGTAATCAGCGTGAACTGCATAAATATACACGTCTTTCCGTCTCCTAGCATAATGGAGATAGTCTTTCCTCTTCACCTTAATCCTTGGTGGAATATAGCAGAACTTGTTTTCTTCCATGTCCAACTTCAATTGCCTTATTGCCTTATCTTTGGGGGACTCTTCTGGAGATTGAGTGCAACTTGCTGAATTTTGATCAATACTCCTTGTTTTCTCAACTTCATCTGGTCTACTTTGATGGGCATCTCCTTGATGATCTGATGTCCCAGAACCCTGAAACCTGAGGATGTCAAAAGTCGTAGATAGACTGTCGTTTTAAAGCTTTTAAATTGCATGAGGAACTGTCCTGCTGATTCGGTATTTTGTAAAGCTGATAATTCACCACAAAAAGAATTAAAGCAAACGCAAAAGTATACCCAAGGCAACCAAAAGATTAAGACTAAAGCCATCTAGAATTAAAGGGAAGATAAAAGATAGCCTACTATTATGAGAGTTCCTGACAGTCCAATATGGAAATGGTTATCCATAAATGCATATGTTTGTGTTTGTGAGTGAATGTGGATCTTGAAAATGATGACAAAATTCTTGTAACTGTAGATAGTAAGTTCACATCCTCCACAAGGACTTATGAGACATGAAGTTATTCTAGATCCATAGATATGCATGTGGCTCCAAATATGATCATAAGTCCAAATTCTACCCATATTGCTTGTTGGTTGTCTACGAGAAGAGTACATGCAGTACTTTTACATTTCTATGTGAATGATGAAGGTAGTTCTCCCTCATGTTTGTATTTAGATGCAAGCACAAATCAGGTGTGATTACGAGCAGGCGGGCGGCCATGCATGCATATCCATAGAGACAGACAGACAGAGACGTACGTATGTTTCTTTTAGCATGCATTTTGCTGTCTTTCAGGACCCTTTACAATTTCACCAAATTACCTTGTGCTTCTGATAAAAGTCCCAGAACTCCTCCAATAACTTCTCTTCTTCAAGATCCTCATATGACGGCCATAAACCAGAAAAGACTACATCCTTGCAATACTGGAGGTATGACGGCAAATCAGAGGAATATGCTGTTAAAGAAAGCCAAAAAGCTAGCTGAGTTTTTTCACTACTACACAAAGAAACTAAAAACAAAAACATTTTATTATAATTCATTGTCACTCTCAATTGTAATAAACAATTACCATGTACATCATTGAGTTCATTATATTTTTCTTCTAGAATCTGTAGAAGCTCCACAACACTCAATTTAGAATCCGCGACTTCTGATTTAGCACCAGAAGACTGTGAATTGTTGGAAGATGAGTCTTCATCTGCTTTCTCCATCGTATTTATAAAGCTTTGAGATTCAGTTTCTGTATTCTTAACTTGAGATAATGAACAACTCGAATTAGACAGACTAAATTCCCACATTCCATAACCATTTATGTCAAAAAGAATCCTTATTGCCACAATCAGTATCGACATCACACATACACGAGTAGGAATCCTAAACTCATTAGCTGACAGATATAATTCTGAAGGCATAGACCATTCACATACTCGACATGCCTGAGGAAGTATTTCTCTCACAGGAAGAGACAACTGCCTACAATAGCGGAAAGCAATTGCATAGAAGTTAACTGGAGGCAACTCCAAACCGATTTTCTGAGCAATATCAGCTGCCATCGCCTCCAACTTTTGTGAAGAAATGGCTTGGATAGGTCTGAACATACGACTGGCACGGATTGGACATGCCTCAGAATGAGACCCAAGCTGCTTCTCAATTTCACCAAAAGCAGCAAAATAAGGAAGCTTTCCTTCAAGAGTCCACTTCAACATGTCCAGTGGGGTAACTCCCTCCCTAGCCACATGGCAAACAAGGAAGGAGATAGCTAAAGAACAAGATATTGGTATCTTGCTTCTGAGAGATCTATACCAGACATATACCACACGCTTCCCATGAATATTAACTGGTTCTGAACGAAATTTAGCACTAGGCTTAAATTCTTCTGTTTCCCCTGGAAAGATAGGAGAATGATTTCAAATACATTTCAAGTTTATGCTGAATGCAAATGTTAATGAGAAAAGCAATCATGAAAATTGTCATTGTTGCATGTTTGTCCTCTATGTGACTAATCTCATGTTTTTAGCAACAATATGGATCACAAGGTACTTTTGAGCTCATTTAACCAATGCAAGAAAATATAATATCAGAGCCGCTTGCACTTATAAACAAAAAAGATTGAGCCCCACCTTGTGTCTGAGCCTCGGAATCATTTACAGCCTGATCTGCCCATTCGTCAGCCATAATCCTAGTGGAAGCCAAAAACCTTAACCATAGAGTCCCAACAAGCCCAATAATTAAAGGGCTCACATTAAACTTCTCTACCAAAGCCTGGCATTGCAATTGGATCATAACCTGTAGCCCTGTCAAGTATCTTGACCTAATCTCAGAATAATAGTCTTCGTAGCTAAAATTCTTTTGGGATGAACCAAAATCACTAGGCCCACTAGGCCCAACTCCATCACCCATACCGTCATCTTCCATATCATCCACCAAAATATCAGGATGGTCCAAATATTGAGATGTGGTGAGTTTTACCTGAGAGATAGGTTCTGCAGCAATGGCATTGGCAGGACGAACTCGGTTGCAATTGGCAGAGTAATGACTGAAAAACTGCTCCTCATCAACTCCAGTATCAAAGATATCATCTGCTTGTGAGTTGCAGTAACCACAGTAAAAGAAGCCATCATCAGATCTGGTAAAGCCAACACTGCTACCACAAACTTGGCATATCCGCTCTACTCTCCCCACCATTGTACCTATTCAAATGTATGGGAACCATATGAATTGTTTTATAAAGGTACTTAACTTTGCACTTAATTCATCAGATATTGAATGAAAAGGCAAGGACAGATAAAGACTAATTTGATACTATATTAGTGAGGATTTAAAATGTTCTCCCAAAAGCTCTAAACCATTTCAATTTGGTGGCAAATACAATCTTTGCATACTGATTAGGGAAAAAATCCTAATTCTAGATTAGTAAAATGAAAGAATGATTAAGAAAATAAAGAAACATAGAGCCTAGCAAAGCAGGGTGATTGCACTGAACCAATGAATTAAGCGCCAGCCTCCAAGTGAAAACTCAATATTTCCTAAATTTAATACCATATGATTAAAAAACGAAAAATATTCAAGGCAATTTTCAAAGTACAGTTAGAAAATGTCAGACTACATATGTAATCCAATGCCAATTCAAAGAACATTCATAAGCAAGAAGTCAAAGAACGAATTAAGTCATTGAGTCACACCAACATCCAGAGTAAAATAGAAAATGTTACCCTAACATGTACAGATATAGAGATCTATTTCTGAGGATCTCACATAATCCTAATATTAGTGCTACACAAGATAAACTTCATAAAATAAAAAAATTAAAATAAAAATTGGCATAATGCCCTAACCTATAGCTTAATGCAGAAATGATGGATCAAATGCTACAATAGAGAAATTTAGTTCATTTTATGTTCTTTTGTCTCTTGAAGATATTTCCAGCGATCAGCTACACAAAGACATTGCTTAGTCAATTCTTTAGCCATGGTAGTTGATATGTACAGTCTGTGCCAGGGTGCCATATGGAAAGCAGGCAAAACCTTGTCGCACTTCTGTCTCGAACCTTGAGTTGCATGGTGTGCATTGTGGAGAACAGGATTCGGAACAACTTTTCTATGTTTCGATACTCTTGTCCGTACCACATGTGAGTGCTAACACCTGATGGGATCTAAGATAACCCATTCCATATTCTACACATAGATCCATCTTTATGTATTAGTGTCAAAACTATTTTCCTTCAAGCAATATGTACTCGTTCAGGGAGATAATTCACTCTTAGCACTCTTGAGCAAATAAACTCTAACTAATTTGTGAAAATCTCCGACAAGGGCCCATTAAATTGAGCAACACTCCAGAATTTTTCAGCTTTCTTGTTAGTTGTTTGCTCAGAACACAAGATTTCCGTCAAACTCAGGGTTTGCAATAACTTAACAATCTGTCTGTACGAACACTTACAGTCAAAAATCGGAACACACTTTTCATCAATTCAATTCCCATGACCAGTTCCTGACCTACTGACAAAGTTAACTGGGAATCATCAATCATGTAGAGTCTCACCATGAAAATGGGTAGTATCAATAACTACATTAACTCAGTTTACCTTCAAACTAAATGAACTGCATTACAATTCTACCAATTGTCTACTGGTCTTTTGTTTTTGTTCCATGTCAGCAACTAAATTTAGAGCCAAATCCCTGCTTTGCTTCTAATGGAGTCATCAAAATGCATTAATGAATATCTCACCAAGTTCCCACTTCGTATATCTTTTTTTCAACTAATGTACATTCACTTCACATGCAAATATCAGAACCCAAAGCCTCAAAAGGAAGACTGAAACGAATACTAGAGTACCTTATACAGCAAGAGAAGAAGCGACCACTAAGATTTAGCCACAATTGCAAAACACCTTTCGGACACCTTTCAGGGATGAATGGGGTAATCAAGATTTAAGTAGACCCGTGTATTGAGAGTTCTTTTCCAAATGAAATTTGAACTGCGGTTGAGCGTAAGTGGAGGGTCGTCAAAGCTGCACGAGCATGAAAGGCAAGAGAAAGGATCAACAGAAGTAAGAACAGCCAGAGACAATATCTGACATCCGTTTCATCAGGGTTTTCAGCCGTCGGCTTACCAGAAAAAAACCCCTCAACAGCTTGGAAGAAGTGACAAATTAACAGGGCAAGACTAGTTGACAGAAGCAATCAACAGAAACATACGTGAAGTTATCAGCGGCGCGGCGGTTCCACCTGCTGCGTCAGGCCACAGCGCCGGTGAGGTCCTCTTCTCCCCTCTTTTCTTCTCTTCCGTTCCCTCCTCTTCTTGTACAAATTGGGATTGGGCTGCCCCAATTATCTCAACATCTGGGCTTTTCCTGAATCCCTTTTCTCTTTGGATTTGAATTTTTAAGTTTCAGATTGCTAAAAAGTTATTTGAAATTTTTATATAAATTTAAATTCAAAACAAATTCAAATCCATTTATGTACATTTTAATCAGAACTACATTATATTTCATTGAATATTATCAATTTTTATTTATTTCATATACTAGATCATTTAAAATCTTTTCTCCAAATTTTTCCTACAAATACCAGTGTAACCTTTAAAATTTTTGTTTATAAAATTTGTTGATTACAATCTTTTATTATTGAACTACTTTATTTCAATATTTCAAAAAAAAGTAGTTCATGGCATAAAGTCTAATCTCGGAATTTACTAATTAATGAACTAACAGAAATACTTCAAAATTATTTAATTTGAAAAATATAAATTAATGTGCATAAAAATATACTAGCTTAAAGAGCCTAAGCGGTCCAAAAAATAAAAAAACTAAAGGCTCATGGTATCCCCAGAGGCCTCTAACGCTCCTAGGAAGCCCGGGTCATGAGAGCCCAAGGACACCTGGCAGGTGGTCCTAGTAGGGGTCTCTAGAAAACAGATTGGCAAATGAAATACCAACAAGGCAGCAAGTCCTTAGAGACACATGGCTTCTTTAAATAGTGAACTTTATTTGTTTGTGTTTGGTTTTTCTTGAAGTGCACTTAGCGTTGCTTAATGATTTATTGAAATCTTGTTGTTTTCTTGAAATCTTGAATTGATCATATGTGGTTTAATCCATTTCAAGATTTGATGAGTTCTTTAACTAACCATCCGCTTAATTATAGCACCAGATGATTAGACACAAGGAATGAAATCAACAAATAAATTATGAGACCCTTCTTCCTTTTGTAGCCGTTGGTGTAATACAGCTGGGATTGTGTTGCAGCTATCGTTAGAGGAGCTCCAATATGGTTATGACATTGTTGGGCCTTATAGTGTGTTACAATGAGATTCGGAAAAAATATATCCGTTTGTTGAGCCTTATAACGTGTTTTCAACATAATTTAACCGTTGGACTCTTTCAGCGAGGTTTAAGAAATGGAATATGACCGTTAGGCGCAATTATATTAAAAAGTAAATCAAGATGGATGAAACAGATTTAGTGCCTCATAAGTTAGGAGCGCGGAGGATGCGGCTTCGTATAGGTGTTCCGGCATGATTGATCATGGCGGCGACGCAATACTCAAATGTTGTCTTTTGAGTAATGGAGGCTGATCGAAGCGGCGACACTGAAGTTTCTGATCTAATAGAAGTTATTGCCAGATGGTAGTTAACCTTATTTGTTTATGTGTTTGGTTTTTCTTGATGTGCATGTAGCATTGCTTAATGATTTATGAAATCTTGTTTTTTTCTTGGAATCTTGAATTGATCATCTGTAGTTCAGTCCACTTCAAGATTTGATGCTTTCTTTAACTAACCATCTGCTTAGTTATAGCACCAGATTTCGTCAAGGTACTGGAAAATCATTGAAATGTATAATTAATTCTATTAGTGACTCCAGAATGAGAATCAGTTATGCTCTTTAAAATTACTGGGCAAAAAAAAAATAAAAATAAAAAAGCAGTTGTCCAGGTGAACGCAAATATTTACTTTAAGTGTTCCACTAAATGGAGGTGATGGAGTGGTTTCCACCTCAACTAGCAAACATAATTACGTATCCTGTTACCCACATATTTGAGTTAAGGTTTGTGTGACTATACTCTTTTGGTCAAGGTGCCTAGCATGAGTAATGCAGTTAGATATCATTTCATGTTATAAGTTACGTCACTGGTTTTGTGGATCTGGTTTTTCTCCTAGTGAAAGTACTAACCAAGAATTGTATAGCATTTCATGATATAAGCCACGTCAAGGTGCTTTTCATATAGTGCTCAAACTTTTCCATTGATTTTACAAAATGTGCTGGGCTTTACAATGTGTTACAGTGAAATTCAATGAAATATATCCATTGGTTAGACTTTTTTCAGTGAGGTTCAAGAAACGTAAAATGACTGTTGGGCCCAATTATATTATAAAAGTAAATCAAGATGGATGAAACAATTTAGCGCTTACTAAGTTGGGAGCGCGGAGGATGCGGCTTCATATAGGTTTACTTTTGAATATATATTTCCGAGTTGGGGAGACGCTTCACTAGAGAGAACTCGTAGCCACTAGGGAGCCCTAGCCTCCAGGAAGTCCAGGGCTTTGAGGGGACGTGCCTTGCATTGTGTCTCCCATGCTGGAGAAGAGGTACACTTGAAAAAACCAAGCATATGCCGCGTGGGGGTGGCTAAGTGCAGGTCTTGGGCCAATCATCCTCATTGGACCATGTTCTTGGGCTGTATCAATGAATATCTTTGTAGTCGTGTATTTTATTTTATATCAAAATTATTTTGCTTTAGAATAATTACATTGATATTTGACATAATATTATAAAGTATTATAATACATATAAGAAGTTGTTCGATTTTGTCCAATGCAATAAATATATAAAATCTAATTTTGTCATATTTTAAAGTTTAAATTATAAAAGTAATTATATCAACATAATTAATTAAACTTGTACTCCTCAATAAATTACACATTGTCGAATCGTAATGATCTTTGTTGTGCTCTTCTGGTTATATTATTTTTAGTTAAAAGTATTAGATCATTTATGTTAATTATCAACTTATTTAACTCACTGAAAAATTAGATAGAATAATTATTAATCCCACGTGAATTTAATTGAATATATTTAGTCTCTATATTCTTTTATTACATATAAAATAAAATTGGTATACTAATTTAATGTTTTAGTGACTTTTTGTACACCTATATTTTTGTTTATAAGGAATATAAATATGTGATGCTCATACTCTTAAAATAGTATATTTGTATGTATTTATATATAAAATGTAGACAAGATATATAAATATATAGATAAAATATTTGGATTTTAATTGATGTACATACAAAATTAATTAATAATTTTAGAACTCAATGAACCTATTTTATTAAATTTGTTACAAGATTGTACAAATTCAATGTTTTCAATTAATATATTTATTAAATTAAGTTAAATAAAAATATTATTAATAAATAAATACACTAAAATTAATAAAATAATGGAATCAACAAATGGTAGGCAGTGCAGAAGAAGAAGAAGAAGAAAACGACTAACACTTTTATTAGTTGTTTTTATTTAACTGGCAACTCTGTCTTGTAAAGTTGCTATCGCGCTTCTTCTTTGCCAGAATACCCAACTAGCCGTTGGGAAGAGATTAAGATTAGGTGCAGTTGGGCTCTGTATATATACTGCCCTTCTTCTTAAATCTTGAAATTATCTTCTGCATCTTTCTTTCATCTTCTTGTTTACTCTCAACTTCTACACACATCAAACACTCACACATATATATTTGATTTCTGTTTAGTTCCATCCGTCTATCATGACGACGAAGAGTGTGATTATCTCTTCAAGGCAGGGGACTCGGCAGTCGGGATAGAGGAGGTTCGTGAAGAACGACTTGTGCTTAGAGTCCAAACAAACCATTGGAGTTGGGTTTGCGTACCGGAATTTTTATGCTTATTTCATTCTTTCTTAACGTATGGATGCAGATTTTGGAGTACCCAACAAAAGGTTCGTTTACTTTGTTTTCTCCGATCAATTACCATAGACCTGAGGTATGACAAATAACAAGGCCCTTTTCCTTTCAAGAAATTTAAGGTTTTTGTCAAGTATTTTGAACTCAAAGATTCAAGAAATTTAAGGTTTCTGTCAAGAAATCATGGATTCTTCAACTCAAAAGATTCGACAAGTCCATGTTTTTGTCATGAATTTCAAGAAACAAACAGTTTTGGTTTTCTTCGTCCCATAGCTAATGTGTGCATTATGGGTAACTGTTATTTGCTGGGAAACAACTGAGGGATGGTAGGACTTCCAAACAAACCATTGGAATTTTTATGCTTATTTCATTCTTTCTTAACGTATGGATGCAGATTTTGGAGTACCCAACAAAAGGTTCGTTTACTTTGTTTTCTCCGATCAATTACCATAGACCTGAGGTATGACAAATAACAAGGCCCTTTTCCTTTCCATTCAAAGATTCAAGAAATTTAAGGTTTTTGAATTCCACATGTGGGTAATGATATTATGACAAGTGTTGTTTGTTGTGGATTTAGCCTGTTTGTATCTTGTTTGCTTTGTTATCTATTGTGCATATAAGCCATCTTTTGGCTGTATCTACGTGGCTCTTTTTGCCAGTTTTGGTTTCTGTTCTTGAAAGTCATGATTACAAACACCCTCATTATGAAGTTTTCTTTGGTTTCCAATAATTCTCTTAGTTAGTTTTGTTATAATCATAATTGTTTTCTTGCTGCTGTAATCTTACCTTAGTTCTACGATGTATCCCTGAACTTTTCGACAATGAGATGATGATGGTGGGAAGAGTCCTCATCTTTCTGTACGATTATCATGCTCAAGTTATAAATTCCTAGTTTTGCCAAGGGTCTTGCATATGCCTGCTTGATTGTTTAATATATATCTTATTCTTCATGTTTATGAGATTCATCAACATTCTGTTTCTGTTTAAGGGCCCTGGAAACCATTAATAAACATGTGTTGTTTGATCACTTTATTCTTTTGGCATCTTGCTAATTTAACTTCTTCACTTTTTGAACTGCGCCATGTGATTTCTTTAGCCTCAACACATGTAGCATACAACTATAAAACACCATATACTTGATATATCATTTTTCAGTTATACGTGTAACATGCATTCATTTAATTCTACAAGTGAAGCACGTCAGTTCGTATATGTGATTCATACTTGTCTTTTACAAGAGAGATGACTAGAATTTGAATTTGCGTTGCCAATTTCGTGCAAAGTAGATATATAACCTCGTCTCCATAAGGATTGTGTGGGAATCAAAAGGTTAAGTAGGATTTAAATGCTCGACATATGTTGGCTGCTAAAGTGTGCTTCTTTACGACATTTTAGAACCTAATGGTAGCCTACTTATCTTGATATTCCTCTCTTCAAGTTTCTAACTAAAAAGTAACTGGTGCCCCTATTAATTCTTTTTTGTCAAATTTTCTTCCATATTTCGGAATCAAGAATGTTGAACCATTGATTTTTACACTTTGTATAATTCGAACCCAAGCTTTGATTTCTTTGAAAAGCCACACAATCACCATTCTCATTTGGAAAGAAAGGAATTATGGATTTTTGACGCTGCTCCAAATGTGATGGATGCAAGGATAGGGTTGGGACCTAAATTTGAGAATAAACCCTCTTCTCTTTTTTGTAAATTTATTCTTGGTGCATTTATTGTGTTGGGTTTTCTTTTCATGTGCTTGCCTTTAAATTTTTTGTTTTTAATACATTTGATATTCTTGTATGGATTTGCAAAATCCATATTGGTTCATGTTATTAGCCTCTTATTTTTGCAGGTATATCATAGAATAATTTGTTGAAAAATCTATATCATACAATCATGAATTATTTTATTTGTGAACTTTGAGGATTTAATTCTATGCTAAAATGCCAAACGGTTGTCTAGATGCCAATTTAAAATTCCTTTTCAAGAGGACTTGGTAAATCTTTTGTGAGTATTGAAATTTCATGAGTTGATAAATGTTTTTGAGGAACACATAATTTTTTTAACTTAAATAGTGTTTGAAGAACTTTTTAATTTCTATTTTTAAATAATATTATTGAAAATTAGTTTTTTTCCACTCAAAGATTTGTTTTCCTTGTCGAGTGTTCTTCTGTTATCAATTCATGTTCTCAAAATCGATTTTTATCTTTTACTTAAAAATTTATTTTTCTTGTCAAGTGTTTTACATTAAATTCATATTTTCAAAATCAGCTTGAAGTGCACTTACAAATACTGAAGACTAATTAACAAAATAATTTCATTAGCAATAGATGAATTCATTTAATTGTTTTTGGATGAAAGCATGAAAATTTGTATGTTTTGGACTTTAAGTGAAATTCGTTGATGAATTTTATTTTCATAAAAAAGCAACAGACCTTGAAACAATTTTTGAAACATTTTGAAAAGCATTCAGTTTATTGTTTCTGGTCAAATAGCGTTCATCACCATATTTGTTTAGATTTCCAAGAAAGTACATTATTAACTTTTCTTTTTGATAAGTGATTATTCTGCTGACACTTGTCAAGATGTGTTGAAAATTCTTTTAAGAAATTTTTACCATTAATTTTAAAACGAATAATGAGATTGGCATCTAGAACCGTTATGCAGTTTAGCATATGATATTTTATTTTTGAAGTTCACGAATGAACTAATTTGTGATTGTATGCTATAGAATTTCCACCAATTCTTAGATATACCTGCAAAGTTAAGATGTCGATGATATGAACAAATATGGTATTTTTGTAAAATTTGTACAAGAATCTTAAATGTATGACAGACAAAAAGTTTTTAGAAAGCAACATGAGAAAACAACCTAACACAATGAATAAATCGAGAATAAACCAACAAAAATAATGGAGGGTTATTTCTCATTTAGGCCTCAAATACAAACTGTCCTGCGCCCGTCATATTTAAAGCGGTCTCAAAATTCGTGATTCTATCCCTTCCAAATTAGAATGTTGAACGTGAGACTTTCATAGAAATCAGACACTTTTGGGTTTGAATTATACAGAGCAAATTGCAATGGTTTCAACTTTATTTGATTTCTAAATATGGAAAAAATTGATAAAGAAGAAATTGATGAGGACAAATGTTGCTTTTTTGGCTAGAAAAATGGCAGAGACGAATAGATAGATATATAGGTTATCATGTGGTTGTATATGATGTCAAAGTTGCACTCTTTTTTAAGTAGCCAATATGAAACAGTTGAGTGTTTGAATTTTCTATTTCAACCTTTTAAATTCTCGCATAGTTCTTAGAGAGAAGATGTTATTTATGTAAGTTGTTATTGCATGTCATTATATTGCATGTTTTTCTCTTTAATTGTTGATTCTGCACTTGTTTGTTCTTTCAGTTAACAACTTAATATCGGTGAAGATGATCTTGCACTAGTTTTCATGTCCACTCGCTGATTTGGAGTGTGAACCTTTTGCACCAGTTTTCATGCCGATCGGGTTCAAGTAGTTGGAAGTATGAGCTCGAAGAATTTGGCCTTCTTTGTACTATGTGAAAAATTATTGCCGGTTCCAACGGGTTTGACTTGTTTCTTAACCAAAGAAATGAAAATTTTGATTCAAAATCAATTTGTAGCTTTATATTTATTGCTTGATTAACTTCCAAAGCATATCAAAATAAGATCAACTCAACATTATACACAAATTGGTACATCATTGAAACTCAAATGGACTGTTTGTTGGGCATTTTTTTTATATACTTCTACCACTACTCTACTTACAATTGGAACACTTTTGAACTCTATTAACAATACGCAAAAAACACTGCCAAACAAAAAACAAATAAAAGAAAAGAAAACTCTTTATTATAGCTAGTCATAAAATATATTAAATTTGTGATATTATTTATGTTTCTGTCATCAAAACAAATTGATAATAATGATTGTAATTGATAAAGAAATTATTTACTTCTATTATTTGTAATTCGCTTTTTAAATTTAATTGATACTAGTCAATAGAATATATTTTTAAAAATTAAAATTTTGTATTTCGTATTCACCCATGATTATATTTCATTATTTTGAATCAAGTCAGTTAATATGAAAATAAAAATAGTAATATTCACAAATTCAATAGTAAAATAAAAATAATTAGTTAAAGCTCCTTATTTTGGAGAAGTTCCATTTAATAAAAGATTAACAATATAACTCAATAAGAGTACAATATGAAAATATGCTCCAATAAGGATATGAATGTTTTCTTGCAATTGGAATAAACACTTGAGAGATTCTCACTATTTTATATTTAATCATAAGTTATATTTTATTAGAATTCTGAAAATGATACGCATCCTTTATATTATGGAAAAAATTAAAAATAATTATCTAATATTAATACTCAAATAAATCAGTTATTCGGAAGCGACTTAATTTAAATTTTTCAACAATACTTTTCATTTATTAAAATTGAGGATATTTATTCTATATTATATTTTTATTTTTCCAAGTTTGGATTAGTATTTACGTGTTACTCATACGCTATTCATTTTAAATTTTATTGTGCCCTCTAGTATATTATGATGAAAATCAAAAGTACGTGAATTAAAGTACAATCTCAAAATAAATTTTTACTTTTCATATTAAAAAAAAAAATCAAGGAAAAACCGTATTTTTGGTCCATATGTTAGAGACTTTTTCAATATAGTCTCATTTGTTATGATCTTCTGAGAAAATTGCATCTCATAAATCGAAAAATTTCTCAATGTTAGTTCTCACGTACATTTGAGGGTTTTTCTACTTTTTTTTTTTCCGGCCAAAATTTTAAATTTACCCGAAACTTGCCAACGTGTAAATTAGTTGGTCCAATTTTCGGCCAATTAACCACGTGTCATGCGACATGGGAGAGTACGTGGCTTGTATGCTGACTGGGCAAACCCTTCTCTCTACAAAACTAAATTCATTTAAAAAATCTAAAAAAATTAAAAAAAAAATTGATTAGGAAAAAAAATGAGTTTATTACCTTGTAATCTTGACAGGAATGGAACCTCTTTCCTGGATTTTGATTATTCCAAGAGGTCCGAACCATTGTTTTCTTTCTAAAAAGTGGCCCTTCCATGGAAGAAGACATTGGAGCCGAGAGATAAGGGAGAAAAATGGGTTCGTGCAAAGCTTGGAGAGAAGAAAATATATTTTGTTGGTTAGAAAAAGTATTTTTTAGGGAAAAGTCACCTTTCCTCCCTCCAAGATATGGTCAACTTGTCTTCCACCTCATGATTTTAGCCACATAGGATTATAAATCAACAAAAACGCATCTAGGTGTCCAGCCATGTCACTTTTTCAATGCAAATTATAAATCTAATCCATCGGAGGACTAAATGTAATCAATTGTATAAGTTACTGGAGTTAATAAAAAATGGGCATACTTATAGGAATAAAACTAAAATTGGGCATACTTAAAGAACTAAAAAAATATTTTTTCCAGTAATAACATCTTCATCGTCCTCATTGTCGACTATTTTGGGATGATTTTATAATTGATTGATGTTGAACAAGTACTTAACAATAAATGAATAAAATAAAATAATATTTTGTTAATTGTCAAACTTTAGCGCATTGTAATTTGGGGAAATGAAGACAAACTAATAAGTGAAGAAAAGTTTTAAAAAAAAATAAATATCTATATATATATATATATATTACCGAGGTGGGTCCTTTAGGATTTAGGACTCACTATGGACCTGGACAGATCCTAATTTTAAGACCCACTACTTGTTCCGTTCTCCATTTTTTGAACTTGAACCCGCCTGAGTTCTATCGAGTTTCAGTTCAATTGCCACCGCCTAAACATCACGTACCATTTTGAAAATGTGAGTGAAAAAGCATGGGTCTGAGGGTAAATTGTGTATGAGAAGACAAACTTATAAATGAAGAATATATATATATATATATATATATATATCACCAGAGTGGGTTCTAAGGATTGGGACCTGCATGGATCCATGCGGATCCTAATTTTAAAAATCCACCCTTAGTTCCATTTTCTATTTTTTTAAATTCGAACCAGCTCCAAATTTTATCGGGTTCTGGTCCAATTATCACCCGGAAACATCCCGTACCAATTATGTAATATGAAAAGCTATAACCAAAGAAAAAATATGTGAAAAAGAATTTTGGTTAATTGGGTCTCATGGTTAAGTTTAGGCCTACAGAAGGAAAGTTAGAAAATAGAAGGAAACAAAAAAAGGACAATGATTCCTATGTTGGGCCTTACATTGTGTTACAGTGAGATTTAGAAAAAAAATATATCTGTTGGTTGGGCCTTATAACTTGTTTTCAATAAACACAATTAAATCATTGGACTCTTTCAGCGAGGTTCAAGAAAGGAATATGACCGTTGGGCCCAATTATATTATAAAAGTAAATCACAATGGATGAAACAGATTTAGCGTTTAATAAGTTGGGAGCGTGGAGGATGCGGCTTCATATAGGTGTTCCGACAGGATTGATCATGGTGGCGACGCAACACTCAATTGTTGTCTTTTGAGTGATGGAGGATGATCGAAGCGGAGGCACTGAAGTTTATGATATAATTGAAGTTATTGCGAGATGGTAGTGAACTTTATTCGTTTGTGTTTGTTTTTTCTTGAAGTGCATGTAGCGTTGCTTAATGATTTATTGAAATCTTGTTGTTTTCTTGAAATCTTGAATTGATTATATGTGGTTTAATCCATGTCAAGATTTGATGAGTTCTTCAACTAACCATCCGCTTAATTATAGCACCAGATGATTAGACACAAGGAATGAAATCAACAAATAAATTATGAGACCCTTCTTCCTTTTGTAGCCGTTGGTGTAAATACAGCTGGGATTGTGTTGCAGCTATCAGAAGAGGAGCTCCAACATGGTTATGACATTAATATTGTGTGTTTGTATGCTTTATATTTGAGTTAAAAATATAAATTAATTCTCAAGTACAAATAATTTTTTTTTTTTACAAAACAATCTAAACAATTCAAAACAATTATACATTGGCAATAACATCTTCATCGTCCTCATTGTCGAGTATTTTGGGATGATTTTATAATTGATTGATGTTGAACAAATACTTAACAATAAATGAATAAAATAATATAATATTTTGTTAATGGTTAAACTTTAGCGCATTGTAATTTGGGGAAGTGAAGACAAACTAATAAGTGACGAAAAGTTTTCAAAAAATTATATATATATATATATAACCTGGGTCGGTCCTTAAGGATCTAGGAGTCACAATGGACCTAGACATATCCTAATTTTAAGAACCCGCTACTTGTTCTATTTTTAATATTTTGAACCTGAACCTGTCTGAGTTCTATCGAGTTCCGGTTCAATTGCCACCCCCTAAACATCACGTACGATTTTGAAAATGTGAGTGAAAAAGCACGGGCCTGAGGGTAAATTAGGTCTGAGAAGACAAACTTATAAATGAAGAAAAATTAATATGTATATATATATATATATATATATTTCACCCAAGTGGGTTCTTAAGGATTGGGACCTGTATGAACCCATGCTAATCCTAATTTTAAAAACCTACCATTAGTTCCATTTTTTATTTTTTTGAATTCGAACCAGCTCCGAATTTTATCAAGTTCTGGTCCAATTACCACCCAAAAACATCCCGTACCAATTCTGTAATATGAAAAGCTATAACCAAAGAAAAAAGATGTGAAAAAGAATTTTGGTCAATTGGGTCTCAGGGTTAAATTTGGGCCTACAGAAGGAAAGTTTGAAAATAGAAGGAAATAAAAAAAGGACAATGATTCCTAGGGGTGGCAGATGAGTCGAGCCGGCTCGACTTTGAGCTCGACCCGAGCTCGAGCTCAAAGGAGGCTGTCCAGCTCGCGAGCTGGTGAATATATATATAATATATATATTTACATATATTTTTATTTTTGAATTCTTTATATATTTAATATTTGATCAGTTTTATAATGTAAATTGACCATATATTATAATTATTAATCAATATCATACATTTTATTTTAGATACTAATAAATTATGGTACTTTTATTTATTACATTAAATCTTCATACAAAAATAAATTTAATCAACAACTTAGTAAATTATAATATTTTTTATAATTAAAATTATTATTTAATATAATATATAGAACTTTATGTTATATTTTAATATATATTTGTATTACGTTAATATTTTTTAAATTGACAAGTAATTGACTTATGATTTTTTATTATTTATAAAATTATATCAAAATTTAGTAATTCCTATGAATTAATCTAAAAATCATAATTATAATAATAATAATAACAATAATAATAATGATGATGACGATGATGGCTGAACAATTCTAATTATTATTTTATTTTATACATAATAAGATTAAAAAGTTTAATCAATAATTACGATATCTTAAAATTCCTGTGTTGGGCCTCATAGTGTGTTACAATGAGATTCGGAAAAAATATATCCGTTTGTTGAGCCTTATAACGTGTTTTCAACATAATTTAACCGTTGGACTCTTTCAGCGAGGTTTAAGAAATGGAATATGACCGTTAGGCGCAACTATATTAAAAAGTAAATCAAGATGGATGAAACAGATTGAGTGCCTCATAAGTTAGGAGCGCGGAGGATGCGGCTTCGTATAGGTGTTCCGGCATGATTGATCATGGCGGCGACGCAACACTCAAATGTTGTCTTTTGAGTAATGGAGGCTGATCGAAGCGGCGACACTGAAGTTTCTGATCTAATAGAAGTTATTGCCAGATGGTAGTTAACCTTATTTGTTTATGTGTTTGGTTTTTCTTGATGTGCATGTAGCATTGCTTAATGATTTATAAAATCTTGTTTTTCTCTTGGAATCTTGAATTGATCATCTGGAGTTCAGTCCACTTCAAGATTTGATGCTTTCTTTAACTAACCATCTGCTTAGTTATAGCACCAGATTTCGTCAAGGTACTGGAAAATCATTGAAATGTACAATTAATTCTATTAGTGACTCCAGAACGAGAATCAGTTATGCTCTTTAAAATTACTGGGCAAAAAAAAATAAAAATAAAAAAGCAGTTGTCCAGGTGAACGCAAATATTTACTTTAAGTGTTCCACTAAATGGAGGTGATGGAGTGGTTTCCACCTCAACTAGCAAACATAATTACGTATCCTGTTACCCACATATTTGAGTTAAGGTTTGTGTGACTATACTCTTTTGGTCAAGGTGCCTAGCATGAGTAATGCAGTTAGATATCATTTCATGTTATAAGTTACGTCACTGGTTCTGTGGATCTGGTTTTTCTCCTAGTGAAAGTACTAACCAAGAATTGTATAGCATTTCATGATATAAGCCACGTCAAGGTGCTTTTCATATAGTGCTCAAACTTTTCCATTGATTTTACAAAATGTGCTGGGCTTTACAATGTGTTACAGTGAAATTCAATGAAATATATCCATTGGTTAGACTTTTTTCAGTGAGGTTCAAGAAACGTAAAATGACTGTTGGGCCCAATTATATTATAAAAGTAAATCAAGATGGATGAAACAATTTAGCGCTTACTAAGTTGGGAGCGCGGAGGATGCGGCTTCATATAGGTTTACTTTTGAATATATATTTCCGAGTTGGGGAGACGCTTCACTAGAGAGAACTCGTAGCCACTAGGGAGCCCTAGCCTCCAGGAAGTCCAGGGCTTTGAGGGGACGTGCCTTGCATTGTGTCTCCCATGCTGGAGAAGAGGTACACTTGAAAAAACCAAGCATATGCCGCGTGGGGGTGGCTAAGTGCAGGTCTTGGGCCAATCATCCTCATTGGACCATGTTCTTGGGCTGTATCAATGAATATCTTTGTAGTCGTGTATTTTATTTTATATCAAAATTATTTTGCTTTAGAATAATTACATTGATATTTGACATAATATTATAAAGTATTATAATACATATAAGAAGTTGTTCGATTTTGTCCAATGCAATAAATATATAAAATCTAATTTTGTCATATTTTAAAGTTTAAATTATAAAAGTAATTATATCAACATAATTAATTAAACTTGTACTCCTCAATAAATTACACATTGTCGAATCGTAATGATCTTTGTTGTGCTCTTCTGGTTATATTATTTTTAGTTAAAAGTATTAGATCATTTATGTTAATTATCAACTTATTTAACTCACTGAAAAATTAGATAGAATAATTATTAATCCCACGTGAATTTAATTGAATATATTTAGTCTCTATATTCTTTTATTACATATAAAATAAAATTGGTATACTAATTTAATGTTTTAGTGACTTTTTGTACACCTATATTTTTGTTTATAAGGAATATAAATATGTGATGCTCATACTCTTAAAATAGTATATTTGTATGTATTTATATATAAAATGTAGACAAGATATATAAATATATAGATAAAATATTTGGATTTTAATTGATGTACATACAAAATTAATTAATAATTTTAGAACTCAATGAACCTATTTTATTAAATTTGTTACAAGATTGTACAAATTCAATGTTTTCAATTAATATATTTATTAAATTAAGTTAAATAAAAATATTATTAATAAATAAATACACTAAAATTAATAAAATAATGGAATCAACAAATGGTAGGCAGTGCAGAAGAAGAAGAAGAAGAAAACGACTAACACTTTTATTAGTTGTTTTTATTTAACTGGCAACTCTGTCTTGTAAAGTTGCTATCGCGCTTCTTCTTTGCCAGAATACCCAACTAGCCGTTGGGAAGAGATTAAGATTAGGTGCAGTTGGGCTCTGTATATATACTGCCCTTCTTCTTAAATCTTGAAATTATCTTCTGCATCTTTCTTTCATCTTCTTGTTTACTCTCAACTTCTACACACATCAAACACTCACACATATATATTTGATTTCTGTTTAGTTCCATCCGTCTATCATGACGACGAAGAGTGTGATTATCTCTTCAAGGCAGGGGACTCGGCAGTCGGGATAGAGGAGGTTCGTGAAGAACGACTTGTGCTTAGAGTCCAAACAAACCATTGGAGTTGGGTTTGCGTACCGGAATTTTTATGCTTATTTCATTCTTTCTTAACGTATGGATGCAGATTTTGGAGTACCCAACAAAAGGTTCGTTTACTTTGTTTTCTCCGATCAATTACCATAGACCTGAGGTATGACAAATAACAAGGCCCTTTTCCTTTCAAGAAATTTAAGGTTTTTGTCAAGTATTTTGAACTCAAAGATTCAAGAAATTTAAGGTTTCTGTCAAGAAATCATGGATTCTTCAACTCAAAAGATTCGACAAGTCCATGTTTTTGTCATGAATTTCAAGAAACAAACAGTTTTGGTTTTCTTCGTCCCATAGCTAATGTGTGCATTATGGGTAACTGTTATTTGCTGGGAAACAACTGAGGGATGGTAGGACTTCCAAACAAACCATTGGAATTTTTATGCTTATTTCATTCTTTCTTAACGTATGGATGCAGATTTTGGAGTACCCAACAAAAGGTTCGTTTACTTTGTTTTCTCCGATCAATTACCATAGACCTGAGGTATGACAAATAACAAGGCCCTTTTCCTTTCCATTCAAAGATTCAAGAAATTTAAGGTTTTTGAATTCCACATGTGGGTAATGATATTATGACAAGTGTTGTTTGTTGTGGATTTAGCCTGTTTGTATCTTGTTTGCTTTGTTATCTATTGTGCATATAAGCCATCTTTTGGCTGTATCTACGTGGCTCTTTTTGCCAGTTTTGGTTTCTGTTCTTGAAAGTCATGATTACAAACACCCTCATTATGAAGTTTTCTTTGGTTTCCAATAATTCTCTTAGTTAGTTTTGTTATAATCATAATTGTTTTCTTGCTGCTGTAATCTTACCTTAGTTCTACGATGTATCCCTGAACTTTTCGACAATGAGATGATGATGGTGGGAAGAGTCCTCATCTTTCTGTACGATTATCATGCTCAAGTTATAAATTCCTAGTTTTGCCAAGGGTCTTGCATATGCCTGCTTGATTGTTTAATATATATCTTATTCTTCATGTTTATGAGATTCATCAACATTCTGTTTCTGTTTAAGGGCCCTGGAAACCATTAATAAACATGTGTTGTTTGATCACTTTATTCTTTTGGCATCTTGCTAATTTAACTTCTTCACTTTTTGAACTGCGCCATGTGATTTCTTTAGCCTCAACACATGTAGCATACAACTATAAAACACCATATACTTGATATATCATTTTTCAGTTATACGTGTAACATGCATTCATTTAATTCTACAAGTGAAGCACGTCAGTTCGTATATGTGATTCATACTTGTCTTTTACAAGAGAGATGACTAGAATTTGAATTTGCGTTGCCAATTTCGTGCAAAGTAGATATATAACCTCGTCTCCATAAGGATTGTGTGGGAATCAAAAGGTTAAGTAGGATTTAAATGCTCGACATATGTTGGCTGCTAAAGTGTGCTTCTTTACGACATTTTAGAACCTAATGGTAGCCTACTTATCTTGATATTCCTCTCTTCAAGTTTCTAACTAAAAAGTAACTGGTGCCCCTATTAATTCTTTTTTGTCAAATTTTCTTCCATATTTCGGAATCAAGAATGTTGAACCATTGATTTTTACACTTTGTATAATTCGAACCCAAGCTTTGATTTCTTTGAAAAGCCACACAATCACCATTCTCATTTGGAAAGAAAGGAATTATGGATTTTTGACGCTGCTCCAAATGTGATGGATGCAAGGATAGGGTTGGGACCTAAATTTGAGAATAAACCCTCTTCTCTTTTTTGTAAATTTATTCTTGGTGCATTTATTGTGTTGGGTTTTCTTTTCATGTGCTTGCCTTTAAATTTTTTGTTTTTAATACATTTGATATTCTTGTATGGATTTGCAAAATCCATATTGGTTCATGTTATTAGCCTCTTATTTTTGCAGGTATATCATAGAATAATTTGTTGAAAAATCTATATCATACAATCATGAATTATTTTATTTGTGAACTTTGAGGATATGAATGTTTTCTTGCAATTGGAATAAACACTTGAGAGATTCTCACTATTTTATATTTAATCATAAGTTATATTTTATTAGAATTCTGAAAATGATACGCATCCTTTATATTATGGAAAAAATTAAAAATAATTATCTAATATTAATACTCAAATAAATCAGTTATTCGGAAGCGACTTAATTTAAATTTTTCAACAATACTTTTCATTTATTAAAATTGAGGATATTTATTCTATATTATATTTTTATTTTTCCAAGTTTGGATTAGTATTTACGTGTTACTCATACGCTATTCATTTTAAATTTTATTGTGCCCTCTAGTATATTATGATGAAAATCAAAAGTACGTGAATTAAAGTACAATCTCAAAATAAATTTTTACTTTTCATATTAAAAAAAAAATCAAGGAAAAACCGTATTTTTGGTCCATGTGTTAGAGACTTTTTCAATATAGTCTCATTTGTTATGATCTTCTGAGAAAATTGCATCTCATAAATCGAAAAATTTCTCAATGTTAGTTCTCACGTACATTTGAGGGTTTTTCTACTTTTTTTTTCCGGCCAAAATTTTAAATTTACCCGGAACTTGCCAACGTGTAAATTAGTTGGTCCAATTTTCGGCCAATTAACCACGTGTCATGCGACATGGGAGAGTACGTGGCTTGTATGCTGACTGGGCAAACCCTTCTCTCTACAAAACTAAATTCATTTAAAAAATCTAAAAAAATTAAAAAAAAATTGATTAGGAAAAAAAATGAGTTTATTACCTTGTAATCTTGACAGGAATGGAACCTCTTTCCTGGATTTTGATTATTCCAAGAGGTCCGAACATTGTTTTCTTTCTAAAAAGTGGCCCTTCCATGGAAGAAGACATTGGAGCCGAGAGATAAGGGAGAAAAATGGGTTCGTGCAAAGTTTGGAGAGAGGAAAATATATTTTGTTGGTTAGAAAAAGTATTTTTTAGGGAAAAGTCACCTTTCCTCCCTCCAAAAGATGGTCAACTTGTCTTCCACCTCATGATTTTAGCCACATAGGATTATAAATCAACAAAAACGCATCTAGGTGTCCAGCCATGTCACTTTTTCAACGCAAATTATAAATCTAATCCATCGGAGGACTAAATGTAATCAATTGTACAAGTTACTGGAGTTAATAAAAAATGGGCATACTTATAGGAATAAAACTAAAATTGGGCATACTTAAAGAACTAAAAAAATATTTTTTCCAGTAATAACATCTTCATCGTCCTCATTGTCGAGTATTTTGGGATGATTTTATAATTGATTGATGTTGAACAAGTACTTAACAATAAATGAATAAAATAAAATAATATTTTGTTAATGGTCAAACTTTAGCGCATTGTAATTTGGGGAAATGAAGACAAACTAATAAGTGAAGAAAAGTTTTAAAAAAAATAAATATCTATATATATGTATATATATATATATATATTACCGAGGTGGGTCCTTTAGGATTTAGGACTCACTATGGACCTGGACAGATCCTAATTTTAAGACCCACTACTTGTTCCGTTCTCCATTTTTTGAACTTGAACCCGCCTGAGTTCTATCGAGTTTCAGTTCAATTGCCACCGCCTAAACATCACGTACCATTTTGAAAATGTGAGTGAAAAAGCATGGGTCTGAGGATAAATTGTGTATGAGAAGACAAACTTATAAATGAAGAATATATATATATATATATATCACCAGAGTGGGTTCTAAGGATTGGGACCTGCATGGATCCATGCGGATCCTAATTTTAAAAATCCACCCTTAGTTCCATTTTTTATTTTTTTAAATTCGAACCAGCTCCAAATTTTATCGGGTTCTGGTCCAATTATCACCCGGAAACATCCCGTACCAATTATGTAATATGAAAAGCTATAACCAAAGAAAAAATATGTGAAAAAGAATTTTGGTTAATTGGGTCTCATGGTTAAGTTTAGGCCTACAGAAGGAAAGTTAGAAAATAGAAGGAAACAAAAAAAGGACAATGATTCCTATGTTGGGCCTTACATTGTGTTACAGTGAGATTCAGAAAAAAAATATATCTGTTGGTTGAGCCTTATAACTTGTTTTCAATAAACACAATTAAATCATTGGACTCTTTCAGCGAGGTTCAAGAAAGGAATATGACCGTTGGGCCCAATTATATTATAAAAGTAAATCACAATGGATGAAACAGATTTAGCGCTTAATAAGTTGGGAGCGTGGAGGATGCGGCTTCATATAGGTGTTCCGACAGGATTGATCATGGTGGCGACGCAACACTCAATTGTTGTCTTTTGAGTGATGGAGGATGATCGAAGCGGAGGCACGGAAGTTTATGATATAATTGAAGTTATTGCGAGATGGTAGTGAACTTTATTCGTTTGTGTTTGTTTTTTCTTGAAGTGCATGTAGCGTTGCTTAATGATTTATTGAAATCTTGTTGTTTTCTTGAAATCTTGAATTGATTATATGTGGTTTAATCCATTTCAAGATTTGATGAGTTCTTCAACTAACCATCCGCTTAATTATAGCACCAGATGATTAGACACAAGGAATGAAATCAACAAATAAATTATGAGACCCTTGTTCCTTTTGTAGCCGTTGGTGTAAATACAGCTGGGATTGTATTGCAGCTATCAGAAGAGGAGCTCCAACATGGTTATGACATTAATATTGTGTGTTTGTATGCTTTATATTTGAGTTAAAAATATAAATTAATTCTCAAGTACAAATAATTTTTTTTTTTAACAAAACAATCTAAACAATTCAAAACAATTATACATTGGCAATAACATCTTCATCGTCCTCATTGTCGAGTATTTTGGGATGATTTTATAATTGATTGATGTTGAACAAATACTTAACAATAAATGAATAAAATAATATAATATTTTGTTAATGGTTAAACTTTAGCGCATTGTAATTTGGGGAAGTGAAGACAAACTAATAAGTGACGAAAAGTTTTCAAAAAATTATATATATATATATATATATATATTACCTGGGTGGGTCCTTAAGGATCTAGGAGTCACAATGGACCTAGACATATCCTAATTTTAAGAACCCGCTACTTGTTCTATTTTTAATATTTTGAACCTGAACCTGTCTGAGTTCTATCGAGTTCCGGTTCAATTGCCACCCCCTAAACATCACGTACGATTTTGAAAATGTGAGTGAAAAAGCACGGGCCTGAGGGTAAATTAGGTCTGAGAAGACAAACTTATAAATGAAGAAAAATTAATATGTATATATATATATATATATATTTCACCCAAGCGGGTTCTTAAGGATTGGGACCTGTATGAACCCATGCTAATCCTAATTTTAAAAACCTACCATTAGTTCCATTTTTTATTTTTTTGAATTCGAACCAGCTCCGAATTTTATCAGGTTCTGGTCCAATTACCACCCAAAAACATCCCGTACCAATTCTGTAATATGAAAAGCTATAACCAAAGAAAAAAGATGTGAAAAAGAATTTTGGTCAATTGGGTCTCAGGGTTAAATTTGGGCCTACAGAAGGAAAGTTTGAAAATAGAAGGAAATAAAAAAAGGACAATGATTCCTAGGGGTGGCAGATGAGTCGAGCCGGCTCGACTTTGAGCTCGACCCGAGCTCGAGCTCAAAGGAGGCTGTCCAGCTCGCGAGCTGGTGAATATATATATATATATATTTACATATATTTTTATTTTTGAATTCTTTATATATTTAATATTTGATCAGTTTTATAATATAAATTGACCATATATTATAATTATTAATCAATATCATACATTTTATTTTAGATAATAATAAATTATGGTACTTTTATTTATACATTAAATCTTCATACAAAAATAAATTTAATCAACAACTTAGTAAATTATAATATTTTTTATAATTAAAATTATTATTTAATATAATATATAGAACTTTATGTTATATTTTAATATATATTTGTATTACGTTAATATTTTTTAAATTGACAAGTAATTGACTTATGATTTTTTATTATTTATAAAATTATATCAAAATTTAGTAATTCCTATGAATTAATCTAAAAATCATAATTATAATAATAAAAATAACAATAATAATAATGATGATGACGATGATGGCTGAACAATTTTAATTATTATTTTATTTTATACATAATAAGATTAAAAAGTTTAATCAATAATTACGATATCTTAAAATTCCTGTGTTGGGCCTCATAGTGTGTTACAATGAGATTTGCAAAAAATATATCCGTTTGTTGAGCCTTATAACGTGTTTTCAACATAATTTAACCGTTGGACTCTTTCAGCGAGGTTTAAGAAATGGAATATGACCGTTAGGCGCAATTATATTAAAAAGTAAATCAAGATGGATGAAACAGATTGAGTGCCTCATAAGTTAGGAGCGCGGAGGATGCGGCTTCGTATAGGTGTTCCGGCATGATTGATCATGGCGGCGACGCAACACTCAAATGTTGTCTTTTGAGTAATGGAGGCTGATTGAAGCGGCGACACTGAAGTTTCTGATCTAATAGAAGTTATTGCCAGATGGTAGTTAACCTTATTTGTTTATGTGTTTGGTTTTTCTTGATGTGCATGTAGCATTGCTTAATGATTTATGAAATCTTGTTTTTTTCTTGGAATCTTGAATTGATCATCTGTAGTTCAGTCCACTTCAAGATTTGATGCTTTCTTTAACTAACCATCTGCTTAGTTATAGCACCAGATTTCGTCAAGGTACTGGAAAATCATTGAAATGTACAATTAATTCTATTAGTGACTCCAGAACGAGAATCAGTTATGCTCTTTAAAATTACTGGGCAAAAAAAAATAAAAATAAAAAAGCAGTTGTCCAGGTGAACGCAAATATTTACTTTAAGTGTTCCACTAAATGGAGGTGATGGAGTGGTTTCCACCTCAACTAGCAAACATAATTACGTATCCTGTTACCCACATATTTGAGTTAAGGTTTGTGTGACTATACTCTTTTGGTCAAGGTGCCTAGCATGAGTAATGCAGTTAGATATCATTTCATGTTATAAGTTACGTCACTGGTTCTGTGGATCTGGTTTTTCTCCTAGTGAAAGTACTAACCAAGAATTGTATAGCATTTCATGATATAAGCCACGTCAAGGTGCTTTTCATATAGTGCTCAAACTTTTCCATTGATTTTACAAAATGTGCTGGGCTTTACAATGTGTTACAGTGAAATTCAATGAAATATATCCATTGGTTAGACTTTTTTCAGTGAGGTTCAAGAAACGTAAAATGACTGTTGGGCCCAATTATATTATAAAAGTAAATCAAGATGGATGAAACAATTTAGCGCTTACTAAGTTGGGAGCGCGGAGGATGCGGCTTCATATAGGTTTACTTTTGAATATATATTTCCGAGTTGGGGAGACGCTTCACTAGAGAGAACTCGTAGCCACTAGGGAGCCCTAGCCTCCAGGAAGTCCAGGGCTTTGAGGGGACGTGCCTTGCATTGTGTCTCCCATGCTGGAGAAGAGGTACACTTGAAAAAACCAAGCATATGCCGCGTGGGGGTGGCTAAGTGCAGGTCTTGGGCCAATCATCCTCATTGGACCATGTTCTTGGGCTGTATCAATGAATATCTTTGTAGTCGTGTATTTTATTTTATATCAAAATTATTTTGCTTTAGAATAATTACATTGATATTTGACATAATATTATAAAGTATTATAATACATATAAGAAGTTGTTCGATTTTGTCCAATGCAATAAATATATAAAATCTAATTTTGTCATATTTTAAAGTTTAAATTATAAAAGTAATTATATCAACATAATTAATTAAACTTGTACTCCTCAATAAATTACACATTGTCGAATCGTAATGATCTTTGTTGTGCTCTTCTGGTTATATTATTTTTAGTTAAAAGTATTAGATCATTTATGTTAATTATCAACTTATTTAACTCACTGAAAAATTAGATAGAATAATTATTAATCCCACGTGAATTTAATTGAATATATTTAGTCTCTATATTCTTTTATTACATATAAAATAAAATTGGTATACTAATTTAATGTTTTAGTGACTTTTTGTACACCTATATTTTTGTTTATAAGGAATATAAATATGTGATGCTCATACTCTTAAAATAGTATATTTGTATGTATTTATATATAAAATGTAGACAAGATATATAAATATATAGATAAAATATTTGGATTTTAATTGATGTACATACAAAATTAATTAATAATTTTAGAACTCAATGAACCTATTTTATTAAATTTGTTACAAGATTGTACAAATTCAATGTTTTCAATTAATATATTTATTAAATTAAGTTAAATAAAAATATTATTAATAAATAAATACACTAAAATTAATAAAATAATGGAATCAACAAATGGTAGGCAGTGCAGAAGAAGAAGAAGAAGAAAACGACTAACACTTTTATTAGTTGTTTTTATTTAACTGGCAACTCTGTCTTGTAAAGTTGCTATCGCGCTTCTTCTTTGCCAGAATACCCAACTAGCCGTTGGGAAGAGATTAAGATTAGGTGCAGTTGGGCTCTGTATATATACTGCCCTTCTTCTTAAATCTTGAAATTATCTTCTGCATCTTTCTTTCATCTTCTTGTTTACTCTCAACTTCTACACACATCAAACACTCACACATATATATTTGATTTCTGTTTAGTTCCATCCGTCTATCATGACGACGAAGAGTGTGATTATCTCTTCAAGGCAGGGGACTCGGCAGTCGGGATAGAGGAGGTTCGTGAAGAACGACTTGTGCTTAGAGTCCAAACAAACCATTGGAGTTGGGTTTGCGTACCGGAATTTTTATGCTTATTTCATTCTTTCTTAACGTATGGATGCAGATTTTGGAGTACCCAACAAAAGGTTCGTTTACTTTGTTTTCTCCGATCAATTACCATAGACCTGAGGTATGACAAATAACAAGGCCCTTTTCCTTTCAAGAAATTTAAGGTTTTTGTCAAGTATTTTGAACTCAAAGATTCAAGAAATTTAAGGTTTCTGTCAAGAAATCATGGATTCTTCAACTCAAAAGATTCGACAAGTCCATGTTTTTGTCATGAATTTCAAGAAACAAACAGTTTTGGTTTTCTTCGTCCCATAGCTAATGTGTGCATTATGGGTAACTGTTATTTGCTGGGAAACAACTGAGGGATGGTAGGACTTCCAAACAAACCATTGGAATTTTTATGCTTATTTCATTCTTTCTTAACGTATGGATGCAGATTTTGGAGTACCCAACAAAAGGTTCGTTTACTTTGTTTTCTCCGATCAATTACCATAGACCTGAGGTATGACAAATAACAAGGCCCTTTTCCTTTCCATTCAAAGATTCAAGAAATTTAAGGTTTTTGAATTCCACATGTGGGTAATGATATTATGACAAGTGTTGTTTGTTGTGGATTTAGCCTGTTTGTATCTTGTTTGCTTTGTTATCTATTGTGCATATAAGCCATCTTTTGGCTGTATCTACGTGGCTCTTTTTGCCAGTTTTGGTTTCTGTTCTTGAAAGTCATGATTACAAACACCCTCATTATGAAGTTTTCTTTGGTTTCCAATAATTCTCTTAGTTAGTTTTGTTATAATCATAATTGTTTTCTTGCTGCTGTAATCTTACCTTAGTTCTACGATGTATCCCTGAACTTTTCGACAATGAGATGATGATGGTGGGAAGAGTCCTCATCTTTCTGTACGATTATCATGCTCAAGTTATAAATTCCTAGTTTTGCCAAGGGTCTTGCATATGCCTGCTTGATTGTTTAATATATATCTTATTCTTCATGTTTATGAGATTCATCAACATTCTGTTTCTGTTTAAGGGCCCTGGAAACCATTAATAAACATGTGTTGTTTGATCACTTTATTCTTTTGGCATCTTGCTAATTTAACTTCTTCACTTTTTGAACTGCGCCATGTGATTTCTTTAGCCTCAACACATGTAGCATACAACTATAAAACACCATATACTTGATATATCATTTTTCAGTTATACGTGTAACATGCATTCATTTAATTCTACAAGTGAAGCACGTCAGTTCGTATATGTGATTCATACTTGTCTTTTACAAGAGAGATGACTAGAATTTGAATTTGCGTTGCCAATTTCGTGCAAAGTAGATATATAACCTCGTCTCCATAAGGATTGTGTGGGAATCAAAAGGTTAAGTAGGATTTAAATGCTCGACATATGTTGGCTGCTAAAGTGTGCTTCTTTACGACATTTTAGAACCTAATGGTAGCCTACTTATCTTGATATTCCTCTCTTCAAGTTTCTAACTAAAAAGTAACTGGTGCCCCTATTAATTCTTTTTTGTCAAATTTTCTTCCATATTTCGGAATCAAGAATGTTGAACCATTGATTTTTACACTTTGTATAATTCGAACCCAAGCTTTGATTTCTTTGAAAAGCCACACAATCACCATTCTCATTTGGAAAGAAAGGAATTATGGATTTTTGACGCTGCTCCAAATGTGATGGATGCAAGGATAGGGTTGGGACCTAAATTTGAGAATAAACCCTCTTCTCTTTTTTGTAAATTTATTCTTGGTGCATTTATTGTGTTGGGTTTTCTTTTCATGTGCTTGCCTTTAAATTTTTTGTTTTTAATACATTTGATATTCTTGTATGGATTTGCAAAATCCATATTGGTTCATGTTATTAGCCTCTTATTTTTGCAGGTATATCATAGAATAATTTGTTGAAAAATCTATATCATACAATCATGAATTATTTTATTTGTGAACTTTGAGGATTTAATTCTATGCTAAAATGCCAAACGGTTGTTTAGATGCCAATTTAAAATTCCTTTTCAAGAGGACTTGGTAAATCTTTTGTGAGTATTGAAATTCCATGAGTTGATAAATGTTTTTGAGGAACACATAATTTTTTTAACTTAAATAGTGTTTGAAGAACTTTTTAATTTCTATTTTTAAATAATATTATTGAAAATTAGTTTTTTTCCACTCAAAGATTTGTTTTCCTTGTCGAGTGTTCTTCTGTTATCAATTCATGTTCTCAAAATTGATTTTTATCTTTTACTTAAAAATTTATTTTTCTTGTCAAGTGTTTTACAGTAAATTCATATTTTCAAAATCAGCTTGAAGTGCACTTACAAATACTGAAGACTAATTAACAAAATAATTTCATTAGCAATAGATGAATTCATTTAATTGTTTTTGGATGAAAGCATGAAAATTTGTATGTTTTGGACTTTAAGTGAAATTTGTTGATGAATTTTATTTTCATAAAAAGCAACAGACTTTGAAACAATTTTTGAAACATTTTGAAAAGCATTCAGTTTATTGTTTCTGGTCAAATAGCGTTCATCACCATATTTGTTTAGATTTCCAAGAAAGTACATTATTAACTTTTCTTTTTGATAAGTGATTATTCTGCTGACACTTGTCAAGATGTGTTGAAAATTCTTTTAAGAAATTTTTACCATTAATTTTAAAACGAATAATGAGATTGGCATCTAGAACCGTTATGCAGTTTAGCATATGATATTTTATTTTTGAAGTTCACGAATGAACTAATTTGTGATTGTATGCTATAGAATTTCCACCAATTCTTAGATATACCTGCAAAGTTAAGATGTCGATGATATGAACAAATATGGTATTTTTGTAAAATTTGTACAAGAATCTTAAATGTATGACAAACAAAAAGTTTTTAGAAAGCAACATGAGAAAACAACCTAACACAATGAATAAATCGAGAATAAACCAACAAAAATAATGGAGGGTTATTTCTCATTTAGGCCTCAAATACAAACTGTCCTGCGCCCGTCATATTTAAAGCGGTCTCAAAATTCGTGATTCTATCCCTTCCAAATTAGAATGTTGAACGTGAGACTTTCATAGAAATCAGACACTTTTGGGTTTGAATTATACAGAGCAAATTGCAATGGTTTCAACTTTATTTGATTTCTAAATATGGAAAAAATTGATAAAGAAGAAATTGATGAGGACAAATGTTGCTTTTTTGGCTAGAAAAATGGCAGAGACGAATAGATAGATATATAGGTTATCATGTGGTTGTATATGATGTCAAAGTTGCACTCTTTTTTAAGTAGCCAATATGAAACAGTTGAGTGTTTGAATTTTCTATTTCAACCTTTTAAATTCTCGCATAGTTCTTAGAGAGAAGATGTTATTTATGTAAGTTGTTATTGCATGTCATTATATTGCATGTTTTTCTCTTTAATTGTTGATTCTGCACTTGTTTGTTCTTTCAGTTAACAACTTAATATCGGTGAAGATGATCTTGCACTAGTTTTCATGTCCACTCGCTGATTTGGAGTGTGAACCTTTTGCACCAGTTTTCATGCCGATCGGGTTCAAGTAGTTGGAAGTATGAGCTCGAAGAATTTGGCCTTCTTTGTACTATGTGAAAAATTATTGCCGGTTCCAACGGGTTTGACTTGTTTCTTAACCAAAGAAATGAAAATTTTGATTCAAAATCAATTTGTAGCTTTATATTTATTGCTTGATTAACTTCCAAAGCATATCAAAATAAGATCAACTCAACATTATACACAAATTGGTACATCATTGAAACTCAAATGGACTGTTTGTTGGGCATTTTTTTTATATACTTCTACCACTACTCTACTTACAATTGGAACACTTTTGAACTCTATTAACAATACGCAAAAAACACTGCCAAACAAAAAACAAATAAAAGAAAAGAAAACTCTTTATTATAGCTAGTCATAAAATATATTAAATTTGTGATATTATTTATGTTTCTGTCATCAAAACAAATTGATAATAATGATTGTAATTGATAAAGAAATTATTTACTTCTATTATTTGTAATTCGCTTTTTAAATTTAATTGATACTAGTCAATAGAATATATTTTTAAAAATTAAAATTTTGTATTTCGTATTCACCCATGATTATATTTCATTATTTTGAATCAAGTCAGTTAATATGAAAATAAAAATAGTAATATTCACAAATTCAATAGTAAAATAAAAATAATTAGTTAAAGCTCCTTATTTTGGAGAAGTTCCATTTAATAAAAGATTAACAATATAACTCAATAAGAGTACAATATGAAAATATGCTCCAATAAGGATATGAATGTTTTCTTGCAATTGGAATAAACACTTGAGAGATTCTCACTATTTTATATTTAATCATAAGTTATATTTTATTAGAATTCTGAAAATGATACGCATCCTTTATATTATGGAAAAAATTAAAAATAATTATCTAATATTAATACTCAAATAAATCAGTTATTCGGAAGCGACTTAATTTAAATTTTTCAACAATACTTTTCATTTATTAAAATTGAGGATATTTATTCTATATTATATTTTTATTTTTCCAAGTTTGGATTAGTATTTACGTGTTACTCATACGCTATTCATTTTAAATTTTATTGTGCCCTCTAGTATATTATGATGAAAATCAAAAGTACGTGAATTAAAGTACAATCTCAAAATAAATTTTTACTTTTCATATTAAAAAAAAAAATCAAGGAAAAACCGTATTTTTGGTCCATATGTTAGAGACTTTTTCAATATAGTCTCATTTGTTATGATCTTCTGAGAAAATTGCATCTCATAAATCGAAAAATTTCTCAATGTTAGTTCTCACGTACATTTGAGGGTTTTTCTACTTTTTTTTTTTCCGGCCAAAATTTTAAATTTACCCGAAACTTGCCAACGTGTAAATTAGTTGGTCCAATTTTCGGCCAATTAACCACGTGTCATGCGACATGGGAGAGTACGTGGCTTGTATGCTGACTGGGCAAACCCTTCTCTCTACAAAACTAAATTCATTTAAAAAATCTAAAAAAATTAAAAAAAAAATTGATTAGGAAAAAAAATGAGTTTATTACCTTGTAATCTTGACAGGAATGGAACCTCTTTCCTGGATTTTGATTATTCCAAGAGGTCCGAACCATTGTTTTCTTTCTAAAAAGTGGCCCTTCCATGGAAGAAGACATTGGAGCCGAGAGATAAGGGAGAAAAATGGGTTCGTGCAAAGCTTGGAGAGAAGAAAATATATTTTGTTGGTTAGAAAAAGTATTTTTTAGGGAAAAGTCACCTTTCCTCCCTCCAAGATATGGTCAACTTGTCTTCCACCTCATGATTTTAGCCACATAGGATTATAAATCAACAAAAACGCATCTAGGTGTCCAGCCATGTCACTTTTTCAATGCAAATTATAAATCTAATCCATCGGAGGACTAAATGTAATCAATTGTATAAGTTACTGGAGTTAATAAAAAATGGGCATACTTATAGGAATAAAACTAAAATTGGGCATACTTAAAGAACTAAAAAAATATTTTTTCCAGTAATAACATCTTCATCGTCCTCATTGTCGACTATTTTGGGATGATTTTATAATTGATTGATGTTGAACAAGTACTTAACAATAAATGAATAAAATAAAATAATATTTTGTTAATTGTCAAACTTTAGCGCATTGTAATTTGGGGAAATGAAGACAAACTAATAAGTGAAGAAAAGTTTTAAAAAAAAATAAATATCTATATATATATATATATATATATTACCGAGGTGGGTCCTTTAGGATTTAGGACTCACTATGGACCTGGACAGATCCTAATTTTAAGACCCACTACTTGTTCCGTTCTCCATTTTTTGAACTTGAACCCGCCTGAGTTCTATCGAGTTTCAGTTCAATTGCCACCGCCTAAACATCACGTACCATTTTGAAAATGTGAGTGAAAAAGCATGGGTCTGAGGGTAAATTGTGTATGAGAAGACAAACTTATAAATGAAGAATATATATATATATATATATATCACCAGAGTGGGTTCTAAGGATTGGGACCTGCATGGATCCATGCGGATCCTAATTTTAAAAATCCACCCTTAGTTCCATTTTCTATTTTTTTAAATTCGAACCAGCTCCAAATTTTATCGGGTTCTGGTCCAATTATCACCCGGAAACATCCCGTACCAATTATGTAATATGAAAAGCTATAACCAAAGAAAAAATATGTGAAAAAGAATTTTGGTTAATTGGGTCTCATGGTTAAGTTTAGGCCTACAGAAGGAAAGTTAGAAAATAGAAGGAAACAAAAAAAGGACAATGATTCCTATGTTGGGCCTTACATTGTGTTACAGTGAGATTTAGAAAAAAAATATATCTGTTGGTTGGGCCTTATAACTTGTTTTCAATAAACACAATTAAATCATTGGACTCTTTCAGCGAGGTTCAAGAAAGGAATATGACCGTTGGGCCCAATTATATTATAAAAGTAAATCACAATGGATGAAACAGATTTAGCGTTTAATAAGTTGGGAGCGTGGAGGATGCGGCTTCATATAGGTGTTCCGACAGGATTGATCATGGTGGCGACGCAACACTCAATTGTTGTCTTTTGAGTGATGGAGGATGATCGAAGCGGAGGCACTGAAGTTTATGATATAATTGAAGTTATTGCGAGATGGTAGTGAACTTTATTCGTTTGTGTTTGTTTTTTCTTGAAGTGCATGTAGCGTTGCTTAATGATTTATTGAAATCTTGTTGTTTTCTTGAAATCTTGAATTGATTATATGTGGTTTAATCCATGTCAAGATTTGATGAGTTCTTCAACTAACCATCCGCTTAATTATAGCACCAGATGATTAGACACAAGGAATGAAATCAACAAATAAATTATGAGACCCTTCTTCCTTTTGTAGCCGTTGGTGTAAATACAGCTGGGATTGTGTTGCAGCTATCAGAAGAGGAGCTCCAACATGGTTATGACATTAATATTGTGTGTTTGTATGCTTTATATTTGAGTTAAAAATATAAATTAATTCTCAAGTACAAATAATTTTTTTTTTTTACAAAACAATCTAAACAATTCAAAACAATTATACATTGGCAATAACATCTTCATCGTCCTCATTGTCGAGTATTTTGGGATGATTTTATAATTGATTGATGTTGAACAAATACTTAACAATAAATGAATAAAATAATATAATATTTTGTTAATGGTTAAACTTTAGCGCATTGTAATTTGGGGAAGTGAAGACAAACTAATAAGTGACGAAAAGTTTTCAAAAAATTATATATATATATATATAACCTGGGTCGGTCCTTAAGGATCTAGGAGTCACAATGGACCTAGACATATCCTAATTTTAAGAACCCGCTACTTGTTCTATTTTTAATATTTTGAACCTGAACCTGTCTGAGTTCTATCGAGTTCCGGTTCAATTGCCACCCCCTAAACATCACGTACGATTTTGAAAATGTGAGTGAAAAAGCACGGGCCTGAGGGTAAATTAGGTCTGAGAAGACAAACTTATAAATGAAGAAAAATTAATATGTATATATATATATATATATATATATTTCACCCAAGTGGGTTCTTAAGGATTGGGACCTGTATGAACCCATGCTAATCCTAATTTTAAAAACCTACCATTAGTTCCATTTTTTATTTTTTTGAATTCGAACCAGCTCCGAATTTTATCAAGTTCTGGTCCAATTACCACCCAAAAACATCCCGTACCAATTCTGTAATATGAAAAGCTATAACCAAAGAAAAAAGATGTGAAAAAGAATTTTGGTCAATTGGGTCTCAGGGTTAAATTTGGGCCTACAGAAGGAAAGTTTGAAAATAGAAGGAAATAAAAAAAGGACAATGATTCCTAGGGGTGGCAGATGAGTCGAGCCGGCTCGACTTTGAGCTCGACCCGAGCTCGAGCTCAAAGGAGGCTGTCAAGCTCGCGAGCTGGTGAATATATATATAATATATATATTTACATATATTTTTATTTTTGAATTCTTTATATATTTAATATTTGATCAGTTTTATAATGTAAATTGACCATATATTATAATTATTAATCAATATCATACATTTTATTTTAGATACTAATAAATTATGGTACTTTTATTTATTACATTAAATCTTCATACAAAAATAAATTTAATCAACAACTTAGTAAATTATAATATTTTTTATAATTAAAATTATTATTTAATATAATATATAGAACTTTATGTTATATTTTAATATATATTTGTATTACGTTAATATTTTTTAAATTGACAAGTAATTGACTTATGATTTTTTATTATTTATAAAATTATATCAAAATTTAGTAATTCCTATGAATTAATCTAAAAATCATAATTATAATAATAATAATAACAATAATAATAATGATGATGACGATGATGGCTGAACAATTCTAATTATTATTTTATTTTATACATAATAAGATTAAAAAGTTTAATCAATAATTACGATATCTTAAAATTCCTGTGTTGGGCCTCATAGTGTGTTACAATGAGATTCGGAAAAAATATATCCGTTTGTTGAGCCTTATAACGTGTTTTCAACATAATTTAACCGTTGGACTCTTTCAGCGAGGTTTAAGAAATGGAATATGACCGTTAGGCGCAACTATATTAAAAAGTAAATCAAGATGGATGAAACAGATTGAGTGCCTCATAAGTTAGGAGCGCGGAGGATGCGGCTTCGTATAGGTGTTCCGGCATGATTGATCATGGCGGCGACGCAACACTCAAATGTTGTCTTTTGAGTAATGGAGGCTGATCGAAGCGGCGACACTGAAGTTTCTGATCTAATAGAAGTTATTGCCAGATGGTAGTTAACCTTATTTGTTTATGTGTTTGGTTTTTCTTGATGTGCATGTAGCATTGCTTAATGATTTATGAAATCTTGTTTTTCTCTTGGAATCTTGAATTGATCATCTGGAGTTCAGTCCACTTCAAGATTTGATGCTTTCTTTAACTAACCATCTGCTTAGTTATAGCACCAGATTTCGTCAAGGTACTGGAAAATCATTGAAATGTACAATTAATTCTATTAGTGACTCCAGAACGAGAATCAGTTATGCTCTTTAAAATTACTGGGCAAAAAAAAATAAAAATAAAAAAGCAGTTGTCCAGGTGAACGCAAATATTTACTTTAAGTGTTCCACTAAATGGAGGTGATGGAGTGGTTTCCACCTCAACTAGCAAACATAATTACGTATCCTGTTACCCACATATTTGAGTTAAGGTTTGTGTGACTATACTCTTTTGGTCAAGGTGCCTAGCATGAGTAATGCAGTTAGATATCATTTCATGTTATAAGTTACGTCACTGGTTCTGTGGATCTGGTTTTTCTCCTAGTGAAAGTACTAACCAAGAATTGTATAGCATTTCATGATATAAGCCACGTCAAGGTGCTTTTCATATAGTGCTCAAACTTTTCCATTGATTTTACAAAATGTGCTGGGCTTTACAATGTGTTACAGTGAAATTCAATGAAATATATCCATTGGTTAGACTTTTTTCAGTGAGGTTCAAGAAACGTAAAATGACTGTTGGGCCCAATTATATTATAAAAGTAAATCAAGATGGATGAAACAATTTAGCGCTTACTAAGTTGGGAGCGCGGAGGATGCGGCTTCATATAGGTTTACTTTTGAATATATATTTCCGAGTTGGGGAGACGCTTCACTAGAGAGAACTCGTAGCCACTAGGGAGCCCTAGCCTCCAGGAAGTCCAGGGCTTTGAGGGGACGTGCCTTGCATTGTGTCTCCCATGCTGGAGAAGAGGTACACTTGAAAAAACCAAGCATATGCCGCGTGGGGGTGGCTAAGTGCAGGTCTTGGGCCAATCATCCTCATTGGACCATGTTCTTGGGCTGTATCAATGAATATCTTTGTAGTCGTGTATTTTATTTTATATCAAAATTATTTTGCTTTAGAATAATTACATTGATATTTGACATAATATTATAAAGTATTATAATACATATAAGAAGTTGTTCGATTTTGTCCAATGCAATAAATATATAAAATCTAATTTTGTCATATTTTAAAGTTTAAATTATAAAAGTAATTATATCAACATAATTAATTAAACTTGTACTCCTCAATAAATTACACATTGTCGAATCGTAATGATCTTTGTTGTGCTCTTCTGGTTATATTATTTTTAGTTAAAAGTATTAGATCATTTATGTTAATTATCAACTTATTTAACTCACTGAAAAATTAGATAGAATAATTATTAATCCCACGTGAATTTAATTGAATATATTTAGTCTCTATATTCTTTTATTACATATAAAATAAAATTGGTATACTAATTTAATGTTTTAGTGACTTTTTGTACACCTATATTTTTGTTTATAAGGAATATAAATATGTGATGCTCATACTCTTAAAATAGTATATTTGTATGTATTTATATATAAAATGTAGACAAGATATATAAATATATAGATAAAATATTTGGATTTTAATTGATGTACATACAAAATTAATTAATAATTTTAGAACTCAATGAACCTATTTTATTAAATTTGTTACAAGATTGTACAAATTCAATGTTTTCAATTAATATATTTATTAAATTAAGTTAAATAAAAATATTATTAATAAATAAATACACTAAAATTAATAAAATAATGGAATCAACAAATGGTAGGCAGTGCAGAAGAAGAAGAAGAAGAAAACGACTAACACTTTTATTAGTTGTTTTTATTTAACTGGCAACTCTGTCTTGTAAAGTTGCTATCGCGCTTCTTCTTTGCCAGAATACCCAACTAGCCGTTGGGAAGAGATTAAGATTAGGTGCAGTTGGGCTCTGTATATATACTGCCCTTCTTCTTAAATCTTGAAATTATCTTCTGCATCTTTCTTTCATCTTCTTGTTTACTCTCAACTTCTACACACATCAAACACTCACACATATATATTTGATTTCTGTTTAGTTCCATCCGTCTATCATGACGACGAAGAGTGTGATTATCTCTTCAAGGCAGGGGACTCGGCAGTCGGGATAGAGGAGGTTCGTGAAGAACGACTTGTGCTTAGAGTCCAAACAAACCATTGGAGTTGGGTTTGCGTACCGGAATTTTTATGCTTATTTCATTCTTTCTTAACGTATGGATGCAGATTTTGGAGTACCCAACAAAAGGTTCGTTTACTTTGTTTTCTCCGATCAATTACCATAGACCTGAGGTATGACAAATAACAAGGCCCTTTTCCTTTCAAGAAATTTAAGGTTTTTGTCAAGTATTTTGAACTCAAAGATTCAAGAAATTTAAGGTTTCTGTCAAGAAATCATGGATTCTTCAACTCAAAAGATTCGACAAGTCCATGTTTTTGTCATGAATTTCAAGAAACAAACAGTTTTGGTTTTCTTCGTCCCATAGCTAATGTGTGCATTATGGGTAACTGTTATTTGCTGGGAAACAACTGAGGGATGGTAGGACTTCCAAACAAACCATTGGAATTTTTATGCTTATTTCATTCTTTCTTAACGTATGGATGCAGATTTTGGAGTACCCAACAAAAGGTTCGTTTACTTTGTTTTCTCCGATCAATTACCATAGACCTGAGGTATGACAAATAACAAGGCCCTTTTCCTTTCAAGAAATTTAAGGTTTTTGTCAAGTATTTTGAACTCAAAGATTCAAGAAATTTAAGGTTTCTGTCAAGAAATCATGGATTCTTCAACTCAAAAGATTCGACAAGTCCATGTTTTTGTCATGAATTTCAAGAAACAAACAGTTTTGGTTTTCTTCGTCCCATAGCTAATGTGTGCATTATGGGTAACTGTTATTTGCTGGGAAACAACTGAGGGATGGTAGGACTTCCAAACAAACCATTGGAATTTTTATGCTTATTTCATTCTTTCTTAACGTATGGATGCAGATTTTGGAGTACCCAACAAAAGGTTCGTTTACTTTGTTTTCTCCGATCAATTACCATAGACCTGAGGTATGACAAATAACAAGGCCCTTTTCCTTTCCATTCAAAGATTCAAGAAATTTAAGGTTTTTGAATTCCACATGTGGGTAATGATATTATGACAAGTGTTGTTTGTTGTGGATTTAGCCTGTTTGTATCTTGTTTGCTTTGTTATCTATTGTGCATATAAGCCATCTTTTGGCTGTATCTACGTGGCTCTTTTTGCCAGTTTTGGTTTCTGTTCTTGAAAGTCATGATTACAAACACCCTCATTATGAAGTTTTCTTTGGTTTCCAATAATTCTCTTAGTTAGTTTTGTTATAATCATAATTGTTTTCTTGCTGCTGTAATCTTACCTTAGTTCTACGATGTATCCCTGAACTTTTCGACAATGAGATGATGATGGTGGGAAGAGTCCTCATCTTTCTGTACGATTATCATGCTCAAGTTATAAATTCCTAGTTTTGCCAAGGGTCTTGCATATGCCTGCTTGATTGTTTAATATATATCTTATTCTTCATGTTTATGAGATTCATCAACATTCTGTTTCTGTTTAAGGGCCCTGGAAACCATTAATAAACATGTGTTGTTTGATCACTTTATTCTTTTGGCATCTTGCTAATTTAACTTCTTCACTTTTTGAACTGCGCCATGTGATTTCTTTAGCCTCAACACATGTAGCATACAACTATAAAACACCATATACTTGATATATCATTTTTCAGTTATACGTGTAACATGCATTCATTTAATTCTACAAGTGAAGCACGTCAGTTCGTATATGTGATTCATACTTGTCTTTTACAAGAGAGATGACTAGAATTTGAATTTGCGTTGCCAATTTCGTGCAAAGTAGATATATAACCTCGTCTCCATAAGGATTGTGTGGGAATCAAAAGGTTAAGTAGGATTTAAATGCTCGACATATGTTGGCTGCTAAAGTGTGCTTCTTTACGACATTTTAGAACCTAATGGTAGCCTACTTATCTTGATATTCCTCTCTTCAAGTTTCTAACTAAAAAGTAACCGGTGCCCCTATTAATTCTTTTTTGTCAAATTTTCTTCCATATTTCGGAATCAAGAATGTTGAACCATTGATTTTTACACTTTGTATAATTCGAACCCAAGCTTTGATTTCTTTGAAAAGCCACACAATCACCATTCTCATTTGGAAAGAAAGGAATTATGGATTTTTGACGCTGCTCCAAATGTGATGGATGCAAGGATAGGGTTGGGACCTAAATTTGAGAATAAACCCTCTTCTCTTTTTTGTAAATTTATTCTTGGTGCATTTATTGTGTTGGGTTTTCTTTTCATGTGCTTGCCTTTAAATTTTTTGTTTTTAATACATTTGATATTCTTGTATGGATTTGCAAAATCCATATTGGTTCATGTTATTAGCCTCTTATTTTTGCAGGTATATCATAGAATAATTTGTTGAAAAATCTATATCATACAATCATGAATTATTTTATTTGTGAACTTTGAGGATTTAATTCTATGCTAAAATGCCAAACGGTTGTCTAGATGCCAATTTAAAATTCCTTTTCAAGAGGACTTGGTAAATCTTTTGTGAGTATTGAAATTTCATGAGTTGATAAATGTTTTTGAGGAACACATAATTTTTTTAACTTAAATAGTGTTTGAAGAACTTTTTAATTTCTATTTTTAAATAATATTATTGAAAATTAGTTTTTTTCCACTCAAAGATTTGTTTTCCTTGTCGAGTGTTCTTCTGTTATCAATTCATGTTCTCAAAATCGATTTTTATCTTTTACTTAAAAATTTATTTTTCTTGTCAAGTGTTTTACATTAAATTCATATTTTCAAAATCAGCTTGAAGTGCACTTACAAATACTGAAGACTAATTAACAAAATAATTTCATTAGCAATAGATGAATTCATTTAATTGTTTTTGGATGAAAGCATGAAAATTTGTATGTTTTGGACTTTAAGTGAAATTCGTTGATGAATTTTATTTTCATAAAAAAGCAACAGACTTTGAAACAATTTTTGAAACATTTTGAAAAGCATTCAGTTTATTGTTTCTGGTCAAATAGCGTTCATCACCATATTTGTTTAGATTTCCAAGAAAGTACATTATTAACTTTTCTTTTTGATAAGTGATTATTCTGCTGACACTTGTCAAGATGTGTTGAAAATTCTTTTAAGAAATTTTTACCATTAATTTTAAAACGAATAATGAGATTGGCATCTAGAACCGTTATGCAGTTTAGCATATGATATTTTATTTTTGAAGTTCACGAATGAACTAATTTGTGATTGTATGCTATAGAATTTCCACCAATTCTTAGATATACCTGCAAAGTTAAGATGTCGATGATATGAACAAATATGGTATTTTTGTAAAATTTGTACAAGAATCTTAAATGTATGACAAACAAAAAGTTTTTAGAAAGCAACATGAGAAAACAACCTAACACAATGAATAAATCGAGAATAAACCAACAAAAATAATGGAGGGTTATTTCTCATTTAGGCCTCAAATACAAACTGTCCTGCGCCCGTCATATTTAAAGCGGTCTCAAAATTCGTGATTCTATCCCTTCCAAATTAGAATGTTGAACGTGAGACTTTCATAGAAATCAGACACTTTTGGGTTTGAATTATACAGAGCAAATTGCAATGGTTTCAACTTTATTTGATTTCTAAATATGGAAAAAATTGATAAAGAAGAAATTGATGAGGACAAATGTTGCTTTTTTGGCTAGAAAAATGGCAGAGACGAATAGATAGATATATAGGTTATCATGTGGTTGTATATGATGTCAAAGTTGCACTCTTTTTTAAGTAGCCAATATGAAACAGTTGAGTGTTTGAATTTTCTATTTCAACCTTTTAAATTCTCGCATAGTTCTTAGAGAGAAGATGTTATTTATGTAAGTTGTTATTGCATGTCATTATATTGCATGTTTTTCTCTTTAATTGTTGATTCTGCACTTGTTTGTTCTTTCAGTTAACAACTTAATATCGGTGAAGATGATCTTGCACTAGTTTTCATGTCCACTCGCTGATTTGGAGTGTGAACCTTTTGCACCAGTTTTCATGCCGATCGGGTTCAAGTAGTTGGAAGTATGAGCTCGAAGAATTTGGCCTTCTTTGTACTATGTGAAAAATTATTGCCGGTTCCAACGGGTTTGACTTGTTTCTTAACCAAAGAAATGAAAATTTTGATTCAAAATCAATTTGTAGCTTTATATTTATTGCTTGATTAACTTCCAAAGCATATCAAAATAAGATCAACTCAACATTATACACAAATTGGTACATCATTGAAACTCAAATGGACTGTTTGTTGGGCATTTTTTTTATATACTTCTACCACTACTCTACTTACAATTGGAACACTTTTGAACTCTATTAACAATACGCAAAAAACACTGCCAAACAAAAAACAAATAAAAGAAAAGAAAACTCTTTATTATAGCTAGTCATAAAATATATTAAATTTGTGATATTATTTATGTTTCTGTCATCAAAACAAATTGATAATAATGATTGTAATTGATAAAGAAATTATTTACTTCTATTATTTGTAATTCGCTTTTTAAATTTAATTGATACTAGTCAATAGAATATATTTTTAAAAATTAAAATTTTGTATTTCGTATTCACCCATGATTATATTTCATTATTTTGAATCAAGTCAGTTAATATGAAAATAAAAATAGTAATATTCACAAATTCAATAGTAAAATAAAAATAATTAGTTAAAGCTCCTTATTTTGGAGAAGTTCCATTTAATAAAAGATTAACAATATAACTCAATAAGAGTACAATATGAAAATATGCTCCAATAAGGATATGAATGTTTTCTTGCAATTGGAATAAACACTTGAGAGATTCTCACTATTTTATATTTAATCATAAGTTATATTTTATTAGAATTCTGAAAATGATACGCATCCTTTATATTATGGAAAAAATTAAAAATAATTATCTAATATTAATACTCAAATAAATCAGTTATTCGGAAGCGACTTAATTTAAATTTTTCAACAATACTTTTCATTTATTAAAATTGAGGATATTTATTCTATATTATATTTTTATTTTTCCAAGTTTGGATTAGTATTTACGTGTTACTCATACGCTATTCATTTTAAATTTTATTGTGCCCTCTAGTATATTATGATGAAAATCAAAAGTACGTGAATTAAAGTACAATCTCAAAATAAATTTTTACTTTTCATATTAAAAAAAAAAATCAAGGAAAAACCGTATTTTTGGTCCATATGTTAGAGACTTTTTCAATATAGTCTCATTTGTTATGATCTTCTGAGAAAATTGCATCTCATAAATCGAAAAATTTCTCAATGTTAGTTCTCACGTACATTTGAGGGTTTTTCTACTTTTTTTTTTTCCGGCCAAAATTTTAAATTTACCCGAAACTTGCCAACGTGTAAATTAGTTGGTCCAATTTTCGGCCAATTAACCACGTGTCATGCGACATGGGAGAGTACGTGGCTTGTATGCTGACTGGGCAAACCCTTCTCTCTACAAAACTAAATTCATTTAAAAAATCTAAAAAAATTAAAAAAAAAATTGATTAGGAAAAAAAATGAGTTTATTACCTTGTAATCTTGACAGGAATGGAACCTCTTTCCTGGATTTTGATTATTCCAAGAGGTCCGAACCATTGTTTTCTTTCTAAAAAGTGGCCCTTCCATGGAAGAAGACATTGGAGCCGAGAGATAAGGGAGAAAAATGGGTTCGTGCAAAGCTTGGAGAGAAGAAAATATATTTTGTTGGTTAGAAAAAGTATTTTTTAGGGAAAAGTCACCTTTCCTCCCTCCAAGATATGGTCAACTTGTCTTCCACCTCATGATTTTAGCCACATAGGATTATAAATCAACAAAAACGCATCTAGGTGTCCAGCCATGTCACTTTTTCAATGCAAATTATAAATCTAATCCATCGGAGGACTAAATGTAATCAATTGTATAAGTTACTGGAGTTAATAAAAAATGGGCATACTTATAGGAATAAAACTAAAATTGGGCATACTTAAAGAACTAAAAAAATATTTTTTCCAGTAATAACATCTTCATCGTCCTCATTGTCGAGTATTTTGGGATGATTTTATAATTGATTGATGTTGAACAAGTACTTAACAATAAATGAATAAAATAAAATAATATTTTGTTAATGGTCAAACTTTTGCGCATTGTAATTTGGGGAAATGAAGACAAACTAATAAGTGAAGAAAAGTTTTAAAAAAAATAAATATCTATATATATGTATATATATATATATATATATTACCGAGGTGGGTCCTTTAGGATTTAGGACTCACTATGGACCTGGACAGATCCTAATTTTAAGACCCACTACTTGTTCCGTTCTCCATTTTTTGAACTTGAACCCGCCTGAGTTCTATCGAGTTTCAGTTCAATTGCCACCGCCTAAACATCACGTACCATTTTGAAAATGTGAGTGAAAAAGCATGGGTCTGAGGATAAATTGTGTATGAGAAGACAAACTTATAAATGAAGAATATATATATATATATATATCACCAGAGTGGGTTCTAAGGATTGGGACCTGCATGGATCCATGCGGATCCTAATTTTAAAAATCCACCCTTAGTTCCATTTTTTATTTTTTTAAATTCGAACCAGCTCCAAATTTTATCGGGTTCTGGTCCAATTATCACCCGGAAACATCCCGTACCAATTATGTAATATGAAAAGCTATAACCAAAAAAAAAATATGTGAAAAAGAATTTTGGTTAATTGGGTCTCATGGTTAAGTTTAGGCCTACAGAAGGAAAGTTAGAAAATAGAAGGAAACAAAAAAAGGACAATGATTCCTATGTTGGGCCTTACATTGTGTTACAGTGAGATTCAGAAAAAAAATATATCTGTTGGTTGGGCCTTATAACTTGTTTTCAATAAACACAATTAAATCATTGGACTCTTTCAGCGAGGTTCAAGAAAGGAATATGACCGTTGGGCCCAATTATATTATAAAAGTAAATCACAATGGATGAAACAGATTTAGCGCTTAATAAGTTGGGAGCGTGGAGGATGCGGCTTCATATAGGTGTTCCGACAGGATTGATCATGGTGGCGACGCAACACTCAATTGTTGTCTTTTGAGTGATGGAGGATGATCGAAGCGGAGGCACGGAAGTTTATGATATAATTGAAGTTATTGCGAGATGGTAGTGAACTTTATTCGTTTGTGTTTGTTTTTTCTTGAAGTGCATGTAGCGTTGCTTAATGATTTATTGAAATCTTGTTGTTTTCTTGAAATCTTGAATTGATTATATGTGGTTTAATCCATTTCAAGATTTGATGAGTTCTTCAACTAACCATCCGCTTAATTATAGCACCAGATGATTAGACACAAGGAATGAAATCAACAAATAAATTATGAGACCCTTGTTCCTTTTGTAGCCGTTGGTGTAAATACAGCTGGGATTGTATTGCAGCTATCAGAAGAGGAGCTCCAACATGGTTATGACATTAATATTGTGTGTTTGTATGCTTTATATTTGAGTTAAAAATATAAATTAATTCTCAAGTACAAATAATTTTTTTTTTTAACAAAACAATCTAAACAATTCAAAACAATTATACATTGGCAATAACATCTTCATCGTCCTCATTGTCGAGTATTTTGGGATGATTTTATAATTGATTGATGTTGAACAAATACTTAACAATAAATGAATAAAATAATATAATATTTTGTTAATGGTTAAACTTTAGCGCATTGTAATTTGGGGAAGTGAAGACAAACTAATAAGTGACGAAAAGTTTTCAAAAAATTATATATATATATATATATATATATATATATTACCTGGGTGGGTCCTTAAGGATCTAGGAGTCACAATGGACCTAGACATATCCTAATTTTAAGAACCCGCTACTTGTTCTATTTTTAATATTTTGAACCTGAACCTGTCTGAGTTCTATCGAGTTCCGGTTCAATTGCCACCCCCTAAACATCACGTACGATTTTGAAAATGTGAGTGAAAAAGCACGGGCCTGAGGGTAAATTAGGTCTGAGAAGACAAACTTATAAATGAAGAAAAATTAATATGTATATATATATATATATATTTCACCCAAGCGGGTTCTTAAGGATTGGGACCTGTATGAACCCATGCTAATCCTAATTTTAAAAACCTACCATTAGTTCCATTTTTTATTTTTTTGAATTCGAACCAGCTCCGAATTTTATCAGGTTCTGGTCCAATTACCACCCAAAAACATCCCGTACCAATTCTGTAATATGAAAAGCTATAACCAAAGAAAAAAGATGTGAAAAAGAATTTTGGTCAATTGGGTCTCAGGGTTAAATTTGGGCCTACAGAAGGAAAGTTTGAAAATAGAAGGAAATAAAAAAAGGACAATGATTCCTAGGGGTGGCAGATGAGTCGAGCCGGCTCGACTTTGAGCTCGACCCGAGCTCGAGCTCAAAGGAGGCTGTCCAGCTCGCGAGCTGGTGAATATATATATATATATTTACATATATTTTTATTTTTGAATTCTTTATATATTTAATATTTGATCAGTTTTATAATATAAATTGACCATATATTATAATTATTAATCAATATCATACATTTTATTTTAGATAATAATAAATTATGGTACTTTTATTTATACATTAAATCTTCATACAAAAATAAATTTAATCAACAACTTAGTAAATTATAATATTTTTTATAATTAAAATTATTATTTAATATAATATATAGAACTTTATGTTATATTTTAATATATATTTGTATTACGTTAATATTTTTTAAATTGACAAGTAATTGACTTATGATTTTTTATTATTTATAAAATTATATCAAAATTTAGTAATTCCTATGAATTAATCTAAAAATCATAATTATAATAATAAAAATAACAATAATAATAATGATGATGACGATGATGGCTGAACAATTTTAATTATTATTTTATTTTATACATAATAAGATTAAAAAGTTTAATCAATAATTACGATATCTTAAAATTCCTGTGTTGGGCCTCATAGTGTGTTACAATGAGATTTGCAAAAAATATATCCGTTTGTTGAGCCTTATAACGTGTTTTCAACATAATTTAACCGTTGGACTCTTTCAGCGAGGTTTAAGAAATGGAATATGACCGTTAGGCGCAATTATATTAAAAAGTAAATCAAGATGGATGAAACAGATTGAGTGCCTCATAAGTTAGGAGCGCGGAGGATGCGGCTTCGTATAGGTGTTCCGGCATGATTGATCATGGCGGCGACGCAACACTCAAATGTTGTCTTTTGAGTAATGGAGGCTGATTGAAGCGGCGACACTGAAGTTTCTGATCTAATAGAAGTTATTGCCAGATGGTAGTTAACCTTATTTGTTTATGTGTTTGGTTTTTCTTGATGTGCATGTAGCATTGCTTAATGATTTATGAAATCTTGTTTTTTTCTTGGAATCTTGAATTGATCATCTGTAGTTCAGTCCACTTCAAGATTTGATGCTTTCTTTAACTAACCATCTGCTTAGTTATAGCACCAGATTTCGTCAAGGTACTGGAAAATCATTGAAATGTACAATTAATTCTATTAGTGACTCCAGAACGAGAATCAGTTATGCTCTTTAAAATTACTGGGCAAAAAAAAATAAAAATAAAAAAGCAGTTGTCCAGGTGAACGCAAATATTTACTTTAAGTGTTCCACTAAATGGAGGTGATGGAGTGGTTTCCACCTCAACTAGCAAACATAATTACGTATCCTGTTACCCACATATTTGAGTTAAGGTTTGTGTGACTACACTCTTTTGGTCAAGGTGCCTAGCATGAGTAATGCAGTTAGATATCATTTCATGTTATAAGTTACGTCACTGGTTCTGTGGATCTGGTTTTTCTCCTAGTGAAAGTACTAACCAAGAATTGTATAGCATTTCATGATATAAGCCACGTCAAGGTGCTTTTCATATAGTGCTCAAACTTTTCCATTGATTTTACAAAATGTGCTGGGCTTTACAATGTGTTACAGTGAAATTCAATGAAATATATCCATTGGTTAGACTTTTTTCAGTGAGGTTCAAGAAACGTAAAATGACTGTTGGGCCCAATTATATTATAAAAGTAAATCAAGATGGATGAAACAATTTAGCGCTTACTAAGTTGGGAGCGCGGAGGATGCGGCTTCATATAGGTTTACTTTTGAATATATATTTCCGAGTTGGGGAGACGCTTCACTAGAGAGAACTCGTAGCCACTAGGGAGCCCTAGCCTCCAGGAAGTCCAGGGCTTTGAGGGGACGTGCCTTGCATTGTGTCTCCCATGCTGGAGAAGAGGTACACTTGAAAAAACCAAGCATATGCCGCGTGGGGGTGGCTAAGTGCAGGTCTTGGGCCAATCATCCTCATTGGACCATGTTCTTGGGCTGTATCAATGAATATCTTTGTAGTCGTGTATTTTATTTTATATCAAAATTATTTTGCTTTAGAATAATTACATTGATATTTGACATAATATTATAAAGTATTATAATACATATAAGAAGTTGTTCGATTTTGTCCAATGCAATAAATATATAAAATCTAATTTTGTCATATTTTAAAGTTTAAATTATAAAAGTAATTATATCAACATAATTAATTAAACTTGTACTCCTCAATAAATTACACATTGTCGAATCGTAATGATCTTTGTTGTGCTCTTCTGGTTATATTATTTTTAGTTAAAAGTATTAGATCATTTATGTTAATTATCAACTTATTTAACTCACTGAAAAATTAGATAGAATAATTATTAATCCCACGTGAATTTAATTGAATATATTTAGTCTCTATATTCTTTTATTACATATAAAATAAAATTGGTATACTAATTTAATGTTTTAGTGACTTTTTGTACACCTATATTTTTGTTTATAAGGAATATAAATATGTGATGCTCATACTCTTAAAATAGTATATTTGTATGTATTTATATATAAAATGTAGACAAGATATATAAATATATAGATAAAATATTTGGATTTTAATTGATGTACATACAAAATTAATTAATAATTTTAGAACTCAATGAACCTATTTTATTAAATTTGTTACAAGATTGTACAAATTCAATGTTTTCAATTAATATATTTATTAAATTAAGTTAAATAAAAATATTATTAATAAATAAATACACTAAAATTAATAAAATAATGGAATCAACAAATGGTAGGCAGTGCAGAAGAAGAAGAAGAAGAAAACGACTAACACTTTTATTAGTTGTTTTTATTTAACTGGCAACTCTGTCTTGTAAAGTTGCTATCGCGCTTCTTCTTTGCCAGAATACCCAACTAGCCGTTGGGAAGAGATTAAGATTAGGTGCAGTTGGGCTCTGTATATATACTGCCCTTCTTCTTAAATCTTGAAATTATCTTCTGCATCTTTCTTTCATCTTCTTGTTTACTCTCAACTTCTACACACATCAAACACTCACACATATATATTTGATTTCTGTTTAGTTCCATCCGTCTATCATGACGACGAAGAGTGTGATTATCTCTTCAAGGCAGGGGACTCGGCAGTCGGGATAGAGGAGGTTCGTGAAGAACGACTTGTGCTTAGAGTCCAAACAAACCATTGGAGTTGGGTTTGCGTACCGGAATTTTTATGCTTATTTCATTCTTTCTTAACGTATGGATGCAGATTTTGGAGTACCCAACAAAAGGTTCGTTTACTTTGTTTTCTCCGATCAATTACCATAGACCTGAGGTATGACAAATAACAAGGCCCTTTTCCTTTCAAGAAATTTAAGGTTTTTGTCAAGTATTTTGAACTCAAAGATTCAAGAAATTTAAGGTTTCTGTCAAGAAATCATGGATTCTTCAACTCAAAAGATTCGACAAGTCCATGTTTTTGTCATGAATTTCAAGAAACAAACAGTTTTGGTTTTCTTCGTCCCATAGCTAATGTGTGCATTATGGGTAACTGTTATTTGCTGGGAAACAACTGAGGGATGGTAGGACTTCCAAACAAACCATTGGAATTTTTATGCTTATTTCATTCTTTCTTAACGTATGGATGCAGATTTTGGAGTACCCAACAAAAGGTTCGTTTACTTTGTTTTCTCCGATCAATTACCATAGACCTGAGGTATGACAAATAACAAGGCCCTTTTCCTTTCAAGAAATTTAAGGTTTTTGTCAAGTATTTTGAACTCAAAGATTCAAGAAATTTAAGGTTTCTGTCAAGAAATCATGGATTCTTCAACTCAAAAGATTCGACAAGTCCATGTTTTTGTCATGAATTTCAAGAAACAAACAGTTTTGGTTTTCTTCGTCCCATAGCTAATGTGTGCATTATGGGTAACTGTTATTTGCTGGGAAACAACTGAGGGATGGTAGGACTTCCAAACAAACCATTGGAATTTTTATGCTTATTTCATTCTTTCTTAACGTATGGATGCAGATTTTGGAGTACCCAACAAAAGGTTCGTTTACTTTGTTTTCTCCGATCAATTACCATAGACCTGAGGTATGACAAATAACAAGGCCCTTTTCCTTTCCATTCAAAGATTCAAGAAATTTAAGGTTTTTGAATTCCACATGTGGGTAATGATATTATGACAAGTGTTGTTTGTTGTGGATTTAGCCTGTTTGTATCTTGTTTGCTTTGTTATCTATTGTGCATATAAGCCATCTTTTGGCTGTATCTACGTGGCTCTTTTTGCCAGTTTTGGTTTCTGTTCTTGAAAGTCATGATTACAAACACCCTCATTATGAAGTTTTCTTTGGTTTCCAATAATTCTCTTAGTTAGTTTTGTTATAATCATAATTGTTTTCTTGCTGCTGTAATCTTACCTTAGTTCTACGATGTATCCCTGAACTTTTCGACAATGAGATGATGATGGTGGGAAGAGTCCTCATCTTTCTGTACGATTATCATGCTCAAGTTATAAATTCCTAGTTTTGCCAAGGGTCTTGCATATGCCTGCTTGATTGTTTAATATATATCTTATTCTTCATGTTTATGAGATTCATCAACATTCTGTTTCTGTTTAAGGGCCCTGGAAACCATTAATAAACATGTGTTGTTTGATCACTTTATTCTTTTGGCATCTTGCTAATTTAACTTCTTCACTTTTTGAACTGCGCCATGTGATTTCTTTAGCCTCAACACATGTAGCATACAACTATAAAACACCATATACTTGATATATCATTTTTCAGTTATACGTGTAACATGCATTCATTTAATTCTACAAGTGAAGCACGTCAGTTCGTATATGTGATTCATACTTGTCTTTTACAAGAGAGATGACTAGAATTTGAATTTGCGTTGCCAATTTCGTGCAAAGTAGATATATAACCTCGTCTCCATAAGGATTGTGTGGGAATCAAAAGGTTAAGTAGGATTTAAATGCTCGACATATGTTGGCTGCTAAAGTGTGCTTCTTTACGACATTTTAGAACCTAATGGTAGCCTACTTATCTTGATATTCCTCTCTTCAAGTTTCTAACTAAAAAGTAACTGGTGCCCCTATTAATTCTTTTTTGTCAAATTTTCTTCCATATTTCGGAATCAAGAATGTTGAACCATTGATTTTTACACTTTGTATAATTCGAACCCAAGCTTTGATTTCTTTGAAAAGCCACACAATCACCATTCTCATTTGGAAAGAAAGGAATTATGGATTTTTGACGCTGCTCCAAATGTGATGGATGCAAGGATAGGGTTGGGACCTAAATTTGAGAATAAACCCTCTTCTCTTTTTTGTAAATTTATTCTTGGTGCATTTATTGTGTTGGGTTTTCTTTTCATGTGCTTGCCTTTAAATTTTTTGTTTTTAATACATTTGATATTCTTGTATGGATTTGCAAAATCCATATTGGTTCATGTTATTAGCCTCTTATTTTTGCAGGTATATCATAGAATAATTTGTTGAAAAATCTATATCATACAATCATGAATTATTTTATTTGTGAACTTTGAGGATTTAATTCTATGCTAAAATGCCAAACGGTTGTTTAGATGCCAATTTAAAATTCCTTTTCAAGAGGACTTGGTAAATCTTTTGTGAGTATTGAAATTCCATGAGTTGATAAATGTTTTTGAGGAACACATAATTTTTTTAACTTAAATAGTGTTTGAAGAACTTTTTAATTTCTATTTTTAAATAATATTATTGAAAATTAGTTTTTTTCCACTCAAAGATTTGTTTTCCTTGTCGAGTGTTCTTCTGTTATCAATTCATGTTCTCAAAATTGATTTTTATCTTTTACTTAAAAATTTATTTTTCTTGTCAAGTGTTTTACAGTAAATTCATATTTTCAAAATCAGCTTGAAGTGCACTTACAAATACTGAAGACTAATTAACAAAATAATTTCATTAGCAATAGATGAATTCATTTAATTGTTTTTGGATGAAAGCATGAAAATTTGTATGTTTTGGACTTTAAGTGAAATTTGTTGATGAATTTTATTTTCATAAAAAGCAACAGACTTTGAAACAATTTTTGAAACATTTTGAAAAGCATTCAGTTTATTGTTTCTGGTCAAATAGCGTTCATCACCATATTTGTTTAGATTTCCAAGAAAGTACATTATTAACTTTTCTTTTTGATAAGTGATTATTCTGCTGACACTTGTCAAGATGTGTTGAAAATTCTTTTAAGAAATTTTTACCATTAATTTTAAAACGAATAATGAGATTGGCATCTAGAACCGTTATGCAGTTTAGCATATGATATTTTATTTTTGAAGTTCACGAATGAACTAATTTGTGATTGTATGCTATAGAATTTCCACCAATTCTTAGATATACCTGCAAAGTTAAGATGTCGATGATATGAACAAATATGGTATTTTTGTAAAATTTGTACAAGAATCTTAAATGTATGACAAACAAAAAGTTTTTAGAAAGCAACATGAGAAAACAACCTAACACAATGAATAATTCGAGAATAAACCAACAAAAATAATGGAGGGTTATTTCTCATTTAGGCCTCAAATATAAACTGTCCTGCACCCGTCATATTTAAAGCGGTCTCAAAATTCGTGATTCTATCCCTTCCAAATTAGAATGTTGAACGTGAGACTTTCATAGAAATCAGACACTTTTGAGTTTGAATTATACAGAGCAAATTGCAATGGTTTCAACTTTACTTGATTTCTAAATATGGAAAAAATTGATAAAGAAGAAATTGATGAGGACAAATGTTGCTTTTTTGGCTAGAAAAATGGCAGAGACGAATAGATAGATATATAGGTTATCATGTGGTTGTATATGATGTCAAAGTTGCACTCTTTTTTAAGTAGCCAATATGAAACAGTTGAGTGTTTGAATTTTCTATTTCAACCTTTTAAATTCTCGCATAGTTCTTAGAGAGAAGATGTTATTTATGTAAGTTGTTATTGCATGTCATTATATTGCATGTTTTTCTCTTTAATTGTTGATTCTGCACTTGTTTGTTCTTTCAGTTAACAACTTAATATCGGTGAAGATGATCTTGCACTAGTTTTCATGTCCACTCGCTGATTTGGAGTGTGAACCTTTTGCACCAGTTTTCATGCCGATCGGGTTCAAGTAGTTGGAAGTATGAGCTCGAAGAAATCAGCGACCATCTTTATTGTAAATAAGAATCAAGTGTGTTTGGTACTTTGGCCTTCTTTGTACTATGTGAAAAATTATTGCCGGTTCCAACGGGTCTGACTTGTTTCTTAACCAAAGAAATGAAAATTTTGATTCAAAACCAATTTGTAGCTTTATATTTATTGCTTGATTAACTTCCAAAGCATATCAAAATAAGATCAACTCAACATTATACACAAATTGGTACATCATTGAAACTCAAATGGACTGTTTGTTGGGCATTTTTTTTATATACTTCTACCACTACTCTACTTACAATTGGAACACTTTTGAACTCTATTAACAATACGCAAAAAACACTGCCAAACAAAAAACAAATAAAAGAAAAGAAAACTCTTTATTATAGCTAGTCATAAAATATATTAAATTTGTGATATTATTTATGTTTCTGTCATCAAAACAAATTGATAATAATGATTGTAATTGATAAAGAAATTATTTACTTCTATTATTTGTAATTCGCTTTTTAAATTTAATTGATACTAGTCAATAGAATATATTTTTAAAAATTAAAATTTTGTATTTCGTATTCACCCATGATTATATTTCATTATTTTGAATCAAGTCAGTTAATATGAAAATAAAAATAGTAATATTCACAAATTCAATAGTAAAATAAAAATAATTAGTTAAAGCTCCTTATTTTGGAGAAGTTCCATTTAATAAAAGATTAACAATATAACTCAATAAGAGTACAATATGAAAATATGCTCCAATAAGGATATGAATGTTTTCTTGCAATTGGAATAAACACTTGAGAGATTCTCACTATTTTATATTTAATCATAAGTTATATTTTATTAGAATTCTGAAAATGATACGCATCCTTTATATTATGGAAAAAATTAAAAATAATTATCTAATATTAATACTCAAATAAATCAGTTATTCGGAAGCGACTTAATTTAAATTTTTCAACAATACTTTTAATTTATTAAAATTGAGGATATTTATTCTATATTATATTTATTTTTCTAAGTTTGGATTAGTATTTACGTGTTACTCATACGCTATTCATTTTAAATTTTATTGTGACCTCTAGTATATTATGATAAAAATCAAAAGTACGTGAATTAAAGTACAATCTCAAAATAAATTTTTACTTTTCATATTAAAAAAAAAATCAAGGAAAAACCGTATTTTTGGTCCATATGTTAGAGACTTTTTCAATATAGTCTCATTTGTTATGATCTTCTAAGAAAATTGCATCTCATAAATCGAAAAATTTCTCAATGTTAGTTCTCACGTACATTTGAGGGTTTTTCTACTTTTTTTTTTCCGGCCAAAATTTTAAATTTACCCGGAACTTGCCAACGTGTAAATTAGTTGGTCCAATTTTCGGCCAATTAACCACGTGTCATGCGACATGGAAGAGTACGTGGCTTGTATGCTGACTGGGCAAACCCTTCTCTCTACAAAACTAAATTCATTTAAAAAATCTAAAAAAATTAAAAAAAAATTGATTAGGAAAAAAAATGAGTTTATTACCTTGTAATCTTGACAGGAATGGAACCTCTTTCCTGGATTTTGATTATTCCAAGAGGTCCGAACCATTGTTTTCTTTCTAAAAAGTGGCCCTTCCATGGAAGAAGACATTGGAGCCGAGAGATAAGGGAGAAAAATGGGTTCGTGCAAAGCTTGGAGAGAAGAAAATATATTTTGTTGGTTAGAAAAAGTATTTTTTAGGGAAAAGTCACCTTTCCTCCCTCCAAAAGATGGTCAACTTGTCTTCCACCTCATGATTTTAGCCACATAGGATTATAAATCAACAAAAACGCATCTTGGTGTCCAGCCATGTCACTTTTTCAACGCAAATTATAAATCTAATCCATCGGAGGACTAAATGTAATCAATTGTACAAGTTACTGGAGTTAATAAAAAATGGGCATACTTATAGGAATAAAACTAAAATTGGGCATACTTAAAGAGCTAAAAAAATATTTTTTCCAGTAATAACATCTTCATCGTCCTCATTGTCGAGTATTTTGGGATGATTTTATAATTGATTGATGTTGAAAAAGTACTTAACAATAAATGAATAAAATAAAATAATATTTTGTTAATGGTCAAACTTTAGCGCATTGTAATTTGGGGAAATGAAGACAAACTAATAAGTGAAGAAAAGTTTTAAAAAAAATAAATATCTATATATATGTATATATATATATATATATATATATATTACCGAGGTGGGTCCTTTAGGATTTAGGACTCACTATGGACCTGGACAGATCCTAATTTTAAGACCCACTACTTGTTCCGTTCTCCATTTTTTGAACTTGAACCCGCCTGAGTTCTATCGAGTTTCAGTTCAATTGCCACCGCCTAAACATCACGTACCATTTTGAAAATGTGAGTGAAAAAGCATGGGTCTGAGGATAAATTGTGTATGAAAAGACAAACTTATAAATGAAGAATATATATATATATATATATATATATCACCAGAGTGGGTTCTAAGGATTGGGACCTGCATGGATCCATGCGGATCCTAATTTTAAAAATCCACCCTTAGTTCCATTTTTTATTTTTTTAAATTCGAACCAGCTCCAAATTTTATCGGGTTCTGGTCCAATTATCACCCGGAAACATCCCGTACCAATTATGTAATATGAAAAGCTATAACCAAAGAAAGAATATGTGAAAAAGAATTTTGGTTAATTGGGTCTCATGGTTAAGTTTAGGCCTACAGAAGGAAAGTTAGAAAATAGAAGGAAACAAAAAAAGGACAATGATTCCTATGTTGGGCCTTACATTGTGTTACAGTGAGATTTAGAAAAAAAATATATCTGTTGGTTGGGCCTTATAACTTGTTTTCAATAAACACAATTAAATCATTGGACTCTTTCAGCGAGGTTCAAGAAAGGAATATGACCGTTGGGCCCAATTATATTATAAAAGTAAATCACAATGGATGAAACAGATTTAGCGTTTAATAAGTTGGGAGCGTGGAGGATGCGGCTTCATATAGGTGTTCCGACAGGATTGATCATGGTGGCGACGCAACACTCAATTGTTGTCTTTTGAGTGATGGAGGATGATCGAAGCGGAGGCACTGAAGTTTATGATATAATTTAAGTTATTGCGAGATGGTAGTGAACTTTATTCGTTTGTGTTTGTTTTTTCTTGAAGTGCATGTAGCGTTGCTTAATGATTTATTGAAATCTTGTTGTTTTCTTGAAATCTTGAATTGATCATCTGTGGTTAATCCATTTCAAGATTTGATGAGTTCTTTAACTAACCATCCGCTTAATTATAGCACCAGATGATTAGACACAAGGAATGAAATCAACAAATAAATTATGAGACCCTTCTTCCTTTTGTAGCCGTTGGTGTAAATACAGCTGGGATTCTGTTGCAGCTATCATAAGAGGAGCTCCAATATGGTTATGACATTAATATTGGGTTTTTGTATGCTTTATATTTGAGTTAAAAATATAAATAAATTCTCAAGTACAAACGATTTTTTTTTTAACAAAACAATCTAAACAATTCAAAATAATTATACATTGGCAATAACATCTTCATCATCCTCATTGTCGAGTATTTTGGGATGATTTTATAATTGATTGATGTTGAACAAATACTTAACAATAAATAAATAAAATAAAATAATATAATATTTTGTTAATGGTTAAACTTTAGCGCATTGTAATTTGGGGAAGTGAAGACAAACTAATAAGTGAAGAAAAGTTTTCAAAAAATTATATATATATTACCTGGGTGGGTCCTTAAGGATCTAGGAGTCACAATGGACCTAGACATATCCTAATTTTAAGAGCCCGCTACTTGTTCTATTTTAAATTTTTTGAACCTGAACCTGCCTGAGCTTTCGAGTTCCGGTTCAATTGCCACCCCCTAAACATCACGTACGATTTTGAAAATGTGAGTGAAAAAGCACGGGCCTGAGGGTAAATTAGGTCTGAGAAGACAAACTTATAAATGAAGAAAAATTAATATGTATATATATATATATATATATTTCACCCAAGCGAGTTCTTAAGGATTGGGACCTGTATGAACCCATGCTGATCCTAATTTTAAAAACCCACCATTAGTTCCATTTTTTATTTTTTTGAATTCGAACCAGCTCCGAATTTTATCGGGTTCTGGTCCAATTACCACCCAAAAACATCCCGTACCAATTCTGTAATATGAAAAGCTATAACCAAAGAAAAAAGATGTGAAAAAGAATTTTGGTCAATTGGGTCTCAGGGTTAAATTTGGGCCTACAGAAGGAAAGTTTGAAAACATAAGGAAACAAAAAAGGGACAATGATCCTAGGGGTGGTAAATGAGTCGAGCCGGCTCGCGAGCTCGACGAGCCGAGCTCGAGCTCAGAGGAGGTTGTCCAGCTCGCGAGCTGGTGAATATATATATATACAACATTATTAATTTCATCATTCAATTTCATATAATAATTATTTTTTCGTCAATAGCTTTCCCATTCAATTTTCTTCCACATCAATTATGATTGGGAAAGGGCAAAAGTATTGGTGAAATTTTTACGATATTTTTCTCACTTTGTGCATTTTTTATGTCTTGTATATACATCTAACCTTGTATTTCGTGAAATATGTGGAGTTGACTTGCTTGTCAGACATTGATTAAGTAGTAATGATGTTGAACTAAATGAGATGGCAATAAAAATTAAAGAAAAGTATGACAAATATTGGGGATCAATTGAAAAGATGAATATGATTTTATATTATGCTGTGATTCTTGATCCACGTCATAAATTGGAGTTCATTGAATTTACCTTTGATAAATTGTATGGTGGTACTGAAAAAAGCAATATGATGGCAGAACAAGTGATAGATGGACTTTATGAGTTGTTTAATGATTATAAATTGAGATATGGTCATACTCTTCAAGGAACGCCAAGAAGCTTGGGATCATCATATAGTTGTGTTTCTTCATCATCATCCTCTTCAGTAAGGACATCTATGCAATATATTGATAATGAGGCGACCCGTACATTTACCATAGAACAAGACTTCAATATGTACAAAATAGGTAGAAAAGCGGATCGTGTAAAATCAGAATTAGAAATATCTTGGTGAGGATGTTGAAATGCATAGAGACAAATTTGACAAACTAAATTGGTGGAAAGTAAACACTCAAAGGTTTCCCATTCTTTCAAAAATGGCTAGAGATGTATTGGTAGTTTCGGTCAACTGTTGCCTTAGAATCCGCATTTAGTACTATTGGTCGAGTTCTTGACGCTTTTAGGAGCTCTTTGTCTCCTAAAATAGTGCAAGCACTTATTTGTACTCAAGATTGGCTTTGAAACGACTCCAAACCAATTAGCATTGAGGAGGATTTGAGGGAATTTGAAGTAGTTAAAAAAGGTACTTATTTTTCTTTCTTTTCTTGTATTTTTTGATTATTATTTAATTCCATGTACTCTACTTATATATTCTACTTGTCTAACTATTTTCTATTTTATTATAGAGTTGACTAAGTTGGCGGTTGATTCAATAATTATTGACATTTAATGGTGCTAATTGCTACTTGTAAATTTTTAACAAGGTACTACAACCTCATTGTATAATGTTACATTTATAATTTGTTTGATTTTCTCTAATTGCTCTTCCACTTAGTATGTTTAATGCTTGTGACATGTTGAGGATGAAAATGTGATACAAGCTGGTTGCTTCCAGTCTGTAAGCATTAGGATTTAGGAAGCCCTTGGTTTTATTCTTATTGAAATGATTTACAGGACCTTCTGATAATTTATAGATATGATTGAACCCATTTTTTGGGTATTTATGTAAAGCCTTGAGTGTTTGTATTCATAAGTTACATGAATTTACTTTACTGAATGACTTTAATTTTGGGTATTGAAATTTCATGGACGTTTGCCTCTGCCCACCTCTTTCACGCAGTAAATTGCAACATTGGCAGGTACCCAAACCTAAATGTCGAGTACCCGATTAGTCGGGTATCCGATCTACTCAGGTTAGGATTCGGGTTCTTTTTTCACTACCCAACTTGAAAAACCTGAACCCGATGCCCACGCTTAGACATACACCTCCATGGATACTCCAATCAGCTCCTTGAACATTTTGTTCACCAGCCTTTGGTAGGTGGCACCTGCATTTTTTAAACCAAAAGGTATCAAATTGTAACAATAAATTCAATTCTCAGTTATAAAAGAGGTCTTATCTCTGTCTTCTTCGGCCATGAATATTTGATGGTATCCCTGATATGCATCCATCATAGTGAAAAACTCACATCTTGTTATGGAATCAATGAGATAGTCAATGCGAGGTAAGGGGCAGAGATCTTTCAGGCACGCCTTATTGAGCTTAGTGAAGTATGTGCACATACACCATTTTCCTGATGCCTTTAGAATGACCACCACATTTGATAGCCACTCTATATACTGGACCTCAGATCCGCATCCTGCCTAGAGAAGCTTACTCACCTCTCCTTTAATGATGCGATTGCGTTCTGCGTCAAATGACCTCCTTTTTTGCTTCCCTTGTCTTGCCATCGGGTCTACGTTTAACATGTGCACGATCACCTCGAGGTTAATTCCCTTGGAGTCAAAGGGGCTCCACGTGAACAAATCCACATTTTCTCTTAAGAATTCGATGATCATACTTTCTAGCAAAGCATTCATGCGTGACCCAATTCTCGTCATTTTATTAGGGTCTTCGAGCACCAATTCTATTGATTTGTGCTCTTTCGTTGGCTCGATTCGATCCATCTTACTCAACTTTTGATCCTCTAGATTAACATCCCTTTCCTCGATCATTTTCCTTTCTTCTTGATTGCCCTTTTTCAGGAATAGATTGTAGCACCTCCGAGCCTCTTTTTGACTGCACAAAACTTGTCCCACTCCATTTCTTGTTGGGAATTTCTTCTTCAAATGGTAAATGGACACTATCGCTTTGAACAAATTCAGTCCTAGTCGTCTTAATATAACATTGTAAGCAAAAGGAGTGTCTACCACCAAGAATTTGGCCATCATTGTTTTTCTTATTGGCTCCTCCCCTATTCACATCGGGAGTTCGATAGTCCCTAGGGAGGTCACTTCGCTACCCCCAAACCCTACTAAGGGAGTTTCTACTGGTTTAAGTTCACCACATCAAACCCCATTTTTCTCAACACATCCCTGAATATGATATCAGCTGAACTACCATTATCAACCAACACCTTGTGTATAGTGAAATTAGTTGTGTCCAGCCTTATCACCATGGGGTCATTCTGCGATCTCATCTCTATACTCAAGTCCTTACTTTCAACTGTTATCTCCGTTTCAAGCTCTATATTCAACACCAATTCTTTTATCGCCCTTGGCCTGGATTGTCGCTCGTATTTTTTCCTCATTCTTTTTTAATCTCCTCCGGTAGGTCCTCCCGCTATCGTGTGTATTACACCTCTCACAGGCGCATTCTCCCTAGTTCCAGTATCTCTTGTTGTTTCCTCCTTCCTATGTGTAAACCTCTCCCTACTTCTTAAACGATTTTTCATTGTTTTGATGGTTGCTCCTTCTCTTTCCCCTTTCTGGCCTCAAGCATGTATTCCCTGAAATAGACATATCTTACTAACTTCTCGATTTTGTCCTTTAACTGGTAATAGTCTTCAATATCATGCCCTCCTTCTCTATGGAACTTATAATATTTTCTAGAGTACTTCTTAGATAGCATAAACCTGGTGTGCTTGGGCCACTGAAACAAATTAGATTTCTCCACCATCATTAATGCTCTAGCCCTTGTGGTGTTAAGTGGGGTGTACTTGTGAAATTTCGGTTGATATGGCGGCTCTCGTTCCCTCTCGATCCGACCACGCTTGTCCTTATCCACCTCAATACTTTCTTGACCTCAATCACTTACCACTCTCCATCTTTCATAGTATTCATTTCCTCCTCATCAATATACTTTTGTGCCATTCTCATCAACTGCTCTATACTAACGGTGGATCGCGCGCTAGAGCTGATGGCAGGGATCCCTTTTTTAATCCATGAACCAAAATGCTCACCATCATATCGATCCTAAGATCTTGAACCTCAAGGATTTCATTGTTAAATCTTCCCAAAAAGCTCTTAAGTGATTCATCTACCCTCTACCTTATCGTAAATAAGTAGGTAGCTGACTGTTTTTGCTTTCTCTTGCTTGCAAAGTGAAAAGCAAATTTTTGCAGCAATTGCTCGTACGACTCTATGCTGCCACTAAGTAAGTTGGTAAATCATTCATGTGTCTTTCCTGCAATAGTAACAGACGATTTAGCTTAAATAGGTCCAGATTGTCAATATAGATTCATTACCAACTCGAAAGTCACCACGTGTTCTTGCAGGTCTTGGGTTCCGTCATATTTTGGTAAATTCGGCATCCTAAAACCTAGGTCCACCACCTCTCTTAATATCTTATTAGTGAGTTTCTACTCTGCGCCACCAATTCTCCTTGTCTCTTTAACTCATCGATTTGTTTGCCCAGCTGTTCTATTTTCTTTCCCACATTATCTACATCCACTCGTGAGATGCCCGGTTCCCTTTGTCTGACTCTTTCCCTGCCACTAGATCCTATTTCAGAGAATTTGGGCCCGCGGCCTTTTGCAGGCTCGTCTCTGCTTGCTTCTACTGAACGTTCTGTTTCCTTTTCCTTGAACAGTTGTAGTTTAGTTGTCTATTTGACAAATGAGAGTAGTTGTTATTCTCTCATAAGCCACCAATGCATTCCTACCCGCTTCCTTCATCAGTCTTTGCAGTTCTCCTTTAGTCAGCTGCACCATTGGTTCCACTTACCTAGGCTTATCTCCAATCCCATGCATATCTCCCCTCGACGTTCCTTCCATTGTCTCTTAATTACCGATCCTTAGTTTTTCCACAGACGACGCCAAATGATCTGACTCGAAATATGCAACCTCCTCACGAGAAAGCTGGCTCGCTATATCTCAGTCCAAATATTGAAGATGGGTCCCGAGGATGAAACAAAAACGTTAGTCTGGTCGGGTTCGTACCCTATTAAGACCCTCTGATGCTCAAGTTAGTTATGTTCAAGGTCGAAATATACGATCGGGAAATGTAATCAAGATAGAATGCACAAAGAAGTCACGCTTTGAATGCTTTAGATTGGAGGTATTTATAGAGCCCACCTGTACGAGTGGACTTGGCCACGTGACGTCATCTTAGGGTACTTTAGTCAGGATCGTGTGGTGGGGAGCTAGTTCACTTGCGTGGATGTGGATATCGGATATTGGAGGGGTTAGGGCCTTATGGACCCAACCAAAGCCTGACCCATGCGGGTTAATGCAATATTTGGGTATTTTTTACCCCAAATAAGGGTTTTTTTGTCCTTGTTATGAGAAAACGCACCAATACCCTTATCAATATTTATACCCGTATTACTTGTACACATCATAATTAAGCACAATCAATTTTATTTGTTATTTTTTTTTAAAGAAGAATAAATCCACATATAAATTAACTAGGGTAAAATATAAGTCAAAAAATTTAGGTCCGAATGCATTTCATCCATCACTCAAGAAGAGTCATTGTTGAAGACATGAAACTCTTGACTTGACACAAGCATGAAAAGTTGTGAACGCATGTTATGGTCTGATGCATGAAGAAAACGAAGTGTCTACCAAATGCGCAGCTGAGAGATCACTAGTTTCGTGAAATGATGTGTGGCGCAATGGCAACATTCGAGGTGAATGGCTAAAGTGGTTGTGAGATGGGGAACACGATTAGGTTGTTTTCCTCATTTTCTATTTTTGTGTTTTAAAAATTAAAAAAAAATAAAAATTGGGCCAACCATTTTTATGGACATCATTTCCCCACCCTAATAGGTGGAGACTTCGTCCCTGAGTTTGAAAGCTAGTTGGGAATGTTTGGCCCTTTGGGTATTTCATTAGAATTGTAGCTAAAGCTGCAAGAGAGTGTGCACTTACTAGAGTAGGTGTCTTCATTTGCAGAGGCATGGAGCCATTTCTTTCTTTCTTTTTTTTTTTTTTTTCCTTTCTCTTTCCTATAAAAAAATGTTAGTAGTATAAAAGTATGCTTAGAAGGTGCATCTCTGCGCCGATTAGGGCATCTCTGAAGGTGCATGCTCAAAGCAGAGCTTATTCCAGTAACACCATAATGATCGCAAAATCTTTAGAAAAATTCTAAGATAAAGAAAGGATTAGCCTGCAAAATAGGGGTTAGCATTTTTATATTTAAGTTAATACTCTATTTTTAGAAAAATTATCAATACTATCTAATGTTTATAGCCGTCTAACAATAAAGTGAATTCATGAACTTCCGTTAGATTTTCATCTATTTTTTTTTTATAATAAACTGAAGAAAATACTCTCGTGGATTGAAAATTATAATTTAATTTATTTTTAATAGTTAAATCTTCTATACTTAAAACATTTATTGTCCAAATTAAATAAATTTGTTGAAATGCGTATGAATTAAGGCATTGGAGGGAGGAAAGGATGTGTCTAGTCTCGTACGCTAAATAGACCTCCACAATAATAATTTAAGATACAAAATAAATGTTGTGCAGCAAACAACTCAGAATGCATTTTTAATAAAATAGAGAAAAAAAAAAAACACAATATATTTAAAAATAAATTTTCATTAATTTGTAATTCCCAAAAACCCAATCCTAGTACTCACATTTGATTTATCATTAATTTTTGAAAATTTAATAATCTAAACTAAAGTCGCGTTTTGGAAGAAAGGGTTGTTGATTGAACTTTATAGTGTTTTCCATTCAAACACTGAAATGAAAATACAAGCAAGAAGAAGATGGGAAGAGGAATGGAAAATCTGATTGGGATCACCATTTTGCTGCTTCTACTCATTGTAATCCCATTCCCATCATCCTCATCGGCAATCTCTTCTTCTGGTAATAGCAGTAAGAGAGAAGTGATTGAGGTGGGGGGTGGTCCAGATGATCTGGTGTGGGTGGTGCAGCTCTCTGATCTTCATTTCAGCGTGCATCATCCTGAGAGGGCCCGGGAATTTCAGGAGATTGTGGGTTTCGCTCTCTCCTTCATCAAGCCTTCTTTAGTCTTACTCACCGGTGATCTCACTGGTTAGTAGTTGTCTACAGTTACTTACTCGATATTATTTCTTGATGCTGTGCCTCTCTCTCTCTGTTTTTCGTGGAATAACATTGTTTATGATATTTTAGGTTGTTTAAGTGATAAAGATCCTATCTTTTTGGTTTTGGGTTTCTGGTTTTCAGGTTTATTTCTTATTAACTCGCTGTTTTACAAGTTGGTACTAGGATTTACTGTCTTGTTTAGTTTATTACTTCATCCTAGGTTTCTTATTTATGTTTGAATTAGATGAGTATGTGGAAGTGTCCTGTTTCAGAATTCAGATTCTTTTTTTTCTCTTGTCCCAATTTGGGCTTATGTTTTCTAGTAGTTAACAAGTAAAGATGAAGAACGAATTAAATGTCCCTAATACATTTTGGGGTTTTCAATCTTTAAGGAGTTTTAAGGTTTAAAGTTTAGGATAGTTTGTTAGGAAAAGGAGTTAGATATTCCTTCTTGCTGAATTTGTTATAAGTCAAACCTTGATCTTAAAGATATGAATAACATCTTCAAGGAGCTTTTCGTGTTTCAGGTGATAACCATCATAGTGAGTATACCTCGTAGCTCGAATTAATTGATTTATAAGCTATGGTTACTCCATCAATTTGAGAAACCAATTGACATTTTAACATGGTCATACTTGCTTCTATTTTGGATATGGAAGAATAAATGAATTTCACTTGAGAAATAAGAATAAGCCCGTGTCTCTGTCTTGTTGATAACATATAGAACAACTTTTGTAATGGTTATATTCCATGAATGTGTAAATGTAATCATTATCTGATAAGTTTCTTGGGCTTACTTATCTTAAACTGCTCCTTATCTGATGCTCCAGGCTTTATACTGACATTATAGAGAATTTTTGCTTTTCTGTATCTTCAGATGGTAAAAGCAAGGACTTATTGATAATGAAACAAGATGAAGACGAGTGGATCGAATACCAGAAGGTCATGCAGGATGTTGTTCTGAGGAGTGGACTTGACAGGAGCACCTTTTATGATGTTCGAGGAAATCATGATAACTTTGGTGTTCCTGTAGTTGGTGGGTCCTTTGATTTTTATTCAAAGTACAGCATCAATGGGCAGCTAAAAAGAACTGGAAAGGTTAATAGCGTGACCATTCAGGTAGGTCACTTTCTTTAACTTTAGGTTGCCAGGCAAGAGTTATAAATATCCTCCCATGGGAATTGAGATTATTCTTTGGATTTATATTATTGTGGTTCCTTCCTTTCAGTGGATTGACTGTGTTGCACTATGCAGACCAGCAAAAGGAAACTTCTTTTTGTTGGGTTCGACAGCACAATGTCTTCTGGGTTCCGTGGCCCAACCAACCTGTTTGGACATCCAACTGATGAACTGCTAGCAGAAATAAATTCTGAGCTCTCTCAATGGGATTCTCAACCGACTCAATTAGTCACCAAGGTTTCCTTTGGGCATTTTCCCCTTTCATTTTCTGCAGCCTCAAAGTCTGGAAAGACCCTGCAGGATATATTCATCAAACACTCTTTAAATGCTTACTTATGTGGGCATTTGCACACAAAATTTGGAAAGAATTTAAAGCGGCACCATCACTCCAGTCATCATGCTTCATATTCCAAACAATTATTCCAGCTGAATGGTCATCGGACACCTTCAGTCAATGCCTCTAGTTGTTCCAAGGCTGCAACAAGTATTGGTGAGTTCTGGGAATGGGAAATGGGTGATTGGAGGAAGAGTAGAGCCATGCGTATTTTGGCTATTGATGGGGGTCATATTTCATTTATAGATATCAACTTCAAGTTAGGAGCTAAGGAAACTATTATATTGCCAACGTTTCCTTTAGACTCTCGCTTTACCTCAGCATCATCACAAAACTATAAATGTGGTTCAACTGACCCTTCTTCTTACGAGTTCATTAGAGCTCTTGTTTTCTCCGCTTCTCCAATTGCGTCAGTTTTGGCTAAGATATACGACTCCAGCCCTGGAAATCTCATTCTTGTGTTGGAGACACAAATGAAAAAGCTTGCAGGATCCCATGGTAACCTCTATGTTGCTCCATGGAATATTCAAGCTTTTGAGGATCCATCTCCTGACAGATTCCTACTTCAAATAGAGGTATCTGATATTATGGGCAGATCAACTGCTTCTGAACATAGGCCATTCTCAGTAAGTGGTATCCCTGCCAAGGTCCCGTGGGGTTGGAAAGAATTTTTTGTGATGGGTTGTCAATGGGATTCGTTGTACTACCCAATACTCTGGTGTTTTTATCTTTTAGTCCTTTTCATTCTTCTAATACCAAAAGCACTCCTTTCTTTTTCAAGGAGGCAGTATACATATAAAAATTTTAAAGCCGACAAAAGCCTCGTCAATGGACTTTCTTGGATATTTACAGAACTATATAATGTTCCAGTAGCATGGTGCTGTGTGGTAGCTTACTTGTTTTACCTTGTGTTATGCCCTTGGTTTTATGGCCAAGTTTTTACAGAAGGGAGAGAACGAGCATACATGACTTACAGAGGTTGGGTGTCGAGTTTTAATAATTTGGGAAGGCTAGAATTTCTTGGATCTGCGGACATAATGGTGGTGGTTCTTCCACATCTTTTTTTTGTGGTTTTGCCTGCAATAATGACAATTACAGTTTTGGCTGCTGAAAATGGAATGTATCGTGATTATCTTCTTTCTCTTTCAAGTAAGAAGAAAGATGATTATGATGGTCAAAATAAGGAATCTGCATTGCCTGATAGTTCCATCAGTAGAACGTCACAAATTATTTTGTGTGGGCGCTGGCTAAGGAAATTGCTCCTGGTGGTCTCTTTGGCTATCTCCTGGAAACATTGTAAGGTATGCTTCTGCTCATCAGCAAATACTGCTTTTTTTTCTTTTTATTATTTCAATTGGACTTGTGGGTGAATTATTTACTTTTAGAGATTTTGTGTGGTAGTTCACTTTTCCTCATACACACTAGAGCAATTATATATTCTTGAGGCCTCCGCACGATATTCCTGTCTAGTTATGTAAGCAATAAACAGCATCCATATGTATACCAATTCCTCTTTCTTGTGCCAAAGCCACCTTTGGAGATCTTCTCATCAAGAAGCTGAATAAACATCTCCAAAGTTGTTTGGTACACATATCAGTATCACTGTACTATGAGTTTCATTACACTAGAGGTTCATTTCCTGGAGAACTAAATACAACTTAATAGAGTTGGTGAATTTTTTTTTTTTTTGCATACTAATGGGGTATGTGCTGATGCAGAACTGTGTAGCTCTTATGAAAGCATACGAGATGAATCCGATCATTCACTTCCCTTTCTACAGCTTTGCAATTCCTCTAGTGTTGGCTTATACTATCTGGAAAACCGGGAAAAACTTTAAGAAGTAGGCCTTTTTCTCCCTCTTGGAGCTGCTGTCAATGGAATATTATATTTTGGGTGGACTCCATTCTGGATACACAGATGAGGATTTGTCACTTTAGAACCATTTATCTGTCAGCTTTTGCTAACATGTACTTCAAGAGAACCGGTAGGACAGCGCATTCTGTGTCGCTCTAAAAGGAACCATTCTTGGTCATTTCACTTTGGAAATAATAGTGCTTGTAGGTGAATCAGCAATAGGGGTTTTTCATCTTCAATGCATCTGGAAAAGTTAAATACTTTCTTGTACATGTACAGCAGTACTTCATTCATCCTGGATCTCCACAACCCTGTAGGTGACATAAATTGCTTCTGCATGAGCATATACATTTGTCCTATTGAGGAGCTGCATCTTGTATTTCACTTCATGCATACACGTTATGTGTAAAAGTTTCTTATAACGTGCAATATCATTTTATAAGATTTGAATTAAATGCACTCCACAAGATCAGTGAACAATACTTTGGAGCAACATGAGAGTTGTTCAATTGTAGTTGCATTGCTTGGTTTTGTTTCAGTCATAACCAGCGTGTTTTCTCCTATTGATTTGATTCAAAATATAGGTCTGTTGCAATATTTGAACAGAAAGGAGTTACACTTCCAATCAAGGGAAAAACTGCTATCCGGGCCAGCCTTTTGTACTACTTGCGTTGCATAGTGGGTACTGCTCACAGTTTCAGCACTTACCCAACATGAAATTGCAACATAACAAGATTACCCTACCGTCAAAAGAAGAGAGAGAGAGACTAGGGAAAACAATATTTTGCAGTCAAGGGGGGAAATAAATTCAATTATTTTTTCCCCAAGAAAAGAATCCAATATAGAACTCCAAGCTTTAATCAAATAACAGCTAAAAGAGAAAAGAAAATAGGAAAAAAAATGAAAATTAACTTTAACAATTTCTAGTTTTCTATAGTTTGGCAGGTTGGAGGCTTCGTAACATTGTAGGCAAGGTGAAATGGCTAACCAGTACATAGCAGAAGTTACATGTATCCTCCTAGTTTACAGGAAAACATGCGTTGAAATCAGTCACTGTCAACAACAATTAACTGGCCTAAGATGCCCACTTAAGTCGTGATTATCCCCTCCACCTAACAACAGATAGCTGAATAATATACAACATGAAATTATTTGTGGGAATTTCATGCACGTACATAACTGAATGTGTGTAGACAATGGCAACATAGACTTTGTACAAATCATTTCCTGGAGATGGGACTGACTGCTGTTTCGTCCGCACACCTGTTTTCACGTTACACCTTCATTTGTCAAGACTTCCACCAACACCAACTGAGAAGTTCTTCTGACATGCGGAAGGTTTGAGTCACCACAGGGGCCCAAGATGCCTGACTCCATTATCTCAGTCCAAGCAGCAGAAGAGGCTCACCTCCGCTGCTGGCACATCTCGCAAACAGTGGCCGATCTAACATTGGCATAGGTGCAGTATTCACAGGACCAGTGACCTGAATCATCTATGTTGCGCGAGCTGCTTGATCTGGACGTAGTTCCCTTGCCCTTACCACCTCTTCCTCGGCCACTGCCGCCTCCTAGATTTTTTGAGCTACCTGCCTTGCCACATGCATGAGAGTCTACATCTGATAGACCATTTTCTAAAGCCCGTACAAGGTTCTCAAAGTAATTCTTAGTCACACTGCACTCAACAGAATTACACAATTAAAATAGGATAACTAAATGCCTGATTTCAAACATTTAGCCGTAAGAGGAAAAATTGAACATTAAACAGCTGCATTAGTAGACAATGATACTGAAAAAGGCATGTCTTGAGTCAATTAACAAGAGGGCAAGAGTGGAAGCAGAGAAATCGCTACTGAAACTTCATTGTGATGAGGCGTCCCCAAGAAAAAAAAAATGTTTTCGTAAACTGATCATCAATGATGAAGTTAAATTATTTATCGATTGCACAAGAAGCACGAAATCAGAAGAACAACCACATTAAGTACAAGTTATAAATTTTATTCTCTATATATTGAACTTCAACTTATGGTTCGGATTTACCAGCAGCAGCAAATAAAACATTTACCCAGAAGATGCTGTATTAGAATGTAAAGTATGTATAACAGCACCTTCTTTGTGTATTGATACGTCTAGAAGAGCGATTTCATTCTAATTAGAAGTACTTTGCCCTGTAGGAAAACATCACCTTTCCATTATAAACTAACAGTAAAATACATCAAGAGCAGAGGATATAAACTGCACTGCATATTCTTCTTTTTCTGACAGGGTCAATCCAAGATAACACATAGATAATGCGACTCCATGGCAGCAAATATATGATATCATAAAATGCGACATCAATATAAAATTTCAAGGCAAAATGACATAGAAAAACCATCAAATAGAGTAGTTCCATTGAAGAATGTCAATTGGAGTCACCTAGTCAATCCTGCTAACTTTGTTCTGAATTCATTGAACTCTTTCGAAGGCCCTTCAGCATTGAGGTAAACCTGGAATTCCTTTTCTGCACATTGATGAAGCCGTTCCAACCCAGACTCCGCCTCCCCTAAAGAATACAGAAATAAATCAGTAGCAAAGACGGGAAAAGAAAATAATAAAACAGGTTACCTGATTTGAGAATTGCGTACCTTGTAAATACTCAAAGAACTGTTTTTTAGCATGTTCATGCTCAGGTAGATAAAATCCATATGCATATGTCCATTTCAGAACCCGTCTACATTCAACAATCTGCAAAACACCAATTTAAGCAGTAAAGAGAAAATTATACACTCGCCTTACTTGAACAGCTAAGAGAATCAAAATGCCATTACAATCCTAAATGACCACTTCATCAACCTGGTAAGCCTGACCTACCTGTAGGAACAAAAAAGACAGGTTCCTGCAGGCATAAATATATGGAGTGTTCCAGAATGAAACACTAACACATAAAAGTCAGAGAAAAGAATTCACAATGTTTGTTTCCATTCAAAGGTGGAGAAAAGTCACAAGTTTTGCAGTTAAATGGACAAAAGTTCTGATCTCTAATCTTAATTGCTGGGTGCTACAAGTCAAAGGTGCTTGTAGCGCTAATTTCTATGGGAAAATACAGGGTACCACCATATTGCTAGATATATGTGAAATTCACATCTTCAGGACCATTGCTTTTGACCTTTTGGACTTACGGGAAAATACAAGATACCACCATATTGCTAGATATATGTGACATTCACATCTTTCTGACCATAGCTTTTGGCCTTTTGGAATGGAGAAGCAAGTCAAGCATGCTAATTTTGAAAGACACATTATTCGGTATACTGCCTGTGAAACTTTGAAATAATAGCAACTGACCAACCACAAATATACATGAAACAATGCCCGCTAGCCAAAATAAAAATTATTTGAAACTAAAGTTTACCTGTAGCCACGCTTCAACAATGAACTTAAGCTGAGACTCAGGCTGGCATTGTTTATCACTCAGCTTTTCTAGCTGCATAAGAAAGTTTTGATCAATGAACTAATACAGGGGCTCAGAATAATTTAATTCAGATTAAGCATCAGATGCGTGTATAATTACGTATTGTTTCATTTGTATCAACCACAGGATAGAAAGTATATATAATTGTATTGGATTACATATAGAGTTTCCTCTTGTTAATACCTGATGCAATAGATCATACAATGTTGACGAGTTTGCAGGAAAAAAAAAACATAAAATAACTTCCCTTTTTTTGGGATAAAAAGATACATCTAATAATAAAACAAAAATCAGAAAATGAAATCTATTGCCTCGAGCGATGAAGGCATTAAGTGTCCGCATGCCTTAATATGAACATATATTGATTGTTTAGAAAACAACAGACAACAGGATTTTTTCAACTGCAGCAATTTGCTTGTCATACTTCATAGATTATGCATCACAATGATTTCTTAGACACAGATGGTCCAGAAGTCTATATATACCACTAGACAAGGAATTCATCCCCACATCTCTGACCATTGTATGAAAATGTCTCAAAGGAAAAGGAATAAAAATATAATGCACAACATTCATCCATCACCAATGAACATCAGAAAGCATTTCTAGCTTAATTCAGTGAGCTTACTTATTTGCTTTTGGTACAATACAAATTCAGTTTTCAAAGCCAAGCAACTCTTTAAAAAACTCAGCAATATTTGGGCAACCAAGCAACAAATTTCGGAACAATATGCCAAAACAGACCAAGCAGAGCCATTAAAAAACTCACCCAGATAAACAAATTTAGAAAGAAAAGATAAAGAGTAGCATCACTGTGCAAAGGAACCTTGATAATGGACATAATGTCAGTAACCATATCAACCTTAAATTTGAAAACTATCCAGGTGAACTAGGGCACTGCCCATAAGAAGCACAATAAACTACAGCTAAAGGTGATGTAAAGCCAAGGGACCTGAAGCAGTGGTGCTGAAAGTTATTGGATTGATAAAGCCATAAAAATTTTATGACGAGAAAGGCATTAAGCTGATGAGATGATTACTCATCAAACAAAGCTTCCAATGCTTTTTCTTGAAATGATAGATAAAACCATCACAAATGCAAACCAACTTGAACATGGAGGGTTAAAATGGCTGGGAGTCCTTTTTGTAAGTCAGAAAGATATTTGTTCCACAACATAATACTTAATGACAGTACTGGAAAAAGTACCTTATTGCAAGAAAAGAACTTTTTCCTTATTGCAAGAAAAGAAGGTAAGTAAGAGTATATAGCTAACAAAAGGAAAGATGAGTGAGCTTCACAGAATAAAGAAAGTTTCTTACATGTACTGTTTGCATTTGATGAAGATTCTCAATTGCTCGTTGCCTAGACTGCACAAATGTAAAAATTGAATTCAGACTTAACTCATGCTCGAAAGATAGAATAAGAAACACACACATCAGTTTGAGCAGGATCAAAAAAAAGTCAGAAGGTAAGAAGAACTACATACTACGACCAATTGAATAATATATATCAATTAACCACAAAGATGACTTTCTCGGATTTGTTCACAAGTGAAACATAGGCTCACTGAATTCTCTGCTAAAAAAATGTGGCAATACCAGATTCTTAATCAAGCTTCACATAAAGAGGGGAATATTGTTTGCCTCATAACCTTTCTACTGATCTATGAGTATAGCAATGAAAAAAATTCCAAGATTACCTGCCAACTGAAATTTGCTTATTATGTTACCTTTCCTCTTGGTCTTCAGTTTTTATGGTCAATGTGTGCTGCTTGACAGAACAGTTTGCAAGGAAAGAAAGAACTCTATCTTGCGAGCAACTAAGATATGCGTGGGGAAAGCCGATCCAACTCGATAGACACAGATGAATGGACCAAGCATGAAGTAAATGTACTATAATATTCCACAAAAAGTAGCTCTATAGTAAATGTACTATAATATTCCACCAAAAGTAGTTCTGTACAATCCAACTTAAAAGAACTACCATATAATTAAATATGACAACCGCTCAAATTAACATGAAGGCAAATAATCAATACCCACCGACTGGTTTGTAGCCCATCTTTCATAGTAATGTGTATATCTTTCCAAAGAATTTTTAGCCATCTCTCTTCGTTTTTCAGCTTCATCAAACTGTCGACAACAGGTTAAGTTAATCAGATATAGGCTTATGATATCCCATGTACAGGAGAAACCAAATACACTCACCACTCCTTCTTGCTTGGCAGCTTCATAACGGTTGCATGCATAGAATCCACCGGTTCTTTCACCATGTTCTGACCATGCACCAAGGCACAGCCTGCAAGTATATCCAATCAATTATCATACACTGATAAGAATCGCTACCATAAATAATGGATCACAGAGCAGATAGAAACAGAAGATCAATCGTGGTTGTGAATTTTTTATAATTTGAGAAAGCATGAGACTGAGGAGGGCACAAGGACTGCAGGTTGGCAAAACTCTTGAAAAGACATGCATACGTGAGAAAAAGCTAATTTGAAAACAGTAGTAGAGAGAAATCAAGCATACCAGCAAAATTCAAATTTACATGGTGGTGTGCAAGTGATATGCATGCAACCTTGATTCTTCTCAATTGGCCGCTTGCACTTTGGACAAGGTTTGGAATTAGCCAATATCCTGGTATAACATCAAGCACATAATATTAGAATCAGCACTATTGCATAGAAGAATAAACCCTATGAAGAATGTATAGCTAATCTAAATATTAGTTTAGTCAAACATTTAGATCAAGGAAATCATAATGTAGCGAAGGGCTAATAAACAAATAACTAAAAATCATTAGACTTGCAAGAGCGAGATTTTTTCCCTTGAATAAGATAAGTTAATGTACCAATTCATATTTTCAGACTCCGCGCTGTTCTTCATTATCCACTTGGACACAGTTCCACAATCAACTGGGCGATGGGCTTCTTCAACACACTGCAACGGGTTTATCAGTATCTATTTCTTCCCTAGTTAAAGGCATAATAGTGAAATACAAAAACCTAAAAACCTAAGTAAAAGATGGAAGTTCAAATACAGCAGTGAAACTCACATTCCAGCAAAAACTGTGGGCACAACGGCAGGTGACATCATAATTTCCACTGCCAACGATAAAATCCACAGCGTAATCACAGCCTGGTGCTGGACACCATTTTGTCTGTTAAAAAAAGAGATAAGAACGAGATAAAATATCTAGAGTAATAATGATTGAAATAGTCATGATTTTAACTTCATATTGGTACTCAGAATAAGTAGTCCAACAAAGACCATGATATTGATAGTCATTGCAAATTTTTATTTTACAGAAAAAGAAAAAGGAATGTCTTAGTTTTTGGTATGAACTCAGATTCTCATTAATTGAAATCTAACAATAACTAGTCCCCATAGTGCTTTTTGCTATAAATATGTAATTATTATTTCTAGCAGGTCATCTGTATGCACATACTCATGTACCTTCCTATTATCTTCTATAAATGATCTCAAGAAGTAGCGATTATATTTCTCTTTATCATCTTTCGAAGCCAATCTATTCACCATATCCTGGCCAACAGCTGCGCCACAGGATGGATCAGGGCAACGCAACATCAAACATCCAGGTCCATCATTAACGGCTGTGCTAATATATCCTGCGCCACAGAGGTAAAAGAGAAACTTAGGTAAAAAAAACACATCTTGCATGAAGATATAGAAAGAATACAAGTAAAAGGAACATTTGGTTGCATCCCTCTATCCTACATAAGATAATTAAATTATCCAACCAACATCTTCCCAAGAAAAACAATAATAATAATAATAAAGAAATGATAAAATACTAAAAAAAAACTGCCCATATGAAGGAACCTAAATAGAAAAGCTTCCGGGTAGTGTACGGATACAAACCTTGCCAACAAATAACACAAAATGGGTGACCACAGGCAGCAGCACACATCCTATCCAGAGGATATGTTTCAAAGCAAATTCCACAAGTTAGCTGCAAAGAGGGTAGACAAATAAGTTGCACGTAATATAAAAATAAGAAGAATCCCATATCAAAGTATTCAAAACATCCCACAATGTTATGCGTTCCAAATGAAAATCTAATGTAATCCGCACATTTCAAGATACCTCTTTAGCATCAGGAACTGGAATGTGATTCTCCAATAAACCGACAGTCTTGCGGACCTTCTCTTCATCTGCAAACCATTCATCATTCACTTTACTAACACTCCTGTGAGTCACAAACATGTCAAGGAATCCTTCAGCAAGTAACTAAACCAACTTCCATAAATAATTGTCAAACTTTTTGAGGTAGTTAAGAAAGAAAAGAACATCACATATTTTAATTTTAGTTAGCCAACACCACTTTTACTTTATTGACCTTGAATTCATCATCCAAAGCAAAAGATATAAGAATTATTCATATTGATAAAGTGTTAGCATCACACTGACCTACTAAAGATAATAAAAATTCCAATGTAACGGATCAGGTCAGGGACAAGATACCAGTTATAGTGGCGGAGCAAAATGGCAGCAGCAACCCTTGAAATTGAGAGGACTGCAGATATCTTCGTGATATTTTCCTCTTGGTGTTGCCGAATATCATCTTCACTTAAAATGGTATAGTTCTGAGAAAAGAGTAAAATAATTCAACTGCAATTCATAATAACCTTAACAGCGTATGTAAATGAAATAAACATTCACATGAAGATGAAAAGCATATTAAATGCAAGCATTTATAAAAGGCACTGGATATTTTGCATATCAAGAACTCAATCAAGGTTTCTGAAATGAGTAAATGCGTGCTTCGACTTCAGGTTCTGAAAATAATACCGCTGGACCAAAAGACAAATTCACAACATGGGCAGTGTCAACCAAGAAGCACAAAAGAGAACCTAATCGATGTGCCAAGCAATCCATTAACCCTATGGAGCTATCAGGTGACCTCAACTCCCAACTTAATATAAGAGGTAAAAGTGAAAAACAAGAGCAGCATACAAACTTAAATATTTAACCCCACAGAGAAAGAAGATCAAACAACAGGTAGCATCACAAAGCAAAACAACTCCAAATCAAGAGGAATGTAGAAGGGAGAAATATGGAAGAAGACTCTATTTGCTTCTCTAATGTCACCTTCACATAGATTCATAGAAGAAATATTACATTTAAGTTGCTAATACCAATCATCAACGAATTCCAACATGAACTCAAAATGTAATGCTAGCAACAAATCATGAAAGAATTCAGTGAAGATCCCGCATAATTACAGAAATTAAGGACCATGTACCCCACATGTTCCACTTTACTTTTCAACTCAGAAAGCACTAAAATCATCCTGCATAGCCCATAGCATCAAGCTGAATCCTATAACCTCACGTATACTCCACAACAATACTCCCAAACGAAATTATTCACTATTGTTATCATCATTGATATGCTACCTAAACAATTTCACCCTCAAATCCACCAAACCCAAATAATACCAAAATCAGTATAATATCCCTGAAGAATCATTATTAGCATCATCAGGAACACCTGTTTTAACTAATACACTCTAAACATGTGCTACATATCATCCTTAAAATCATCTAAGCAAAATGCTATCAAGCAACACCAACAGTTAATAGCTCAAATTACCCCAACTACCCACCCTTCCACAATCCAGCTCTGAAACAAACACAAGTTTAAATCATAACAACATTTCCCCTAAACCCACCAGAGGAATCACAAAGAGCAGGCGAAATTGCATAACAACGTAGCTTAAGTTTGGACCGCTTTCGAGAAAAGGTATCTCAAAAGAAAACCAAAATCGCGGTAATAAATCGATTGGAATAACCGGAACGACCTGTGATCGATGATGATAGCTGCGGGAGTGAGAGGAGGAGAGATCATCAGAATCGTCTGAGTCGTGGTCCATGAACCCATCGTAGTCCATAACGACGTCATCCGGGTCGGAATCATCGTTACCATCTCCGCCGCCGCCACCATAGAATTCTTCATCCTCAGAATCTTCCATCATCGTCGCCGCCATCTCGTCCTCCGATTCCATTTCTCTTTTCTACCCCTCTAAAATATAACTAAAGATATTAAAAATAATGATAATCAAAGAAAATAAACTGAAAATGTCTCTCTATATATATATGAAGATACGTGTGTGTGTGTGTGTATATATATATATATATATATATATAGAGAGAGAGAGAGAGAGAGAGAGAGAGACGAAAAGGAACTGAGATGGCGAATGGTGGTGGTCATTCCTCTCATATGAATTGAAGGGGAGAAAAGGAGAAGGTACGACTGTCGGTGCGTAAGGTACAATACGTTAAGGCTACGCTTTTCGGTTTCATATAAGGTCCTGTTTGGACATTTCTGATTGTGCTCGCCACTCAATTCAATTTTCCGGATTAATAATTAAATAGGCAGGACCAACTTTCTCAACATTTTTTTATGTCAACACCAATTACTTAAATAACAATTAAACGTTTACTTATGACTTTTAAATATCAGTCTTAACAAAATTAGATTGTGCCAAACATGCTTTAATTATATTATAAATTTTAATTAATAATTAATATATGCTAATTATAAATATTAAATATATATAACTATTCAACAATTATTGTTAAAGTAGACCAACAACTATTATTAAATTAAAATAATAATTATTATTAAAGTAAACGTTGATCCACATATTGGTGGAACTCGGATAAAGAACTTCAACTTTGCTAATTAAGTTAGGTCTTATTGATGAAATCTAACTCGATCGTAATTATAAAAAATGGGATATCAAAATTATTATTCAATACTTTTTTTAATAATTTAAATTTTTAATGTAAGATAGTTACTTTTTCAAATGGTTAAATGCAATTTATCCGTTGTGATATGTTAAATGAGCAGTATTGTAAATAGTGTGTGGTGTTTGGTTTTAATTATGTTTCAGAATAATTTTATCAGGTATAAAATACCATAATATAATTTATCACAGTGCATGTAATATATTACCACAGTGTAGAAAGCGATAAAACAAGATAAACAAAGTTTGAAGTTAGAAAAGTTGTACCGATAGACAATCACGATATTTGTAGGTGTCTTAAAGTCATGATTGTTTTCCTACATATCCGGGTTAACTACCAACCATAATTTTAAGATAAAACCATATTAGTTCACAGTCCCATATTAATGTCTCATCTTATATGCACAATCACGATAAGACTGAGAGCTAATCCTTTGTCGTGTTGTCAAAACTCTCAAACACTTGTGGAGATGTAAGAAGAGTTGTATAACTCATATGAAAAATTCTCTCAAAATAAAATGAAAACATTAATGTATCAAATGAAAAATGTGATGACCCCTCGAATAGTTGAAAATTAGTTGACTGTTATAAAAACTTAAATGAACAATTAAAAAATAATAATCATCATAATAAGTCCAATATTAAATTAGACCACATAAATATTCTTGGAATAAGTGATCAAAAACTAATTAGATTCGGTTTTGAGAACCATTCAAGAAATCTTTATTTAAACAATATTGTCCCGACGAATATGGTAAGTATTCGTCTTTGGCACATGTATCTGTTGTACTTATCAAATTATGTCAAGTACTGCTTTGACGTCACAATAGATGCCCAAAACCACTTTAACAACCGTGCAACAATTGGACTGCGCATTGAATGGCGATCATGAAATCAACTGCTAAGGGTTGGGTCTGAAATGTCTAAGTCGAGGACCTCGATAATGGGCATCGAGTGTTCTATGAAGACTCGCATTAAGAGTCGCGTTCATTTAATGAGTGTCGTATTTTATCGGCAACAGACGTGGGACATCTGTGCGATCTTAGTGGGTTGATTGACTAGGTGTCAAATCGACTGAACTGACTCACGGGGATCGTCATATGGAAGTCTTGGAGGTTTGTTCGGTATGACTCAAGTCCCCGACTCCAATAGTACAAGAGTAGTCCTCAAACTTAAGGAATCATGGCAGTCACGTGCATACGATGACTATATTTTAGGTCTGTGCAAGATGTGTCACAAACACGATCATCATAAGCCTTATCCAGTGCAGTCGGAATATGTAGCGAGGACGTTATGTTCCAAGAAGAGAATTCATCCCCTGTCAAAACGTGAGAGAGGTATCTCCTATGCACTTAGATGTGTGTTTACGCTCTATAAACTTGTGGCCACAGTCCCGAATAGGAAAAGAGGTTCCTATGTCGAGCAATTTGGCGTAATGTGATCTCAAGTATTAAGCATAGACGTCTAGTCTAAGATGGGAGCCGACACACAATTCCATGTCCTCGACTAAGACCGAGAGACGGTAGATGGAAGGACCGTACCCGTATGGACTCGAGAGCCTAAAAGTTTCCATTTATATTCGCCTAGTCTCTAGTGTCATGGATCATTGTTAGACGGCCACCTATTGTAATGGGTTTTCTTTAAAATCACAAATAAACTTTTATTTAAAATTTGGAGTAAAAAAAGATAAATGATGTAGTTTGAGATTCGATTGGTTCCACATTTTTAACTTTTTATTCGATTGATTCGATATGGAGTAAAAAAAGATAAATAATGTCCGTTTTAACTTTTTATGAGCCTCACGATTTTATTCTAAAAAAAAGTCTCACTATGAAGATGATGCATTAGGGGTTATAAGTCACTTAAACTCATCATTTGTAACCATATGAGACACTTGCCTACGTTAGTAAATTATTAGATGTATGTAACAAATACTACAAGACAAATAATAATATGAAGAGAAAAAAGATGAAGAAAAAATAAACATTGATACCTAAGTGACTCGGGTCATAGGCTGTTAGTCACCTCACGAGTTCTTGAAATAGTATTGGGACCTAAGAAAAGAGCAGATTGTTAGGCTTGTTGGAAGGTACAAAGCTAAGACCTTCCAATGTCTAAGTTACTATTGAGGTTGAGATAAGAAAGCGATCTCAAAGTATTTAATGCGGGTTTATGTGTAAAATAATGTCTTACCAAAAATGCGATCGAATTAGGGTATTTATAGGGCTAAATGGAGTTCAAGTGGCATCATTTCAATACGAGTTGTCAGATGATCTATGGTCTAGATGTCGAGTCATCAGAGAGGGTCGGGTTGATATAGAAAAACGCGATCCGACAGAGATAGAAAGACGCGACCCCACCCAAGATAGGTGCGGATCTTTGGGCTGCAGTGGCATTTTAGTATTGTTGGAGGATTATTTATGTCCTTTTCCAAGTGGGTATTATATACTCCTATCATAAGTCCTCCACTTCTTTAAGTGTATCCAAAAGAGCATTTGAAAAATTAGAAAGAAGCTTGAAGTAGAATGCAAACTCTTGACCTCTTGGTGTGAGATGCTTGGGCTATTTTTTTTTATTTTTTTTTTGAGATAGAATATTTTCCAGATTTAAGGTGATCATTTCAGATCAAGGCTAACCTTTTTCTGATCATGGTGGTCTTTTAAGATCAAATTTTTTCTTCAGATACTAGCACGACCTCCACGAAGATAATCTTTTTTCAAAAATTTTAGCTAGTCTTTTTCGAACTATAATGCGATCTCAACCTGGGTGCGTGACCTCCATGAATCTTTCAGATACTAATGCAACCTCGACCTCAGCACGCAACCTCCATAAAGAATCTGTTTTAGATATTAGCGCGACTACGATTTCAATTCACGATCTCTAGGATAATATTTTTCAAATACTAGTGTGACCTCATTAGAGGTGTGCGATCTTCATGAAGATAAATCTTTTTTAGATTTTTCAACTAGTCTTTTTCAGACAAGTAACACGATCTCATGGAAGGTGCGCGACCTCCATGAATATCTTTTTCAGATACTAGTGCAATCTCGGTTTGCGACTTTCATGACGATAATCCTTTTTAGATTTTTCAACTAGTCTTTTTCAGACAAATAACGCGATCTCATGAGAGGTGCGCGACCTCCATGAATATGATATTTTTCAGATACTCGCGCGACCTCCAGTGTGCACCTCCCGAACAATAATCTTTTTCATATACTAGCGCGACCTCCATGTAGAATCTTTTTAAAAATTTTCAACAAGTCTCCCAAAACCTTGTAATATGCAACCTCCATGGATCAATTTTAACTTGGCAAAAATTCTTTCAAAATTATATTATATGCAACCTCAATGGGCCATATGTACTTGAATTGTTTTTTGCAGAATTTTATTATATGCTATATCAATGGATCTTCTGTACTTGGAATTTTTTTTATTTTTAATTTTTGCAAAGTGTGTAATATACAACCTCGATGAGTCTTAAAACATGAAAAAAAGAATTACAGAATTTTATTCCACCCAACCTCGATGGGTCTTTTTAACTTAGAAGAAATTCTTTTTCAGAGTTTTATTGCATGCGGCCTCAATGGGTCTTGAAAACTTGAAGAAAATTCTTTTTCAAAATTTTATTCCACGCAACCTCAATGGGTCCTTTGAACTTTTTCAGAATTTTTATTATATGCGATCACAATGGGTCGTCTACACTTGAAAAAACTATTTTACACAATTTTATTACATGCGACCTCAATAGGTTGTCTATACTTTCAAAAAATTCTTTTTCAAAATTTTATTACATGCAACCTCAATAGGTCATCTATATTAGAAAAAAATTCTTTATAGAATTTTATTACATGCGACCTAAATAGGTCGTCTATACTTAGGAAGACCTTTTTCAGGTTTTGCAATTATTTGATCTGCACGTGGGATGTAGCTAGAATCAAAGTTTTAAAGTAGTATTTACTTGGATCTTTTTCAGATCTGTACAAAAGTGTCTTTTCCTAAGCCCCCTATCTTTGGTACTTAGGTTGATATGGCGCTTCCCGATCTTTTTCAGATCTGTTCCTCCTATCTCAACCTCTATCTCGGCCCCCTGGGTTTGATCACTGTTCATCCTTCATTACGTTCATTGTTTTCCTCTTCTATGTATTTTTGGGTCCATTGCATCAATCATTCACCGTCTTTCGGGGGGCCTAGCTAAAGCTGAAGCGAAGGGCCCTTCTTTTAGACCATGTATTAAGATATTTACCATAAGGTCTATTCTCAAGTCTTGCACCTCCAAAGTTTTATTATTGAACCTTCCTATAAACCTTTTAGGGATTCATCTTCTTTTTGTCGAATGGTGAATAGGTAGGTAGCTGATCTTTTTTCTTTCTTTTGCTAGAGAAATGAAAAGTTAATTTCTAGATCAACTGATTATAAGATTATATGGTTCCACTTGGTATACTAGTGAACCGCTCATGTGCTTTTTCTGGCAAAGTAGTCACAAATAATTTTGCATTTATGAAGTCAGTTTGCCCATATAAATTCATTACCAGTTCGAAGGTTGATACGTGCTCTTTGGGATCCTTAGTTCCATCATACTTAGGCAAATCTGGCACCTTGAAACTAGGATCCATACCTCTGTGAGAATTTTATTTGCAAAAGGAGAGCTTCAGTTCATCTATCTGGTGGCCCAACCTCTATCTGCCTTCACATCCTCCACCTCTGCTCGTGAAATTTGTGGCTCTCTTCATCTTCCTCTTTTGTTGGACCCAAAATCTGATATTTCCTTTTCATGACCCTTTCCAGGTGCTTGTCCCTTGTCATGCTCTGTTCTACTCGTCACCTCCTTCGGATCATCCACCATCTCCTTCCCTTTTCCCTTGAACAATTGTATTCTTACAGGTTCTCGAACAGCTGGTGTAACTGTTCTTCTTTCATACTCCATTGTGTCATTTTTGCTTGCAACTTCAATCATGCATTGCAATTTATTACGGGTTAAGTGTACCATTTATTCTTCCTATTTCATGGGGGGTCTGCTCCCCTTGCTCCGGTGGTGTTGGTTCTTCCCTAGGAGTGTGTTCATCTCTGGAGATTCCTTCAATCTCAAATTCAAGTGTTCTTTTAGTTGCAAATCGTTAGTCACCTCACAAGTTCTCAAAATAGTATTGGGACCTGAGAAAAGACCAGATTATTAGGTTTGTTGGAGGATTCCCAACTAAGACCCTCCGATACTTAAGTTAGTATCGGGGTCGAGATAGAAGAAAGCGATCTCAAAGTATTTTAATGCATGTATGCGAGTAAAATAATGTCTTACCAAAAATGCCATCGAATGAGGATATTTATTGGGCTAAACGGGTTCCACATTGTGTCATCTCAAATCATGAGTTGTCAAATGATCTATGGTTTGGGGTCATCAGAGAGGGTCAGGTTGAGATAAAAAGATGCGACCCCACCTGAGATAGGAGCGAATCCTTGGACTCCAGTGGTATTATAGTATTGTTGGAGGGTTGTGTATGTCTTTTTTCAAGTGGGTATGATATACCCCTATCACTAAGTTTTTAAGTAATTACACTGTCTTCCTTTAAAATTTGATATAATTACAAGTAGTTCCTTGATAGTTTAAAAAAAATTATATTTGTTTGTTTCCGTCCAAATCTTTACTCCCAATTAATTTATTTTTGACTTTTTTTTATTATTAATATCAACAAATTTCATAAATTTTAACTAATAATGGAATCTATTTATTGAATGAAACAAATATTAAAGATAATAAATCTATTTTTTTAAACCATAAAAGGTTTACTTATGATTATTCCAAACTTTCAATGAAAACAATATAATTACCTCTATTTATTATGGGGACTCAAGAATTGATGCTGCCCACCTCAATTTATTCTTTGCTTTGCTTAGATTGGTCGAAATACTTTGTCCTCCACTTGAGAAATTCAAGCTTTCTGCATGCAACAACTCAACTGTGAATATGAAAAGCCAAAAAAAAAAACATAATAATAATAATAATTAATATTATTATTATTACTTTCTTTTTTCACATGAAGAACCACATAACACAAAAATTAAAAAAAAAAAAAAGAGAAAAAAGAAAAACAATAGTATTGGAGTTTTACACCAATTTCATAAGTCAAAAGTTTGGGAGATGCTAAATAATCAATGTAGGATATGAGAATTATCTATCATATATCTCTTATCACAATTTTTTTTTTCTTTGGAAAAAGTCATTGTAGTATATTTAATTGTCATATTATGAATATATTTACTTATCAATTTAAAAAAAGCATAACACAATACAAATATATATTAATATATAATATAAATTTTATATGTGCTATATTAAATAATAATTTTAATTATAATTTACTAAGTTGTTGATTAAATTTATTTTGTATAAAGATTAAATATATAAATAAAAGTACCATAATTTATTACTGTCCAAAATAAAATATATGATATTGATTAATAATTATAATATGTGGTTAATTTTGAAATAAAATTGATAAATTATTGAATATGAAATTAAATATATATAAAAATTTTATAAATGAAAATATATAAAAAAAAATAAAAAAAGCCCTTGATTAGAGAGAATTGATCTCGAGCTCAAAATCTAGCCGATTCGCGAAGCTGGACTCGTCTGCCCCTACTTTTGATGTTTCACAACTTTTTTATCTGTTATTTTATTTTTTATAATTTTCTACTCTCCCACTTTTGTAAACCACCATCTCATTTTTGTGTATATGTTTCAAGAGCATATTTTATAACAAAATATAGGATAAATTACAGCTACATCTCCTGAAGTTTGGCATAATTATGACTCGTTTGTTGTTTAAAAATTTATATATATATCCCTCAAATAAAAAATAATTATATAGCTTCTAGACAGTAAAATAAATATTACTATTTTATCCTTACCGATTCTTTTATAAAATAAAAAATATATATTTGAAAAAATGTCAATTTTTTTCAAGATGGGTAAAATAAATAATCAATAACGAATATTAGTTCATAAAAATATTTTAAAAAATATATATAATTTTAATTGATGACTTAAAAAGGACAATTTGATCAGTTCACAACAAGAACTTAGATCGAAATCTAATGAAAACTAACTGAATGAGCTCGTTATTAAACGGATGTTAAAATCAATGGGCTATTTGTAATTTTCAAACAACAAACGGTATTTGTAGTTACGTCAAACCTCATAAAAGGTGGTTGTAATTTACCCTAACATTTAAAATCCTGTAAAATTAAAAAATGTCTTACAAAATACATGCGAATTTATAAGATTCTTTAATTCAGTTTAATTAAATATATATAAATGCATTGATGTGTAAATACAAAATTAATGATGTACTTATTATATTTTAATATGATATGTACTTTTTTGTATATTTTTATTATGAAAATTTAGATATATTTTTTTAATTTTTTAATAAAGTAAGATAAAAAAGCACTTCATTTTCCTATTATTATTAATCTCGAAACTAAAAATCGTACAGTGTGCTTCACTTGTTGTACCTGACCGTATTTATAATACCACGTGTAATTGAATAATTTTTCCCTCACAAAAATGCACGGGATAAATGTATTTTTAATCATTAAATATAACCACTAATTTGATTTTAGTTATCAAATAATTTAAAATTATATTTTTGGTTTTCAAACTTAAATTTTTTTGCACTTTTGGTCCTTTCATTAACTTTTTCGTTAAACTAATATTTTTTTAGTTGTAACCAATACATTTATTTTTCTTATTGTTCTTCAAATTTTAAAGAGAATAAACCAAAAAAATAAATTTAAACAATAATTTTTTTAAATAATCTTAAAAAAATGTCAATAATAGAAAACTTATTAATAAAATTTAAAAAATTTATTGCTTAAATTTATATATTTATTCGTTTTTTAAGTTTGAAAAAAATAAAAAAATAAATATATTTATTACAATATGAAAAATACTATAAAATAGAAGAAAAATAATAATTTTTTTTATTTTAAATGAAATTTCATTTAAATTTAACAAAAAAATTAAGAAAAGGATCAAAAGTGACAAAAAAAAAAATTAAAATTTGAGGAGCAAATGCATTTATCCCGCACGCTCTCGCACTTACTGACGCTCACTCCAAATCGATCTATCAGCAACATCACACCGATCCGTCAGCCCCACCGTCGCCGGCGAAGCCAAGTACCTCATTATACTCTTCACACCACCAACATGCTAAACCCGTCGTCATGTTCTCCCTCCAGTTCAACCCGCATCCATGGATCCGAATTCGATATGGCACTGCCGAACGAGTTACTGACTCGGAATGTGCTAATCAACCGCCGCTGTCGACGAGTTCAGCGTCTTCCCCGAATTTGCCGCAAGTTCTGTTGGGCTCTGGTGAAGGAGCTCAAATTAAAGTATAGAGGATATTACTGGGAGCAGGGGAAAAGCCTGTTCTACGAAGCTGAGTAGAACAAAAAATCAATTCGAAATTCGGGGATTGCGGAAGATGTTAGTAATAGGAATTATGAGGCCAATTCTGGGAATAATAATACTAGCAATGTTGCGAATAGATGTGGGTCCATGGTTGCAAGTTCACGCATGGCGTTGACGAGGTTCTGCCACATGCATACAGTCTGGTACAAGTAGAACTCTATAAGGCTTGCCGTTTCTCCATTAAAAGTTTCTTATAGTTTTCTTCTTTTCGACATTTCTTTAAACAGTTACGTATATATGTTTCTGAGTTACGATTTTTCGATTATAGAATTTCACTGTATTTCATGGGGTTTTCGGGTATCAATTATCCAACCCAAGAAACCGAACCCGTGGTGTGATCATCCTGAATACTTCTGGTAGATGTAAGCTTTTCTCTAAATTACTATGTCCATAAAGTGAATGTGTGTCTTAATTTTAAGATGCTGGGTTTGTGATTGCTTGTCTCATCTCGTCTCATTTCATCCTAGTGTGAAAAAATGAGATGGGATAAGTGCAGATGAGTTGGAATTATTTTGCATGTGGGTTGGGACGTGAGATAGAAAGTGTACTGATAATAGTTTGCGTGATATGTAAAAGTTGTTGGGTATGATACCGTAGTTGATGAGATGTAGTTTTTTCTTAAAGCAGTGAAATGTGATTGTGATATGTTTTTAAAGCAGTGAAATGTGTTTGAGATTTATTTTGAAAAATTTCTTATAAAGAAACACATATCTACATGTAAAATTTTGGCTAGACGAGATGAGATTTATATCACAAGCTATCCTTCGTGATTATCTCTATTTGAAAGCATCATAATTCAAAATTTGAAATTGTTGATATAAGATACATAAAACTTTAGTTTCTGAATTATAATACTGATACTATTTTTAGAAAGGATCTTTTGCACAGAGATTATAGTTGGAAGATAAATAAGTTTGAAAAATATATTTCAATTAACAATAATCAGGTACAAACTGTACAATGTAGGCTTAATGACATAAGAAATGTTTCAAATCTTTCAGATATGCATGTCTAATGTGAAGAATGCACCCGATAAAAGTTAAAGAGAGAAGAGAGCTTGGACTATATATAATTTTCGGGAGGGCAAGACTCAGCTGTGATGCTTTATATAATTGACAGATTGCTTCAATGGTCTAATGTGCAAATCCCACATGTTACTTTTTACTTGCACCCAATTAAAGGAAGATGACAGCTCAGGCACTTGGGGTACTTTGTAGTGCGCGAGTGTGATCATTTACTCCGTATCTAACAGTTAGTTGCTTCTGTTTGTGCGATGAATTACGTTACTGGATGCAAACTCAACCAACTAAGCACTCTTGCCAGTGTTAGAGATTCCTTTTGGTGAATTTATCATCTCATAATTTGAGTTTTGCAGTGGCCTCACTCTGATGGTGGATCCTGTCAACTTTATTTTAGCATTTGCATGTATATGTTGCTAATGCTTTTCCAACGCTATTGCTATATTGTAACTATTGAATGTAGTTACCAGCGGAATGGTCTGCCATTTATAAACAGGCGTTGCTGTTGCCCGATGGCAATTATTTGGTCATCATCACTAGAGGAGTGCATTGGTGAATACTCACCATCTCCGACCAGTCTTTGTTCAGATAAGAACCTTACATGATGGCAAGGATTTACGCCGTTGAGCCTGCCGAAGTGCTTCTGGATGATTGTTTTTTAAACAAATGGTATAGTTCCGTGATTGTTTAACTGACTATATATATTTGTACCTTTCTATGGTTAGGATATTGTGCAAATAATGGATTTGAGCCTTGACTATTTTGCCTTGCTATGTGGTGTGGCTTCCTTTCATGTCTCTACAAATAAAAATCTCCCAAAGTCCACCGCAAGAAATCTCTTAAATATATTCTCTTTTGCTCTTGCATAATAGAAAATATCCTATGCGATAAGTGGTAATTCTCTTGTCATTGTCACCAGTTCTGGGACCTGTCAACATCAACCTAAGGAACATGCTTTGAGTACTCAGCTTATTGCCATCCTGCCCCTCAGTTGTTCGCTTCTGGAAGATGGTGAGGTTTAGTTTGTTGATTCTGATGCTTTAGATGTGAAACAGAACTCCACACCTTGAAAAATCTATCCTTGTTTTAACCCACTTAGATTTTTCAATGTCTTGTGTGATGCTTGCTGTAGTCCACATTATCTCCCAAAGTGATAAAAGATAATAAAATTTTGCCTGAAAAACAGCTCATATAGAAGCAATGTCTTTTTCTTTTCTGACGCCTCTGCCAGTTCTACTACAGGACCCATCTGTGTGGAAACTAACACTGAAATCATCTGTTCTTTCTTATTGCCCTCTTCTCTTTCGCAAGGCCGAAAAGCATATGGTCTTTGCTCTAAAGAAGGCTGGTCACAAAATCTTCTCTGCAAGTAAGCTCACCCCTAAGTTCCACGTCATAGTTGCAGCCTGCAGGTATGTTCACCAAATTCAGATCAAGAGGATGGCTGCAAGAAAACCAAATCTGGAAATTGCTCGAGTAAGGGAACACAAAATTTGTTGAAGCTCTTGGACATGGAAATATATAATGTTGTAGCTTGTAATTTGATCCCAGTTGGTGAAGCTGCAAAAGTAAATAAAGAAACAACTGATACATGTGGGCTCGTCTTGTGACGCGTGCCTTCACGGAATCTTATGAATTCTGCAGGTATGGTTCATAGATTATCTGCATAATCCCCTAAACTGCATACTGGTTGCTTTTTGCTCTTTGATGTATGTGAAGTGTGGGAAAAGTTTATAGAATGTCAATTCAAACATAGACAATAAATTCAACTTAGAGTTTTCTTTTACAAAGGTTCAATTGAAATTCTTTAAAAAAGTTTCCCAAATTTTCCCAAAAATTTCCTGAATTTTCAAATACTATTAATAAATGTTTATATTTTAATCAATATTAATGAAATAATACTTACAGTTACTAACTTAATAATGAAATAATAATAATAATACACAATATATTATTCTTCTTTTTTTACATATATACTTACAACTAAATTAAGTATGGTAATGCTGCAAAGAAAGATAATTATGTTCTATTTCATGGGTTGTATTATCATCATCTGCCCAATCATTTATTGTTCCATGGCTTGAGTATTTTCATTGTCAAACAAATAATTTATAGTTTCAGCATAAAACTGGACATAGTAGTCATGGCAATTCTCCTAAAGAATCTTGTGGTTCTGAATGAAGAATCTTATTTGTACCTGTGTTTTTTTGTAAGATTTGGCTAGCACTTTTCACCAAAACCCTTGTTAATTTTCTTATTCTTAAAACTTTTTCACGACAAATTTTAATCATTCATTTAACATATTTCTACCTAGCATATACCAAGCTTTTGATCTAACAGACCTTACTACCTAATATGTTCCAATACTTTTGAATGCAAAAGATGCTAATTCTGTTAACTGAAAATATTTCATCTGCACTTTCTCCTTATTTCTATAAATTTTCATTTTCTAAACAAAAAAAATGAAATCACAAATTTGGAGATCCTCAAAATTTCAATTGAAATTTCTGCAACATTATAACATCAGCATATGCATTGTTACCAACATTTAATCTCTTGCCTTGATGTGAGCCCAAAAAGGCTACACTAATCCTGCCTTCATCCCATTTTTGTGAATCCAGTTTGACCCAACATCGAGTTTTAGATGAAAATTGAAACCCTTTTAAAAGATGGAGCTTTATTTTGGCCTGGGTTTCAAAGAAAATAGAAGTATTTTTTCTTTATATTTATTTATTTATTATTTTTTTTTGGGGGGGTATTATTTATCCACGAGAACAATTGCTATCTATACATTACGATACACACTTATATATGTATTCCTATTTGTATGTGTCAACTATGGGAAGTTATACAATTCAGAATCAGTATTCAGTAGAAGCTGACACAGAATAGGCTCCTAATGATGAGTGCCACAGGAAAAGCACTGCATAAGTATATCTAAATAGTCCATCTCTAATCAGTACAGGGGACTCTCATTATGTAATAAGCTGCATTTCTGTTATATGCAATAGATATTATTTCTAGTTTATAGTCTTTGAGTTTAACTGCATTTCAGATAAATAATCACAAGAAACACATCCTAAGTGTTTGATGGAAAACAAGTCCTATGTGATGGTTAAAGATATTAAAAGATCTCACTACTAAAACTCTAGGGGAAGTTTTCATGCTAGCAAAATGATTATGCAGGATGCTGATAATTGCCACTTGTTCCAGGCTATAAATTTTTTATTCGAGTACTCTTAGTTGAGTTGGAAGTTAGTTCACACTTTTGCATTTGATTAATGAGATTGGCTCACAATGCACACAGTAGTGACAAGGGTTGACGTCCACATGAATTGGTTTTACATCGATTTCTTAGGAGAAAAATGGGGGTTCTGTTGTAACTCTAAAATTAACAAAGTAAATTGATAAAATTAAATTATGTTTTCTACTTTTATCCGCTTAGGTACTTAGATATTTGTGTTGTTCTCTATGCTTTTATTACAATAATATGATTTTTGAATGATTGGCACAGTTATTCATTATCAAGAATATTTACCAAGCTAATTAGACGATCAAATCCGTAATTGTTTGATTAGTGACAACACAACATAGTTCATTATGTCTTAGGAGTCGATCATGTTGTGGGTAATGCACAATTTAATTGAGATGTATTCTCATAGAAATTTGCTGGTTGGAGATTTGTTGTTTTCTAGTTTCTAATGCTATTAGTAAATTAAATCGCAATAACATTCCCAACATTGTTATTGATAATGGAATTAGCCAAAGGAAGTTTTTTGGCTAATGAAAAGGTAATGTAACGTAGGCCATACCAATGACCATAACGATATTTTCTATATAAATGTAACATTTGGATTCTATCCTTGACTGAAAACTATAACTTCTTTATCTCCTTTAATTTTACTGAATTTATTTGTTAATTTCAGTTACAACACAACCCCCCTTCCCCTTTTCTCCTCATTGAAGGAATTGATCTAAGACCAATCCCTATAAAATCAACCCTGCTTGCTACAGTTTGCAAGTTTTTGAGTAGGATTCCTCATAAAAAAAAAATTAATAATAATAATGATGGTTAATGTGTGATTAATTTACACCATTTATGACTTGCATGCCTAAATATGTTGGAACTGATTTATGTGAATCAATTTATTCGTAGTTGAATTAATTTATAGAATTCACCATAATAATTTATATAGTCTCTCATCCAGTATCGTTCTCTTGCATATAGAACTACTTCTATAGTATTAGAATTTTAATTGTCATATAGCTTTGTCAATGTTGGTGATCCATCTAAGTTGCACTATTACTGAAAACAGGTTTCCACGTCTAAAAGTTAATTCCCACTAAACAAGAGTTCTTCATGCTTTGATCCTATGTGTGGATATGTTTCATAATGCTCACCTTCCTATCTAAGTGGCAGAACTTCCTGTAGGTAGGGTATGGAAATCTCATGAGGCCGTTTGCATAAGATAAACCTGTGATGGCAGGGAACTTTATACCAGAGTCTACACTAAACATCTATTTCATCTTGCTGTTTGTCTGCGTGTGCTTGAGATATGTAATATTTATATTGTGATCTATTCATGCCTAATCAATAAATGATAAATCTGGTAAACGGAGAAAAAACAATGGCAAATTTCCCTTTAACTTTGCGACCATATATTTGGGCTCTTGTCCTTTATTGTAGATGAAACCAATTGCATAACACAGTGATCACTGTTTATAGTTGTCCCCCAGTAGACCTGTCATGTTCTGTGTGTCTGGTTCATAGTTGGAGACTTGGAGTACTCAATGCTGTCGGTGCCATCAGGTGTGGGTAATGAGTTTCCTCACCCACCAAGCTGTAGTTAATTGCATTGCATTGACAATCAGTTGCTTGCAGTGGGGATGTTGAAGGGATGGGATTTCAAGACACCAAAGAGCATCTCCTATGCAGCTGTACCAGTATGGTTATATTCATCCACAACTAGTAATCGAATGGGTCTCCACCTCAAGTAATTTCCCGTTTCTAATCCTTCGCTTCCTTTTCCCCTCTCCACAAGGACTTGATGTGTTTGTTATATTTTGGGATGCTTATGTGTTTTCATTTTTGAGAAACAAAACATGTTGCGGATTTACTGGATCTGTACAAGCTTTCATGCAATAATCGATCAATCATGTAGAATCCTAGGCTTTTAGAGGTGATTCGTTTCAGGGGAACATTCTATGGCTACATAAGTATACTTTCTACAGGAGGGGTCTCTCTTTTTCTTTTCCCTGCGTGCAGAGCAGGAGTACTCGGGCTACAGCTCACCATATGTCACCATTGTTATGAACTGGTTATTAAGTTGGGTTTAGGATAGAAATGAATAGAAGTTGGGCCATTGTACACATAATTGACAGACCTAACCCAAATAAGGGATTACAGCCTTAATTTTGGGGACTGGAGTGTGGGTGAATTTTGTCTCTGCATTACTAGTCACAAATCTTACAACTAACCGATTATCTGTCCGTGCATGCATGTGGATTCGCTGAGAGGTCACATCATGTGGATCAAAATTAAATTTGAGCACATGACTGGGAGTAGAATGGTTCTTGATTACATTGACTTTGTTGGAGGATGGTTATTTGAAATTGATCTTAGCTATTAATGACAGGTCCTGTTTAAGCCTAAATCGAAAAACAAAATCTGGTTATGTCTCGTTGCCATAAATTGTGACGACGTTTGGAATTTGAGCCCCTCCCCTCCCCTCTTTTACAGAAATTGGTCTACTTCCTGTTAACTTTCTACTGATAGATCATAGATGTGGTGAACTTCTGACTTGAAAACTTTTGGCGGCTATGGATCTTTCTGTGTTCCCCTCCCCAGTCTAAAACAATCACTGATTTGTGGGCCCCCATAAATTTAAACTGCTGTGATTGTCACTGGGGCTTGGCTGAAAATTCTTGGTGGATGTGGGTCCCACGCCTTGATTGTCACAGGATTAGTGATACCCCAAGACTCTCTTTTTTGTAGAATATGAAATCCAGAGAGTTGTTATGTAGGATTACCACGTTGCAAAATCATGTGGTGGCGACTGCCCCCACAATAAATGGTACAATTATAGACAAGCACGGACGTATAAAGTGGGAACAAAGCGCTAATAATAGGTGGAGGTGTTAAATGTTAATACAAAGCTAAACCAAAGACTCTTTAGTACAATAATCTGAGACTGAGAGTGGTTCCAACTATAGAGTCTAAATGGAGAATTGGGCAATCTCCTTTCTCTGGCTAATTGTCTCTGTGTCCAAATGCTGACCACAAAATCCAGGCAATATTATATTATGTATGTTATTCATATGACCAAATATGTCTGGTAACATGATAAAATTTGTACATATTTTGCATTCCAGTAGTTTGTTGGCCCTTTGGTTGGGCGATCCTGCTTTCTGATGCTGCTCATACTTACTATAGTTGACCACAAGTTTCTGGCAACAAGAGTGCTTATTTTTACTAACTTTTTCCCTCCAAGTTCTACAAAAGATGTTTAAACAGAGTAGTTTTACATGACTGTGGTGTGAAATATCCAACAGTTTAAATCATGCAATATTAGAGCAAGAACCATATTTTGTCGATCGACATGATTTATGCTATTTTGTGTTCTTCACACTTAGAAAACCCCTACTAAACAATGCACCTGAAACCCATTTCTTATGGGATTTGGATTTTGATCTCAGCCGATGCAAAAGAATTAGATGGTTGTATCGTTTGTGAGTATTCAGAATCTAAAGTTTTAAGATGAATTACTCTACATATATGAAAAACAAAAATCTTGTGAAGTCAACAAGATGTGAAAAGGATTGATAGGGGATTTTAAGAATGTTGAGGAGGGAAATTAAGAAGGTTACCTAATTTGAAGGCAGGATTAATAGCATGATAAAGAAAAGCTGTGGAGAAAAACATCATCACTTGGCAGAAAATAGACAACCCAATGCATCCACCAACTTGTCCACCACTTAAGTACAAAGCCCTTTTCAATTCCGCAGCCTCTCAACCACTTAATAATAAATCCAATTCGGAAACTGGGCGGAGAAAGATATGACCAATTCTTGTTAGTGAACGGCAACTCAAAAGAAATAATAAATATATGTACTGAAATGTAGTCAATATTGTTCTTGGAAGCCAATTAGCACTTTGTGTGTATATGTTACATCTACTTTCTCTGCTGTTTTACTGACACTAGTACGAATGCTGAACCAACATCCGCTTCTGCCCCCCCCCCCCCACCAGTTGACTAATCAAGTTTTTTTTTTAAATTATATAAGTCCCGTTTACTTGGAGTTATTTGAATTACGTCAAAAAAAAAAAAGTTTTGTATTAATTATATTATGTTTATTTAGATTGTTCGGGGTGAATAACTCAACCCATCTATTTATATGTACTGGGTTTGGTGATAAAAATCGGGGCTCCATAATGCAAATAAACACCTTACAATGGTGTATTGAGCAGCTTATCTAACCTAATAATGGAAAGTAAACATTTCCTTTAAGGTTCGTATAATTATATATAAACTTCTTGTAATTTGAAAATTTACATGTAGTATCCCTGAGGTTTGTTTCTATCTAATAAATTGATTAAATTTCACCAAATTTGTCTATAATAGCAATAAATAAATAAATAAAAATCGTTTTATACCCCCGATTGATTTATTATCAACTTATATATTACAGGTCATATAATTTTTTTTCTAATCAAATTACCATCATGCATATTCACACATTAATGAGAAGGTATATCTTCACCCTTATGAGGGTAGTTTGGTTAAAAAGCATTTATTTGACCTAAAATAAATCAATCGCTTTACCTTTGCTTATATCAACAAATTCGATAAATTTCGATTAAAGAGTAATTTATATTTTTGTTTTAGGAATACTAAATATTATTTTTCAAACTATAGGAGGTTTATATGTAATTATACCAAACTTTAAGGGAATACGATATAATTATCCCTTACAAATAAGCCCCCCCCCCCCTCGTTTTCTAAAATCAAATGTCTTCCTTTCATTTATGATAATCTTACATATATATATAATCTCAACTACTTGCGGTGGCGTCGAAATTGATAAATTTTAAAGTAAGTGTTAGTAGTAAGTTTTGATTATATCTACACAAAATCATTTGAAATTCATCAAACTTATAATAGAAGGATTCTTATAATAGAAGGATTCGTTTGTACTTTGTATTACGTTGTCACCTGATCACTTTATACTTTAAGTTGTTCATGCACGTATATGTATGTGTATATATATATATATGTCATGATACTCTTTTCTTTTAGACGTCAATGCGTGAACATATATATATGAAAGTAATTTTGCAATAAATTGGTGGTTAAGGAACTTTGAATTGTGCTTGAAATGAGTAGAAGATGAAACAACATTTAATGCCTAAACATGAATTTTTGAAACAATGTACATCATAGACATAGTTGGTGAGTCACTCTCTCTACTTATGCATAGATGATGTATGATGGATCTCACTCTCTCACTCATACTCATACCACCTCCACCACTTTATATATATATATATTATATATACACACACACACACACACACACTCAAAAACAAGAAATCTTGAACATGGGAACCCTCGACCTTAAACCTGCCATCCAAGACCTTAAGGTGGCAATCCAAGAAACAACCCTAATACACCCCTCCTCCCATGGAACTCTTGAAAACAAGTCCATCTTCTTGTCCAACATAGACCAAGTGCTGAATTTCCATGTCCAAACTGTCCATTTCTTCCCAGCCAATCCTGATTTCCCACCGGAAACTACGGTTGCTAGGCTAAAGAATGCACTGGAGAAAGTGATGGTGGCATATGATTTCTTGGGCGGAAGGTTGAAATTCAACCACCAGACGGGGCGGCTGGAGATCGAGTGCAGCCAATCCGGGGTGGGGTTTGTAGTGGCCACCACCGAGTATTCTCTAGATGAGGTTGGGGATTTGGTATATCCCAATCCAGCATTCATGCAGCTGATTGTCCAGGCTTTGGATAAGTTTGATGATCAGCCACTTTGTGTTCTTCAGGTAAAAAATGCTGTGAATTAACTTTTGAAAAAGAGGTGAATACCATACTTGTATAATGCTGTCTGATTACAATTAATTTTCTAAAATAGAAAGCAAGTATAGTTTATATTTTAAAGTTTTATTATTTGATTATTCAATTCAGTCTTTAAGGTCTTACTTCATTTTTTTTAACTATTACTAATAAATAGAAAGGCATTATTATAAGTAGTTGAAACCTAGTGGTTTTCAGTCTATATTATTTCAAGACAAGCCTCAATTATTCAATTGTTGTCACAGCTAGAATTGACATAGACAGGGGTCACCATGTAATAAGTCCAACTTTCTCTCTCTCTCTCTCTCTCTCTCTCTCTCTCTCTATATATATATATATATATATATATATTAATCCGTAATTTTAAGATTTAACGTAGCCCGTAAATTTCAAATAATAATGTTCCTAATGTTTGTCATTAATTTGTAGGTCACATCATTCAAGTGTGGTGGTTTTGCAATGGGCTTGTCCACCAACCATGTCTTGTTTGATGGCCTGAGCTTCAAGATCTTCTTGGAAAACCTAGCTTCCCAAGCTTTTGATGACAAACCCTTACCCCTCTCACCATGCAACGATCGTCGCCTCCTGGCCGCCAGGTCGCCGCCACAGGTCACCTTCCCCCACCCCGAGTTGCTCAAGCTGAAGCCTCCAATAGGGGAAGAAGAACAAAATCCTCCGGTGTTTGATAGCAAACAAGAGGATTTAGACTTCAAGATCTTTAGTCTAAGCCCTAACGACATTAGTTACTTGAAGGAGAAGGCAAAGGCCGGAGAAATCAATACCAACACCAAAATCACTGGCTTCAATGTGGTCACGGCCCACGTCTGGCGGTGCAAGGCGTTGTCGTATGACGTAGAGAATAATAGGGAAAGAGAGTCGATGGTGCTTTATGCAGTGGACATAAGGTCGAAACTGAAGCCACCACTGCCAGTTTCTTACTGTGGCAACGCGGTGCTGAGTGCTTATGCGTCTGCCAAATGTTCAGAGCTGGAGGACGAGCCATTCTCCAAGCTGGTCGAGATGGTGTCGGCAGGGTCCACACGAATGACCGACGAATACGCAAGGTCGGCGATTGATTGGGGGGAGGTCTACAAAGGGTTTCCCAATGGGGAGTTCTTGATTTCCTCATGGTGGAGATTAGGGTTTGATGAGGTGGTCTACCCATGGGGGAAGCCAAGGTATAGTTGCCCTGTGGTATACCATAGGAAGGATATCATACTATTGTTCCCTGAGATTGGTGGGGCTAGCAGCAATGGGGTGAATGTTTTGGTTGCGTTGCCTCACAAGGAGATGGAGAAATTCCAAGCTCTATTTCATAAGTACATGACATGAAAGTTCATCTCACTTTCTTGAAATTGGATTTGTCTACGCGTGCGTGTGTGTGTGACAGATACATGCATTATATAAATACAATATTGTAATATTAAGTTGCATATATATATATATATATATTTGTATGTATGTGTGTGAATGAAGTATAATGATCAATGTATGTTTTGATTTGTAAAATATAATCCGTTGCGTTATGTGGATTCACTGACCAGTCTAGACCCAACAAAATAGCACACGTATGCAAGTAAAAATTGAATATTATCGATACAAATTACTAGACGTGACAATTTTGTCAATACAACTACAATTTCATCTAGGAGCAAAAAATGTTGATCCCTTTAAGTTATGAAATTAAAATTATAATTTAATTAAGTTAATTATATGTATAAATCACACGCGAATTTCCACTAAATTCACATAAAATGAGGAAAATTGTCAAAATTCTACAATTACGAAAATCTATTTATGCAGAATTAAAAATATTATTCACTAAGTTATAGGACTAATATTATATTTTTTCAGGTACAAAAACACATTATAATATCTTTCAGACAGATGATATATTTCATTTGATTCACTGGACCTACACTTGGAGTTGGAGATGTCTTATCATAGAGATGGACTCTTTCCGTCTCTGTGTCCAAATTTATAAGCGCAATAAATAATCTTTTTTAATTTTTGATGGGAAAGCGAATCAACATACTATCGTACCCTTTTATTTAAATTAGTTCTTGTTACACGTTGTTCTTGTAAATATATATATAAAAAAAATCATAGTGTGAAATAAAAAGAAATTATTAAAATTAAGTAAGATTGAAAACTATGGGGTGCGGTGAGAAAGAAATAATAAATTGTGAGAATTTATTAAAAATGTGAAAGTTTGTGAGTAGAAAAAACATGGAGAAGATGAAAGAGAAAAAATAAATTATCATTATAGGTTTCTTAAAAATATTGAATTTTGTGAAGAGAAAAAAAAAATGGACACCAAAGCTGGTTTGGTTGTGTTTTTAATTAAATTATTTTCACTTTTCACTATTTAGGTAGTTAGGATTTTGTTTGGTCAAGCCATTTTTATTGAGAATGCATTCATATTTTAATTTTAAATTTTTTAAAATTATAGGTCACATAGGTTGGTTACACTTGTCTTATCTTGTTTCAAATCAAATAAAACTGCTTTCTCTCCCAACCATTTTGGTCAACCCTTATAATTAATTTCTGTCACATCAGAAATACATATACCTATATTCTTAATTCTCACACCTATATACCTATATTTGGAAATAACTAATCCAAACATATTTTCAATTTTCGCACAGAAACCAATAAAGCATTTTTTACACAAATACAATTATTGAAAACTGAAAATGAAAATACAACCAAAGGGGCTGAATCTTGCATGTGAGAAATTGTGAATCTCATTGTGAAATATGGAGTTCATAAAGTTGTAATACGTGGGGAGCTCGTGAATTAATTAATAGTTGGTACTTATAGTCTCTATTGTATAGTGTTTCTTGGAATTTTTTAGAGACTTATAAAATTAATTTTATTGATTTATTTGGTACACTTATGTTTTTTTGTGATTTTAAAATATATATTTTGAGATTACAAATTTTATGTATTTAGAATAATTGAATTTTAATACTTATTTGATTGAACAAGTGATTGACTTTATATTAAAAACCGTAAAAACAACTCCAACCCAATTAGACTGCAAAATTGGGTTTTAATTATTGTCGGGTAGACTTGGGCTAAGCTTTTCAATAATTATAAATATTGAGTTGGACCAAAATAAAACCTAAATTGGTGAATTTGTCATCTTAAAAGTTTGTAGAGCCCAAATTAGTCATGAATTTGTAACCCAATTATCAATTACTTGTTTGGGCTTTCAATTTATAACTTATTTCAAAATGTTGATGCAAAACAATCACATACTGTTTGAATTTGTGGTTTCATTGTTTTGTTTTGTGTTTTGGAGATAGAAAAAGAAAAATAGAGAAAAATAAGTGTGTATTGAAAATAGATGATATGTTTTATTTTGTATTTTGAGATAATTTAAAATAAGTGGTGTAGGTTTGATATTGGGATTTGGGAGATAAAAACACTGTTTATTGTCAAATCATATCTTTTTTATATATAAATATTGTATGAAGATAAAAATTATTGTTTATTGTCAAATCATATTTCTTTTATATTATATATGTGTGTATATATATTATATATAAAAAGTTGAAATACAAAAAAACACACAGATAAGGTATAAAAACACAAAATAAATATTAAGTGCGTTTTATCTTGTATTGGGAAATGCGAAAATATAAAACCAAACATAGTCAATTTTTTAACTCACTTTGACATACAAAATCTCCAATTTTATAACATGGGATAATGTTTATTTCCATTGTTTTTATTTTTTTTAAAATTATAATAACTCATCTTATGTTTTAAATTACAATAACTTATTTTGATGTAACTGACAATATTTTAATTCAATTAATATATGATATGACGACTAATTATAAATAAATAATAACAATTCATATAAAACTGTTTATATAAAATGAGACAAATTTAAATTATTATGTCAATTCAAAATAAATATTTTTATTTATATACAATAATTTATACAAAATTGAAAACTGAAAATAAAAATATAAACAAAGAGGCTGGTCCTAACTAATTTTTACAACAATAAATGGTTAGATTCAAATTAAATGTATATATCTTTGTAATATTTTTGATTTTTTGGATGTTGAGAATTAGTAATAATTGTTTTTTAGAGGAAATTTGTAGTTTAATGAAAAAAATGATGAATTGGTGTAGCGGCAAAAATGGCGGGCAGCAAATTGAAGGCAATTTAGGCGCCAAACAGTATCTATTACTGGCGGGAGTCCATAGATTGTTTTCACCGGAGAATTGGAAGGCCTGAAACAAATTCTTCTGAAGAAGAAACCAGTAGGAAAGATTCTTACTCAGAAATCAGTAAGATAGCTCTGGATTCTCGAGAAGCCCTTTCCCTTTCATTTTCAGTTTGTTCTGGAATTTCAGCATATTTGTGAAGCATAGTTAGCTAAGCATCGCCGAATTTCGGAAGGAAATCGCATCGTTTCATCTTCTATAGTTTATTTTCTTTTAGCGCGACAAAATTTGATCTGGGCACTTTTCTTTTTCTGTATTTTTGCTCAACCATTTCTGGAAAAGTTAAAACAAATTCATTCTCATCTGGGTCGTGAAAATGACGGAAGTTGAGCCGATGAAGATTGACATTGGAGATGAAACGAAGCCGAAAATCAGTGATCCAGATCAGAAGAAGCAACCCCTGAAGAGAAAAAGATTGGGGCCGAGTTTATGCAAAGCAAGCCCTGAAGAAAAACAGGCGAAAATCGATTCACTCCGTAATGAAATCAGTAGTCTTGTTAGATTTTGTAAAGAATTAGTCTTAGAAAACAGAAGGGCATTGCTGGAAAATGTGGAGAAAGTTGGGAACTCTTCTGCTTCTTTGAATTGTATGATTGCATGTTTAATGGAAGAGAGTGATCTTCCTTTGTTCAAGCTTGTGGATGAGATTTTCGAGAAAGTTAAGGGTAGAACTGGCAATGGTGAGAGTGTTACCAAGGCTAGCGTGAAGAGTACTGTGCTTATGATTGGGCAAAGATTATGTTATGGTGTAGCTAGTGCAGAAGCTGATCTTTTGGAGGATGAGGCTGAGTGTGCTCTTTGGTGTTGGGAGGTATAAATTTCACTATTTTTCTGTTTTACTGTATACTACAGTATGGGGCCTTTTTATGGTATTTGTTCTTTCCTGTTGTTTGCATTGTATTAGCTTGTCTATTATGCCATTTCTTCATTTGGTGCTAATATGGTAGATGTCTGTGGAATGAATTGAATTTTGGCTTCAGTGTTGTAGTAAGACTTGTTTGATAACGGTAGGTTTGTCGTACGCACACACACACACACACACCACATATTTAGGACTTAAGGGGTGAAAAATTGAAATGCAATGCTTTACTTAAATTTGAAAAGCTCAAGTTAATGGAATTCAGATCCAATGTTTTCTTGAATTAATTGCATAAATAATAAGTGTGCTGATATCCATATTTTTGTCTTTCTTCTATGTCTACATGTTTGTATAGGTTGCGCAGTATGTTGGATTTACTTGTAGTTATTGTTCGTTTTTTATACCATGTTCAAGTAAAGGTAGCTTTCCATACTTTTAGGCAACGACTGATTTTCAGTTGTGAAGGTTTTGTTTATTTGCACATGCGTTCATGTTATGAGTCCATACTTTCTACTGTTTTCTTAACTATGTACTTATAACGTTGTTCTCCTATCTTGCTCTTGGAGTTGTGTTTCGTCTTTGGTTTTGGATAAATGTAGCCTTCTCATACTAAGTATTTTTCTCATTGTAGGTTAGGGATTTGAAATTGATGCCAAAATTAGTGCGTGGACCTTTGAAAGTCCGCCGTACTTGCCGTAAAAAGATCCAGGAGAGGATCAAAGCTGTTCTAGGCAAGTTTTTATTGCTCTACTTTGTTCAGTTTGTAGGTTAAATGATTCATGTTGACAATTCATATCCAGTTTGATGATCTCTGCCAAGCTTTTCAATTTTGTTTCTGTTACCCACATTTTGAGATGAAAAACGCCAGAACGCTACTGTTCCACTTTTCTTATTTGATTTCTCTTGTGTGCAAGTTGCAAAGAGACAGATGGCATTAAGTTAAAGTTAGAGATGTATGTTTCTTCAGTCGGATGAAAGCCTTCCTCTAGAAGCAAAAGTGATGCTCTCCTTATCAACCTGCCATGTAGTACCTTCAGTTAGGTTAAAACAGTTTATACTTAAATAAAACTCTGAAGTGGGTAGATTTGTTATAAGTTGACAAATGATATCAGAAGTGAGGTCCGCAGAGATGGAAGTTTTGTTTGATATATGGTACAAAGGAAAAGTCTCCTCAACTTTGCCTGTCTTCCCTTTCCTCTCTCTGTTATACAAGTAAAACTGTTGCTCTCATAAAATGGGATCAAATTCAGGAACTTCAATAAGATAGGCCCAAAAGGTTTCTTTAGTATTTATTCTTGATGTCCATGCATATAAGTTGTCATCTCCATGCATGTGACATCTGTGCTAAAGGCAGCTGTTAGATGGGGAGACGTTGTTGGGAAACATCAACTCAGCTAGTCATTATGTGTAGCTGAGAACTAAAACCACATTACAAAAATTGGAAGAACCAAATAATTAACACATGGTCTGTTTTAGATTATTGATTGGATGGTTAAACTAGTTTCTGGGAACATGTCCATTTGCTTGGTCAAGTAATTGTAAGATCTCACCATGCTTTTGGAGGTAAAAGTATGGCAAATAATATGAGGCCTGATTCTCACAAGGAAAAAGAAAAAGAATAATATTGACTAGTCCAGGGAAATCTAATTTGGATCATAGTATAATGTGTCACCCAAAAGAAGAAAAGTAAGATCTCTTTCAGCCAACTATGGATTTACCACTAAATTCTCGCATTACGTTCTAAGTTAGCAACTTTGTATCATTTAGTACAGTACTCCTTAATATTTGGATGCCTGTGCTTCTTTGCAGTCATTTTTTCTGCAGTTTGGCATTTCTTGACAATTTTCCTGTTCTCTCTTTGGCTGAAATTGCATAGCTGATAGTTTATTCTTTGTTGTTTGTGAACAAGTTTTCTCTGTGAGCTTTTAAGCGTTGTTGAATCAGACAGTTTTAGCATGGTCCTTTTGTGTTTAGTATGTTACAATATTCTCAATAAATTTGGTCTATGTCAGCAATGATAAATGCACTTGAAAAGTTGGAGGACCATCAAACTGGATTGCAAGAAGTGAGAAAAGCTTCGGCAAAGCTTGACAAAGTTCTAAATGAGGCCAATATCAGGTTGTTAATGGAGAACATGTCATGGAATAATGGTGCTGAAATGTATGTATTCCTGGTTAAGTTTTCGTGTATATTCTTTCCAATCATGGGCTTATCAGTATTTTGGTGAAGGGATGGGAAGGAAGTCAAGAAAGAAGAAAAACTATTAATCAAGGAAATGGAGAAAAACAAACGAGAACTGGAGAAAGAGAGGAAGAAGATGGATCGGGAGCTTCAGAAGGAAAAGTTGCAAAGTGTATGTCCAATTGCAACCTTCTATCTGCATTTGATCCTTTTCAATTGCTTCTATCTTCTATTTGAAATTGATTGTTGATTAACTATACATAGATTCTAGTGATGATAGCATGAAATAATATGTACAATGTGTTGCACATCTGGAGTCTCTAGATATACTAGAAATGCTAGGACGGTTTCTTTATGTCTTTACTTGCCTGGGGTTTGACCTTTTTTCTTTTGGTTTTCAATTTACATCTGGTGATATCTGTTGCATGTGTTTTATCTGAATTAGCCAAGCATTGCAGGAAAGAGAACTGAAGAGGTTGCATAGTGAGGTGGAAAGGGAGGAGAGGCGCCGTGAGAAAGAAGAATATGAAATGCAGAAACAGCTGAAAAGACAGCAAGAGGAAGCAGAGAAAGATCTAAAACGCAAAGAGAAGGAGGAAGCTGAGTTAAAGGAGCAACTTGCTCTCCAGAAACAAGCATCACTGATGGAGCGGTTCCTGAAAAAGAACAAAACCACTACATTTCCGCATGACAATTTTTTGAACAAAGCCCCCGCATTTGTGTCCTACTCCAACATGGTTGAAAGGAAGTCAGAATCAGTTACCATAGAGATGGATACTGTTTTGGCCCAAAATGTTGGAGTCGAGGCTGAAGATATTTGGAAGTCTGGTTCCCATACCTTTCCCTTTTTGCACTGATATCACCTTCTTAGTGTATCAAAGTGTAAAATTTTATGTGTTGTCTTTTCCAGATCACACTTAACTTCGTGGCGCCGCATTGGAAATTCAATCCGTTCAAACAGGAAAGTACATTGGGGCACTCGTCAGAAGCCTAAGACTGAACTGGTCAAGGAACTTAAGCTTACTGCTAATAGAGAGCCAACTTTTGATGATGAGTTGGTTGTGGAGAAGCTTGTGGATGGATGGGTTGACAATAATGTTGACGGAAGATTGTCTGGGGTGAAAGTGGATAGGCCTCTTTCCAATTGCCAGGAACAACCACGAATTAAGCAGCTCTTGCAGTTTGATAAGAGTTATAGGCCTGCTTTTTATGGTGTTTGGCCCAGGAAAAGGTGAGTTCTTCTCTTGAATTTTGTCTTTGCATTAAGCCAATGTTTCTGGAAGAATATTTCCCGACTTAAAGAATCTACTAGTGTTTACAAAAGACAACTATGGCATGCTTTTATATCAAAATTTGGAATATACTACATATTGTCTCAGCTGAGTGCTACATATTGTATTCATAATAAATCTGGGACAGGACCTATAGGCTCTCTATCTTCTTTGCCTCTTCTTTCTGGCAGTTAATGATAGGGCTGAGGGTATGTGACTCTCACTAAATTGAATTGCTTGGCTGTAGCGTCACAAAGTTGTCAATAGAAATTCTTATTGTTGACCCAATTATCATTTGTTTCTTTGATAGGTTTCATTCTTTTCTAATGTGCTTCTAGAGAGCTGGCCCGCTGTTCTTCATCCTTCCTTTCTTTTTCTCTTAGTTTTCTTTTGGTTGGGGGCTGGAGGTGCAGTTAACCTGCAATCCATAATCTAGCTGTTTTTGGGCATGAGAGGCTTATGAATGAAGTTGACTCATTATGCTCCATGCTATGTGGTTCTTGCTTCTTCTGTCCCTACCCTGTTGGCCAATGTCATTCATGTATGTTCTTTTCCATTGAGAAAGTATTGTTTTTCACATGGTTGTTTAAGTACAAACCAAAGGTGCTGAGGTGACGCACATCACCTGCTTGCTATGAGTATTCCCTCTCTAATTGCATGTATTTTGATTTATCCAGTCAAGTTGTTAAAGCGCGTCACCCATTTGCAAAGGATCCAAATATAGACTATGAGATAGATAGCGATGAGGAGTGGGAAGAGGTATGCTAGACATTGTATAGTCTAATTACTCTCATATGGCATCCACACCTGAGAATTTTTGTTGCACAGGATGAACCTGGTGAAAGCCTATCAGATTGTGATAAGGATGATGAGGATGGAATTACAGAAGGACATTTAAAGGGTGATGATGAAGATGAAAGTGAAGATGGATTTTTCGTTCCTGATGGATATCTCTCAGAGAATGAGGTGATCTTCTCTATCTATGTCTCTCTGTTTTCTAATTGTATTTTCAATATACTCATGAATATTCCTAAAATGGGTGGTTTTCAAGTTGATATACGAACATCATGCCATTCTTTGTGTACCTCTGTGAACATTGAGATGCTTGTATGTGCCCATATGATCTGGTAAATTGATATTGGTGTGACATCACTATATCTAATGAACCTTTTAGACATTAGTTGTTGGGTGGAAATTTATACTTGTGTGGCATGTAGGGAGTGCAGGCTGATGAAATGGAATCTGACGAATTGGTTGAGGAAGTAAGAAATCTGCCAGATTCTCAAAAGCAAATACCCTCTGAAGAATTCTGTACCCTGCTCCGGCAACAGAAGTATCTCAATAGTTTAACTGAGCATGCCCTTAAAAAGAACCAACCCTTGATCATTTCAAATCTTATGCATGAAAAGACCACATTGTCACCCGCTGAAGAGCTCACTGGTACAGAGAAGCTTGAAAGATTGTGCTTGCAAACTCTCTCTATTTGTCCTTTGCCTGATATTCCGAGCATAGAAATATCAGTTAAAAATGATGTGATCGACGATGATGTAGAATCTTCATCTAACAAGTCCAGCCCGACACTTCTTGCAACTGCTGCTGCTATGCTTGACTGCAACTTACCTCAGATTGTAAGTTATTTATTTTCTTGCGGACTAAGTATCATAAATTCCTTTGACTTCCTGTTAGAATATGCTGAAGCCATTAATTTGCCGAAATGACTTATTTAATCTTCTTATCTAATTCGAATAGAACTATTAAGACTTTGAAAACCATTGAGACATCCATTAAGAAAGTGACATGTTTTCTTAAACTAATTTTGCAGATATCTGTCATTCGGTCGTGCCCACATAGTATTGGAAAAATAGTAGAGACTCTGCATAATAAGTTTCCGGCTATCTCAAAGTCCCAATTAAGGAGTAAAGTCCGAGAAATATCAGATTTCTCAGAAAGTGGTTGGCAGGTCATTAAGCTTGTCTTCCTCTAACTTCTCTTATAACAATAGATTCTGATGGCTTTCACTTTTGCCGCCTGTTTGCTGAGACTATGCCTTACATTGCTAACATTTATACATGCATGATTCAGGTTAAGAAGGGAATTCTGAGCAAGCTTGGTCTCTCCATATCACCAGGTATCGATTCCTTTCCATGGTCGCTTAGCCTACCTGCTGACTTGAATGCTTGTTATTTCCTCCACTGCAGTAGATTTACTTAGTTCATGAAAAACTCTATCCTTTGTGCATTTGCAGAAAAGAAGTGTACAAAGGCAAAGAGCATTATTACATTCTTCTCTAAACGTTGCCTGCCTCCATCTGGGAAGACTGTGGACTTGAGCGATACATCCCCGCAGCCCTCCCGCAAACATGCATCAATCGTCCATCCACAGCAGGACTGCACGCAGGAGCACTGATGAGTGAGTTGTTCTTGTATTTATTGCCTGTTGCATATGCAATTAGTGGTCATTCTTTTAACTGCTGGTAGTTGTTGCAAGTCTTGACAGATCACTTTGGTGGTATATTTAAGGAGAGTAGAAGTTTACTTAAGACATATTGTAGAGCATGTCTCCACAGAGGTATAAATTGAGTGAAGTTGAATAAGTTTTTCTTCAAGTTTGGTTTGAACATTTGGTGGAGCTTGATAGAGGTGTCTTAATTTGTTTTTATTGTTAAATAAGTGAATAAGTTTTTCTTTAAGTTTGGTTTGAATATTTGGTAGATGTGTCTGAATTTGTTTTTATTGTTAAATAAGTTAATTTTGAGGGTGATTTTATCACGACCACATGCGGGTCGAAGTTGATTAGCTTGGTGTTTTATATAAGTTACAATGCATAAAATTACTATGTGTTTTAAAACGTCGGTTAAAAATTCACGTTCGTTTTAGAAATAGACTAAATTCACTGTCATTTAAACGGGCTTTTAGCAATTAATTTCGAGCTAAAATTTTATACATGAATAAAATAATAAATTGCTTCTAGCTTGAGGAGCTGAAATATTAATAAGAATCTATAACCTCATCATTAAGTTTCACTAAAAACATATGGTTTTAGCGATTGATTTCGAGCTGAAATGTGTACAAAAAATAGCAAGCTAATAGGGTTGACTTTCATGAGAATAATCAAATTGATAAATTTAAAATTATATTTTAAATTTAAAAAACGTTGGTAATCTTCATTTCCTTTAAAATATGAAAAAAAAATTCAAATTTATCAATCCAAATGCAGATTAATAGCATTAGGGCATAGTTTGGTTTACTAGGTGAATTGAAACTGAAGTTTTAAGTCCGGTATTGGTTTTTTGGTACTAACATATCGTATGAATTAAATATTAAATTTTTAAAAAATAAATCAGATATAACTATAATAAATAATTATTACAAAATTAGTTATAAGCAAAATTAAATTTTATCATTTGAATAAATTAAGCCCTACCCCCTAAACTAAATATAATCTTTATAGTTCATTCTTCATTCAGAGCATGTTAAATTATCAAATATTTATAATTAATTTATTAATCATGAATTAATACCATTTTTGCATCAGTGATCAACAATGAAAATATTAATTTAAAAAAATCAATCCATACAGATTCGACCCTATTTATGATTTTCACCAAATATTTTTATTAAATACAACACTTATTAATGGCGTAACGAAATTTCAACCAGATAAAATTATATTATAGCATGTGATGATTGCATTTGCATTTGCATGACCTAACCTCTACTCTTAATGTCATAGCAGGACATATGCCCAACCTTTCATGTGCTATTTTCTGCCAAATTATTAATATAATAAATTCTTGTTTTTTTATTTTCTTTGATATTGTAAATACATGATAAAATAATTATCTATTTATTTATTTATATCCATAATGTAAAAATATTTAACTACATGAGTGAAACAAATACTTTACAACATCAATTATATTTAGGATAATTATATCTACATCCCTAATTTGTAGTTTATTTATACATACCACTCTTATATTTTGGATAATTATATACACGCCCACTAAAAATTTCAGCATTATTTACATAAATTATCGTTGCTTTTTGAAAAGCTACACATATATCCTAAAAATATTAATATTATTACACACTCCACTCTTATTTTTATTGTTACGAGTAGTTTTTGTAGTTATACAAGTGATAGAGACAATTTGTGTAATTAGACTATAAATTAGGGGGTGTAATATAATTATCCCTTATATTTATTATATAATTATTAATTAAGGTATGGCATGAAAAAGATATAATGCTTAAGAGGAGTTTGCAATGCTTTTTTTATTTTTATGGTGCCAATAAATTATAAGTTTGTATTAAAAGTTGGAGAAGTGACAAAAAAAAAAAAAGGTTTAAGTTTGAGTATTTAAAAAAAATAACTTAATATTTATAATTTTATTAATTAATAATTATAAAAAAATTCATAACTTTTGATTTAAATCAACTTAAATTAAAAAAATTATGAATTAAAAACATTGTTTTCAACTTATGTTTCACATCGTACAACGTGAAACATAAGTTGATTAAACTTACGTGTAATAATACTCGCTTCGTTTTTAATTTACGAGACTATTTTTTAAGTCAATGCAAAATTTCATATAAAAATTGAAAAAAAAAATACGAATTTGGTACATTTATATGTAATCGTATTTAGAAAGAGAAATTAAAATTAGAGTTGTTATTTATGAAAAACTTTTATTTTAGAATGTTGAAAATATAAATTCTCCTAAATGAGTATTATTATTATTATTTATATTCTTTTATAATTGAAATAAAAAAAAAAGTCAATTGATTTCCGATTCATTGATGTGACTATTGTATTATTTTTATTTTTAATTTTTCTCTTATTTATATTGCCATTCTCACTCTTTATTTTTTATTTTTTAATTTTCTTCTACCTTCTTATTTAATATAATTAAAAAAAAATAGATACATATATCGCAAGTAACTCTACCATAAGTTAATATCATATATTATATATATTTAAAAAAAGGTAAGCAAAATTCACTAAGCCGGTTTTTATTTTTTAGCATTATAATGACTCTCAATTAAATTAATATATCAATATGACTGTAAATAAATAACAGTATTTTATATGTGAAATAAATACTTACACATCTGATAGAACTTGAATCCATATCCTCAAACGTATTTGGCCTTCGTCTCAAGCACTATACTAAAACATTATTGATATTAAGTCTCTCTATCAACACCTTTTGAAAATTGAAAAGGGTCTTTTTTATTTTTTGATCAAATTAAATTAACTTATGTTGCTATTCAAAATTATATTTTTATAGAGTGAATTATACTCAAACCCCCTCTATAAATGCTAAATTATCCTTTTTTTAAAAAGAGTTTTGAAATTATATTTATATCCTTTTCAAAAAAGTTTAATTTACATCTAAGCCCATTTTTTTAGGTTTGGATGAAAAATATTGACGTACGTAAAAAAAAAATTATATAAATTTTCAATTTTGCTCCTCATTGAATATTTCTATATATATTTTTGTACCTATAAAAGAATGAATAATATATATATATATATATATATATATATATATATGAAGTGGTGTTAACATCATTCTATGTTTTCTTTTATAAGTGTAAAATTATTATACAAAACGTTAAATGAGGGATAAACTTAAAATTTTATCTAATTTTTTTGCTAACGTTGATATTTTTTATCTAAATCCTAATAAAAGGAGTCAGGTGTAAATAGTAAATTATTGGGAATATAAGTATAATCTCGATTTTTTTTTTAAAACTAATAGAATTTAATATTTTTAGAGGGGTGAATAATTAACCCTATTTATATACCATAAATCAAATAATTTCATGAACTAAACATATTTTTATTATGATTTTTAATATTTATATATTTAAAAATTATGCACACACATAAAAATGTGTAAAATGGGAATAGAGTGTAGAAAAGTACAACACCTACAGCATAGATCCCACACGCGCTTCATGGTGTTGTACTAATTAAAATTTTCTTCCAACTTTCTTATTTAATAATAAATACAAAATAGTGTCCATAATTTAATATTTTATATTATAGTTATAGTTAAAAAAGGTGAGCAAACTTCACTAAGTCTGTCTATGTACACCTTTTGAAAAATTGAATTTTTTATCAAATTAAATTAACTTATTTTGTTATTTAAAATTATATTTTATATACCATAAATTAAATAATCTATATTTAAAAATTATGTACACCTAAGATATATAAAATAAAATTTTATGAACAAGTTTAAAGTCATGCATTCGATTTTATTTATATGTGCGGATATTTATTCACTTTATATTAGTTATTGTAATTTATTTATTATTAATAATAATTAAAAAAAAAAAAGGAGAGAGAAGAAAGTACAACAGGCACAGCATAGGACCCCCACACGCACTTGAGGGTGGTGTAGGTTGATGGAAGTGAGGAGCCCAAATTAGCGAAAAACCATTCATAAGAATTATCGCCCTCCTGAAAATGGTCAGTGGCCGCAAAATTAAAACTATGGGCATCTTTTAATTCGGACCCAAAACGCTTTTTCCATTTGGATTTTTGGCCTTGTCTTCCCTTATTTTAGTGCTTCTGCTCCTTTTCACATTCACTTCACTCTGCTCTTCCTCTGTTTCTTGCTGCTGCTCTCATTGTTCAAAGCTCTCAAGCTTTTGGGGTTTTGTGAAAAGAATCAGAGTTTGTGCTCTTGTTTTTTCAAGAAATATAGAGAAAATGGCACTCAAACTCTCTGTTGCTGCCCACAAGATGCCTTCTTTTGCTGGTTATAACCTCAGATCTCATAGAGTTTCTATGGCTTCTACTCTTCATTCTACTTCCATGTAAGCTTCTCTTGTTTTTTGTGCAATATCTCTCTGGGTTTTGCTTTTGCTGTGTTGAATGGTTTAATGGGCATGGAAGATCAAAAGTTGGCCTTTTCATTTGGTCTTCGGAAAGGGGTCTTTTTGGGTTGAAATGGGCATGTCCAAGATTTGAGCTTTGCATCTTGTTGGTTCTGTATTGATCTGGATTTGTCCTACTTTAGACTCAACAAGTTGCATGGTGCTAATCAATTGGCATTTCTGGGTTTCAAGTCCTCTTTTTGTTGTTTTGAAGGAAAAGATTGCTCATTTTTGTGGAGTAGTCATTTCTTATGTTCTCTGTTGTGTGGAAATGTTTTCTCCCATTTGTTTTCATAAGAATGTATCCACGTGATTAAAATTGGTCACAGCTTTTTCATTTGCTTCCTGTGATTAAAATTGATACATGCAGACTGTTCCACACAATGATTCCTCAGACTCTGTTTAGCTTATTTCTTTGAATTCTCCCTGATTTACAAGATCATTCATGTACTTCTTTCTTCATAAATGTTTTCTTGTCTTTGTTTTTTACTTTATTTTATTTGGAGCGGTGGTGATATTTTGTTTGGTGGGGTTGGGCGCAGGCCGTGGTGGGATATGGAACTTGATTTATGTTTTGCACGCGTGAGTGGTTGTCTTTTTTTGACTTGCCAGCAAATGATATGATCCTGATTAGATCTTAAGCACGAGTCGCTTGCTTTTATAATAATAACACATGAGATTTTCATGAACCATGTTCAATGATTTGAAAATTGGCTACCACTGTTTCTTGGCTTTTATAAGTTGTCCGAATTGCCTGTAATCCTATTTTATCATTCATACGTGTGTTTTTCTCTGATTATATGTATATGCCATGGTGGTACAGCATGAATACGTCGGCAGTGTGGTTTGCTGTAATTCAACTTCTTCCAAACAATATTGTCAAATTTAGGGGGATTGGTGGTGGTGGTGTAAGCATTTAGTTTCTAGTGATTGGTTTTTCTCACACTGTATATGAAATTTACATTTTTTTCGTTTTCGGTTCTTTAAAGTGATAAAAAATAGGTGGAATAGGTGATGAAAGAGGTGCCTAAGTATCTTTCTTCTGGACTTAAATGTGTTTGGTTGGAAGCATTGTATCTAATGACTCTACAGTCATCCTGGCTTTAACACTACTTTTACCTATATTCTTGACTTTTTTTTTGGCTGCACCACAGAGTGGTGAACCTGGTGGTTGGTGTAGCTTTGTCCTCTTTTTTCCTTGACTTGAAGGCTAGTTTGATTCCTTTGTCATCTTCCCACCAATATTACTTTTGCTATGTTCATAGTTTGTCCTATCCTTGAACCTCCCTCCTCACTACCGAAAAAGATTGGAGAAAGAAGAGAATGACGATTAACTCTAGTTCAAAAACTTAGATGATTCTTTATTTATCATTTGAACTTTATGAATTTTGGTTAATCATTTTGTTCAGACGGTTTAGATGAAGTATAAGTGGTGGTTCTGAGTAATATACTATGGGAAGTGACCTTTTTTGCTTGTATATGGTGCTGTTTCGAGAAGATGATCGTATATGATACAGACGCATACCAGCAGACATGTGAATTTAATATGTATGGACATGTTGATTGGATTGTCTGTAAGGAAGTGTCAACTATTTTTAATTCACTGTGTAGAGTAGGTCGGTGTTCTCAAGCTTTAACACGAAAAATTAAAGAGAAGGCATTAGAGCTTTCTACTACTAAAACTTGCAACATGTGGCCTCAAATTCTTGCTGCACTTCCCATATGGGGATGTCGAACAAAATTTGTTTTTAACCTGATTTTTATTTTTAAGATCTTGCTGTTGCTTTCTGTGGGTTTAAGGAAAAAAAGAAAAAAATGAACTAGACAGAAACACCCTAACTTGACAAATGTCACTCAGGTTTCCACATGGTTCTCTTCCTTTTTCCTTAACCTTGATCAATCTGTACATCTGTGGGCTAATTATATTTGGATTCCATTTCACATTTGCGATTCACGGAATGGGTTTCAGTTACCATGGCTCTTGTTTTACATTCCGCTGCATGTCTGAGAGTCTTCATCTTCTTGATGCAGAGAGAATGGAAAAGTGAAAAAGCCCTTCACTCCCCCTCGGGAAGTTCATGGTCAAGTAACCCATCCCATGCCGCCAGAAAAGCGTGAGATCTTTCATTCGCTGAACAGCTGGGCTGAAGACAACATCCTGGTGCTCCTAAAGCCTGTTGAGAAGTGTTGGCAGCCAAATGACTTTCTTCCCGACTCCTCTTCTGAAGGCTTTGATGAACAGGTCAAGGAGCTTAGGGAACGAACCAAGGAAATCCCCGATGACTATTTCGTTGTGCTTGTTGGAGATATGATTACAGAGGAAGCTCTTCCAACTTATCAGACTATGCTGAACACCCTTGACGCCGTCCGAGACGAGACAGGTGCAAGCCTCACTCCTTGGGCTATTTGGACGAGGGCATGGACAGCTGAAGAGAATCGGCATGGTGACCTTCTCAACAAGTATCTTTATCTTTCAGGACGTGTTGACATGAAGCAAATTGAGAAAACGATACAATACCTGATCGGTTCTGGGATGGTACGCCTGTAGTGGCCATGTGCCCTCAGCATCTGGCTATCACTATTAATTTTTGAGAATCTATAATCAACAGAAAGCTCACTTTTTGTGTTCTTCTTCAGCTTTATTTCACATTTTAACTTTTATGTGTTTCTAACTGACAGGATCCACGCACAGATAAGAACCCATACCTCGGGTTTATCTACACCTCATTTCAGGAGAGAGCTACTTTCATTTCCCACGGGAACACAGCTCGGCTTGCCAAGGAACACGGCGACCTGAAACTGGCCCAGATTTGCGGCATCATTGCTGCGGACGAGAAACGCCACGAAACAGCCTACACCAAGATTGTGGAGAAGCTCTTCGAGATCGACCCTGATGGTACAGTACTGGCTCTTGCTGACATGATGAGGAAGAAAGTCTCGATGCCAGCCCACCTGATGTATGATGGCAGAGATGAAAATCTCTTTGACCACTTCTCTGCTGTAGCTCAGCGTCTTGGAGTCTACACAGCCAAGGACTATGCCGACATCCTGGAGTTTCTAGTGGCAAGATGGGAGGTGGAGAAGCTGACGGGCCTCTCAGGCGAGGGCCGCAAAGCTCAGGACTATGTGTGTGGTTTGCCTCCGAGGATTAGGAGACTGGAGGAACGAGCACATGCACGGGCAAAGCAAGCATCGCCCGTTCCGTTCAGTTGGATTTACGGTAGAGAAGTCAAGCTTTGAACAACCTTCTTGCAACTAGGTCAGTTACCGTCCACCTAGAGAAGTTATGTAGTAGGTATCATCATCGCCCGCGTCTCTTTTCCACCATGGAGTCAAAGAAGAAGTCCATTGTTATGTTTACTTTCCTGTTTGTGCTTGGTAAAGTTGTTCTATGTGTTGAATGTAGATATAGAAAGACTTGTGATGATTTTGTTCCTCTCTTTCTTCTTGCAGCATTCCTCTTTATCTTTATTTTATAGTATTTGTCTGCTTATCTACTTATATTAACTGCATTCCTTGTTCCAGGCTGTTTGATGATCTTATGGAAATATTGGAAAATACTTGGTAGGACTTTAAAATCAGAGTTTATAATCTCCTCAAACTAATAAGTTACTACCAAATTTCTTTAAACTATTACGAGGATTGATATAATTATAAATATTTATTTCTTGTTTAGAAAATTACTAATTTCTGATATTAAATGTCGTCTAACAATTATCCAATCTGTAGTCCTCATTAGGTTTTTATTCGTTTTTATATTCAATTGACAAAATGGTCAAAATGTCTTTGTGTGTTTTGGAATCTTTAATTTGAAATGAATGAATCCCTTAAAAGAGTGATTTGAATGAGTAGGAATTGCGTGGTGCAGAGAATGGGATTGTCAGAAATTTGATTGGTAGACGTAGACAAGATAATCTTATTCTACTTTTGAATTGCAGCGATAAACCTCCATCGCTAATTACATTACCAACACAAATTCAAAATTAATCAAATAATTTCAAGAATACCAAAACTAAAAATTACAATTAGACCTGAAAAGGCCATGGCCAGCTCTTCAGATCCTCCTCATCTTGAACTTTTCCACTTTTCACCCCATAATTTATGTTATTTCCATTTACGCCCCTCCTCTCCACATACGCGTAGTAGTTGAGGAAGAAGGCCAATGTGAGCACCACCCACTCCAGGCAGAATATCAGAATGCACAGTCCTCCGGCAAGCTTCAGGATCACCACGCCGTCCTCCTCCCTCACGTACGATTTCAGGTGGCCGAGGAAATCCGACGGCCGCGTGTAGATCAGCACAGAAACCGAGCCCTGGAAGATGGCGGTCAGCACCGTCGCTACCATGTGCGCGCCGTAGAATTTACCGGCGGAGGTGGCGGCTCGTGATGCTGCAGCGCAACCTGAGACGGCGCCGACGATGGTGATGATTTGGAGGAGGATGAAGAGGAAGCCGATGAGAGAGGGGAAGAGGCGGAGGGAGAGGGTTAGGAAGATGCAGCTGGAGGCGGCGCCGAGGAGGATGTAGTTGGTCAGGAGGAAGACCTTGTGGGTGTGGGGGTGGGAGTGTTCACCGGCGGAGGTGGTGTCTATCGACAACCCCATTCTGATTTTGTCGAACAAACAATTAATCTTTGAGTGAAATGAGAGAGAGAGAGAGAGAGAGAGAGAGAGAGAGAGAGAGAGAGAGAGAGAGAGAGATGGTGATCTGAGAGAGGGTTGGAGATGTGTATATATATATATACATATACATACACATACACATGCACGGTGCGGGGGCAACGGTCATGTTGTGGAGGAGAAATATGACCGTTGGGAGGAGAGGAAGAAATTGAATAAGTGGAAAGTGTAACGGATACCTGGAAGAATCATTTCTGCCTTTTTCCTTTTCTTTTTTTCCTACCCTCCACAATTTTCAACTTATTATTATTATTATTATCAATTTGATACTGAAATTTAAATTGAAAATCCACTTTGTTTTCCTTTTTAAGAAATTAATTTAATCACTTTTTGATTGTGCTATCAATGTTTTATTTATTTTTCTTAAGTGTAAATATAAAACAAAATGAATGCTTATTAGCATCAAACCCAGATAATATCATCAAACTGTATAGAGATATTTAGTTAAGATTGTCTTGAGATATACCGATCAAAATTTAGTGATTCTTTCTTCTATGAAAACCTTGGGGTTTGTACTAAAACTTTGTAGTTTTGAGCAAGAGCTGAATTCATTGTTGTAATAGATAAAAATAAGAAAACATTCTATTGCTCTATTTCTACGGGTAATTTGATAAAGTATATTTAAAACCTTGTAACTAGAGTTATACTGGTTCAATTCACATGATTATTCCTTAAAATGAAACAATATACATATGGGATTACACTTATTGTGAAACCAATATTGAAACATGTCATTTGAATTATTGTATGTTTTATAAATTTTGGATTGTACTAATCGATAACGACTACAACTTTTACCACAATAATATATGCGTGATATAAGAGTTGATGTTTAAGGGGGTCAACATTCCATTAATGTACTTAGTATGGTTCCATTTTTAGCTGAAATGAGATCGGGTGTAGATGGAGAATTTTTGAAAGGGATGTAAGTATAATTTTAATTTTTTAATTTTATATTTTTAGAGGGGGTTAAATGCAATTAAGCCAAGTAGAGAAAAATGAAAGCATATACACTGTACATTACATACGAATTCATGGCCCATGAGATGTTGGTGGCCCAAATGGAAGTGGCAATTGATGAGCCGAATGGAAAAGCCCACTAATGTAAATGGGCCCAATGATAAAAGCCCAATTAACTACTCCACGAATAAGCCCACAAGAGTTTCCCTATTTTCTACCCACAAATCCACCCGTGCGGTATTACGTTGCGGAGCGAGGAGGAGAAGAAACTACCAGAAGAAACGTGAAACGATGTCGTCTGAACCACAAGTCCCTGGTCCGTGCATGATTTCTTTGATGATTTCATTTGTTTCAAGCTCATTGTTATCTGCTCCGATGCTTCTGTGTTTGGAATACCCAATTTTGCTCTAATTTAATGATAAATGAAGGGCCTTTTTTGGTCGACTCATTTTTTGTTCAAATTTGACAATAAGGTAAAACCGCATTTTAGTCGACTAGTTTTTGTTGATATTTGATGGAAATCAAGGTTTTTTTTTTTTCCTTACGACATTTTTTTTCTTGACTTCTTGTTTGAATTTAGTAGTTGAGGCTAACAATTTTGATGAATTCAGAAATGGTTACTGGAGCGGGTTGGTATATTCTTGGCCAGGACCAACAGCTAATAGGCCCTTACACTGTCTCTGAGTTGCAAGGTGAGTCTTTTCATTTCCTAGTTGTTATCATGTTGAGGAATCTTTGCTGTATTCTTGGATGCTTATTATGTTATGTGTTCGCCTTCTAGGTTTCATAGGCCGGCCATTTTAGTTTGTGATGTTTCTTCGTCGATTAGCTTCTGGGTTCTTGAATGCTTTTCTTTTCTTGTTCGTTTTTGCTGGATTCCAGTTTCTACAAGTAAGCAATAGACTTGGTATCGGGACAATCAGTTCATCTGTATGATGTTTGAATGGTCTTTCGTGATGTTGAAATGGTGTGCTTAAGCTTGTCTATTTCGCCTGGGCAGAGCATTATTCGAGTGGGTACTTTTCCCAGAGTACACTTGTGTGGTCTGAAGGGTACAGCGATTGGCAGCCTCTGTCATCAGTTCCTGGGTTGTTGACTGATGCTCCACCGCAAAATGCTCTAGGTTCAGGTGGCTATATGTTTTCTGGAATTATTTTGTTTCTGATCGACGAGTCTTAAGGTTTGTTACTGAGATTTTGTAATTTAAATTGTTTTTTAGTTCCTGTCACATCTAACGAAGAAGACGAGTTTGAAAAGTGGCAAAGGGAGGTTAGGGAGGCAGAGGCAGAAGCTGAGGTTAACAAAAATGATGATCAAGACAGACCTACAACACCACCAGAGGGTGAGGAAGAATTCACAGATGATGATGGAACTACATATAAGTGGGACCGGACTCTTAGAGCTTGGGTACCTCAGGTTGATGACCACATAATATGTTGTGCATTTTTGATTTGTTTGTGCTCATGGACTTGTTTTCAGAAGTTTTCTTTTTCTTTTTTACCTTGTGAATCATACCAGTGGATTTTTGAAGCAGAGCACAGATTTCCAAAAATAATTTTATATTTGTACCATTAGAAGCTTTACCAAAATCAGCAATGTTTAAGATTAGGTATTTAGTTTTTAAGCCAAAAGTTTAAGAAAATAGCAATTTTAACCAGAATTTTAGCAAGAAAATAAAAAATTTACTTAACAATTACAGCAAGAATTAAGAATTGATTTATTTAGCATATTATTTTATAGCGTAAGCTTGAGTTATGATATTAAAAATTACATCATAATAAAATAATCATGAATTTAACAAAGTTTCAGCAAGAAGAAACAAGAAAAAGGATCAATACGAGGTGGAAAAATAGACTAGCTCAGATCAAGGGTTGTCTTCTTAATCTTTTTCCCTAGCAACAAGCCCACCCTGTGCTGGCTTCAGCCAGGCAATCCACACTTCAACTGGGGTGCACACCAGGCAAAAGCCCAGCGCCTGGGCTCTCCCTATGCCATGTGCCATGCCACGTGCCATGTGCCATGGGGCACCATTTACAACTATGCACAAGATTAAATCTTTCAAACTTTTTTTTGCTTATCTGGTGGAGATATTTATTCGTCTGTAGTTTATAAGGCTATTCACTGTTCAAGATCACTCTTTCCATTTATTTTTCCTGGATCTTAAGAGTGTGACAACTTCTTTGATCTCCTCAGTTCTAGATAAGCACCATGTGTTCATGTTAGTCTTGCCTCTTAATGATTGCTTATGGCAGGAAAACACGACTCAGAACACTGAGGATTATCACCCGGAAGATATGACTTTTGTGCAGGAAGAGGAAGTCTTCCCAACACTTGATGCTGATCATCTGCCAGTGAAAGAAGAGGATAGTGCTGCAAATGAAGTTGTTGAAGAAAAGCAAAATGGCAAGCGAAAACTGCCCGAGAAAACATCTGATAAGAAAAATGTGGATAAGAAGGTTGGTCCTATTTCACTTTTGTTTTATGTTTACTGTTGCTTGTCTATTTGGATATCTAATACAAATCAATAAAGGAATCTTGTTTGTCTATTAATCTCTGCTGATAATATTATTTTAATTTTAACCTGATGGTGTTATTGGCTATGCTTTTTTATTCTGGATCACTGGGTGTATTTAGCGTTAATCTATTTTTTGTGTCAAATGCTTTTCTAGGAAGCAAACAAACCTCCAGATGCTTGGTTTGAATTGAAAGTTAACACGCATGTATATGTCACTGGCTTGCCTGATGATGTCACTACTGAAGAGGTTAGTGCGGATGTGATTTTGTTGTTTGTTTGTGCTTCCTATCAAATTTGTGAATCTAGATGCAACATCTGGTGCAAGCTGAAGTTTGTATTTGCATTTTCCCCATTTAGTGTCTTCGATTGAGAATGTGGCTGACATGAAATCTGATGCAGGTGGTTGAAGTGTTCTCCAAGTGTGGGATCATAAAGGAGGTATGAGAAATCTTGGTTATCTGTTAACTCATTTTGGAATTAATCATTATTACTTAATATTTTCTGAAACTGCAATGGCATTATTTGTTGCACTTTTTTGCTGTCAAGTTCCATCATTACGAAATTGCATATGCACATTACATGTTTTTCTCGGTTTCCATGAAATCCCACCTCTCTTACTACAGTTGAAATTGTTGTATACAATATTACAATATTGAAGGTGACTAGTGGTGTTTGGATAGATGGCTGTTGAATAATTTGCACCAGAACTTGATGTTCAGAACATTTTGTTGATATTAGCAAAGCTCAACGCTATTAAATACAGAGATTTAACCATGGTGTTATTAATTCCACATTTCATTGATTTGAATGAATGTCAAATTGTGATAGGTGCCTATTGCTGAATCATTTTGAACTATTACTCCATACTAGTGTAATTGGTTGCAGCTTGATTTCCTTGATAAGTAGATGTTTAAAATTATCTAGTGATGAAAACATTAATCTCATCCTTGTCTTACTGTTGACCTATTACTGTGTTTAAAAAACCCAATTAGTTGCGCTCGGCTAACATAGTTTCAGGCTCTAATGGGTTTTACCTTCTGTTAGGGTTTCTTATTCAATTATACTCCTGGAAGATTATGCCAGTAGTTTCTTATATTATATCAGAAGGAATGGATCATTAATAGCGCTTAGGGGTATCATGAGGTTCTAAGCTTTCATGATTTTTGGCCAAGTTGGTCTTGTTTCTTTGTTTTGGAAAACTTCTAGCATTCTTTTCCTAATGGTTAATAATCGTAACATAGGATTTATCCTTAAGAAGTAGCATTTCTTGGTTTAAAGGGACAGCTACTAGTAGCTCAGTAGCTGTATCTGACACTGTGTTATTTCATCTGCTAAAGACACATCTGCACTGGTAAAAATTGAGGGGGAAAAAAGGAAAGTTTGCATTTGATTTAGCTGGGATCTTCACTAGTATTATTGTAGTAATCCTTTCTTTTCTAGAATGTGAAAGTGTGTGTTCCTTGGGGGATATATATGATCTTATGATATCCTATTACTGTAACACTTTAGGATCCTGAAACGAAAAAGCCAAGGGTGAAGATTTATGTTGACAAAGAAACTGGGAGAAAGAAGGGGGATGCTCTTGTATCCTATCTGAAGGTAATGTTATAGTACAGAGATAATATTGGATTATTTCTTTTTTGCTATATGATTATAATTATAATCATATTCTTGCATGCATGTACTTCTGTTATTTGTATGTTTGTTCTGTCTATCTTATGTCAGTTAATAACATAATTCTTGGGTGTGAACTAGGAACCTTCTGTAGCTCTCGCCATTCAAATTTTGGATGGGGCACCTCTAAGACCTGATGGGAAGATTCCCATGACAGTTACAAAAGCTAAGTTTGAGCAGAAAGGTTATTTGCATGGATTGCACTTCTTATTGTTGCTGTATTAGTTGTTCTTAGGTATTTTTTTATTAACGGATGTCCAAAAGTATCGTAACAAATGCAAGTATGGCGCCTTGGCGCCTTCTCTTTATCTGATGTGGATGAAATCATGAAAGGTTATATAAACCTTTTCAGGTGTTTGGTTCTTTATCTTAATTTATGCCTTTTACTTCCAGGTGATAGATTCATATCGAAGCAAGTGGACAAGAATAAGAAGAGAAAGCTTCAGAAGGTTGAACAGAAGATGCTGGGCTGGGGTAGGTCCTCTGACAAGTGATATTGCAATATCATGGAAGCTTCATTTCTTAATTTTAGAAAAAAAGCTACAATATATTTAGCTTTGACCTTATGTCTGTTTTGGGTAGGTGGTGCAGTATGATATAAACAACCTTTTCATGAAATAAACAACCTCTTCATGAAATAGTCTGATACTAATGAATATATGCTTGTATTTCCTGTGATTCAATGAATGGAGTGGCGTGCCTTCCCATAATGACCTCTTTATGATTGATCCAAAATTCCGAATATTTCCATAAGAGGGGTCTGAATACAGAGTAATTAAACTCCAAGGGGTTAAGGAATGTATTTTCAGTAAGGGAAAAAATGGATCTGTATTTGGGTATATTGAGCTTTTTATGTGGCTTATTATTTCTCCATGTGCATGAGACAAATATGCACATTCATAGTCTCAATTTTCGTGATGTGGTTTCAACATTTTATTCAGTTGATGATTTTGCAAGTTTATTTTCTTTTTTTTTTTTAATTATTTCTTTTGATCAAACAGGTGGCCGTGATGACGCAAAGGTGTCTATTCCAGCAACTGTTATTCTTCGTTACATGTTCACCCCTGCAGAATTGAGGGTAACACACTTCTCCGAATACCTATATAACTTTAGAGATGGCCATGGGTATGGGTCAGAAACATACCATTATTTCAAGATTATAACATAATTATGAATTCGAACAATGTTCTGTTGACTTGATGAGCTTATGGGGGTTAAATTAGCACCAATTGTAGTTACAATGTGTTTGTACTCTGGGAACTGTTGTGTTGCACCTATTCCTTGTGATTGCCATGTGGTAGCTGTGATTTTTATCTTGATACGTCTAGGTCTTGAAGTATGACATTCTTGAACCATAACTTATACCCTGAAAAACTACATAAGCATTCCTTTGCCATTTATAGGCTGAGGAGGATTTGCGTTCCGAATTAGAGGAGGATGTTCGTGATGAGTGTGGAAAGCTTGGTCCATTAGATTCTGTTAAGGTATGGCAATTTTATTCTAGTTAGCCATATTTCAAGCATCTTTCCCCAATATCATGAAAAAATCTTATTCACTACTATTGATGTGAATACATATTGAAATCTATGTTTTCATCATGGTATATTTTTTATATCAGTACCTACACATTTACTTATCTTAAACATCAATTTCCAAAGTAATCATGACAAAGTCAGACTAAAATAGTGAACCAAGTGCAGCCATGCAGTTGCAGTTTTGGGTTGAGTTGTATTAATTTTCTTTTGTCATTGTCCTCTCAGGTCTGTGAGAATCATCCGCAGGGTGTCATCCTGGTGAAGTTCAAGGACAGCAAAGATGCCCATAAATGCATAGAGTTGATGAACGGTCGATGGTAATATTCACATCCTTTTCAATTTTTCTTTTGTATTACAAGTCGATATGAATATAGCTTAGAGAATCTTTATGGCATAAATATTCCAGCTGCGGATGTTAGACGAACATTTAATCGAAAATTTGATACCCTATGGTTATCACACCAAAAAAACGCTTCATCTCTTTGGCATTACAGACCTGCATATATGGGAGATATCATGATTCTGACATTACCTGTGCGATATTCCCCTTGTTTTTACCTTTATTTTTCCAGGTTTGGTGGAAAACAAATACATGCGAGCATAGATGACGGATCTGTGAACCATGCTTTGGTACGTGACTTGGAAGAAGAGACCGATAGATTAGAGAAGTTTGGAGCTGAACTTGAAGCCGATTGATATAACCTTTGATGACTGTAGAAACTGCTGAAGTAGTTGAGTATGAGAACGTTGACGAGGGAGCCGATAAAATGGATCTTGAGTGTGGTTGATGTAGATAGCAGTTGATATGATATGCGCTCCACTCTCCATATGTACATTGTTTCTTTTGCAGAATGTGCACTCTGCAGGGGAATTGTTATAGAGGCAGCCTAGCTCTTCCTCAACTTGCCTCTTCCCCTTTGAATTTAGAAGTTGTACACTTTGTAGGCACTTTGAGATGGTTTTAACATGAGTGATGCAAGATGCTCATTTGTGTTTTATGTTTCGTTTTTCAAATAGTAATTAAATTAAAAATATATTTGTTTATACGTATTTTCATTAAAAATATACTATATTTGAATATAAATGAGATTAATTTCACATGAAAATTTATACAAAATCAAAACTTAAGATGAAAACACAAACAAACAGGTTGTGCTTGGAAAAGGTCAAATTACTGTTTAAATTAATCTTTAAAGTGATTGTCTACAATATTATAATTTTTTGAGAACAATGATGTTCTAAATTCATTTTTAAATATTTACTGTAACTTTACAATAAAGTAATAGTAAACTTAAATAATGAAAATTAAATTTTATCAAATAGCACTAAATGTTGTATTTATTTATATTTTTACAACTTCGGAGTTAATATTATTTAAGCAAAAAATTATAAACAAAAATTCATAAATTTACTAATAAAACAATTATATGTAGCATACTCAGTGTGTGTATAATTAATTTAAAATTTAAAAATATATTAATTAGATTAATAAAATATTAAAAAGTACAAAGCATGAGAAAATAATTAAAAAAAATAAAAGGAGGAGAAAAGATGTGGAAATTGAGAAAGAAATGAAAAATTCATAAGAAAATAAAAAAAAAAAACTAATTAAATATTAAAAAATAAAAGTTAATATACCAAAATGAAGTGCTCTTTCTTTATTTACAGAATAGATTGTACGTATTAAATTATCTAATTTTAGAATTTTTTCCATACGATTTTTATTTATATTTTCACCACTAAAACCCCTAAAAACCCTAGCAATTTCTCACTTCCTCACCGGTCCCCGTCGACCGCCACCGCCACCACCACAATGCGGAAATCGACAGTCTTCACTCGCCTCTTCCTTCTTCGCCAGCGCGTTCATTCCACATCTCCCAAGTACCTTTGCCATCCACTTCTATCGACTCACACTGTCTCAAATCCTCTTTTCACCGCACATACCATCAGAAACTACAGTGTCAATTTCTCGGATTTACCTCTGAACTCTCGTTTGGCCGCCGAAGCGCGGGCATTGCAAGATCTCACTTATCAAGTGCAGCAAGAGAGGGCGCGCGAGAGGGAGGAGAGGATCAAAGCGGGGCTTGATACTGCAGACCTCGATGCTGAAGAGGAAGAGGATTACATGGGCGTTGGTCCGCTTATTGAGAAATTGGAGAAGGAGAAAGCTAAAGGTGAACCGCGTGATTTGAATCGGTACGAGGAGCAGACTGATTCCGATTCCGATGATGATGATAGGTTTTCCAAGGAGGCTGAGAATAAATTGATTGATCAGTTTGAGAAGAAGTTCAAGAAGCATGAGGAGCTGCTTGATAACTTCACTAAGGCTGGTTTGTGCTTTCATCGAACATCTTGCATACCGTTTTGGCTCTTTGTGTGTGTGATTTAGCATTCATCCTGTGATTTAGTTACATGTCTTTGATGTGTTAATGGAAGAAACGGTGAAGATGAAAGAAATGCTGGTAATGACGATTGACGAGGTAGAGAACTGCAAAATCTGATGCTTAAACTATGATCGTGGCCTATTTTAAGATGTTTATCTTTGCACTTTGGTTTTACATGCTGGTATCCTTGCTTGAGTTTTGAAGCCCAAGGTTATTCAGAGTAATTTGTTGTTTTATTGGTTATACTAATATGTACATTTATGCTATGTTTGATTCTGAATCTTGGATTCAAATTAGGGAAAGACTTAAGCAAAGAGTGTTTCTCACTTCATGATGAACTTGTTACGTTTTTGACAATTTGTTTCTCCCTTTCCTTTTCCTCTCAACAATTTTTGTGATTCAAATGCTGCATTAGAGAATCACGCAGAAGAAGTTGATTTAAGTGTGCTAAATGCAACTTTACGGTTCCTTGGGAATACAATTGCATGGTAAATTTGGTTAAAGGATAAGCTCGAAGAGTCCATTACACGATTGTTCTCTGGGGATGGAGTAATTTATTCCTCTTTGCAGAGTGTCATTACACGATTTAGATTTCCTTAAAAATTAAGTACTGGCAGCTGAAACAATGTATATGCTACCACGGATTCTTTGTTCTACATTTGACCTTACCCTCTGATAGGAGTTAACATGAACCATCAGAGGTGATAGGACATTGCGTTGCAATTTTATGTATTCTCTTAATTGTTTGATCCTTTGTTATCCAATTGTATACCTATTTGACTCTATAAAATTGAGCAGAGACCCTTGATGATGCATTCAAATGGATGAAAAGAATTGACAAGTTTGAGGAGAAGCATTTTCAGCTGAGGCCAGAATATAGGGTGATTGGTGAGTTGATGAATAGACTAAAAGTAGCTGAAGGTAAAGAAAAATTTCTTCTTCAGGTGAAGTTGAATAGAGCATTAAGGATGGTGGAGTGGAAGGATGCTTTTGATCCTAATGATCCGGCCAATTATGGGGTCATTCAGCATGAACAAGTTGGATCTTCTGTTGATCATGTGGAGCATGCCGACTTGGAGAAGGAGCAAGAAACTACACGAGGTGAAAGGGATGCTGACGACTTAGAGTTTGATGATCTGAAAGAGAAGGATAATATATTGTTGGAAAAGCTCAATGAGTTGGATAAAAAACTTGAGCAGAAACTGGCAGAGTTGGATCATACTTTTGGAAAGAAGGGAAAACTATTGGAGGAGGAAATTAGAGATCTTGCTGAGGAGAGGAACTCATTGACTGAGCAGAAGAGAAAGCCTCTCTATAGGAAAGTAAGTATGCGCATTTATCATTTTGTTGCCTCAGCTAGCCTTTCATCTCATGATTAGCAATATTACTGATGGCTGCCTTCTTATTTAAATTACATCATGTTAAAAATGCGATGGGGTCTTCATGTTCTATTTTGGCGTTTGTTTTGTTTTGCTGTATTTATTGCCAAATTGGTCCATTATTTCCATATTTGATATGCTAGTCCAAGTTGTCTAAGACTATTCGCACTTGTCAAAGTTAAAGAGTAGTCCAAGCCTATTTGTTAAAAGAAATGCATGAAACCGAGCCCATAAATTTCCTTTTCTGTGGGCAGAAAATGAAACAAAAAACAGAGACATATGGCAAGAGATGATTAGAAGGGTACACTCATTTACAAGTCACAGTCACATTAGCAAGCAGCATCCTCTTTGAGATAGGCAATTCTTGCTGTTGACTGTTTTCTTTTTCATCCCCATATTTTCCACCAACACCATCTTAATCAACCACAAAACAATCGCCATCCTGAACCCATTATATCATTTAGTTTTCGAATTAATAGAAATTATTTTGTGCGCCCTAGAGCACAGCTCTGCCTCTGACGTCTATCGATGGTGACTCAATTGCTGGCGCTTTCGTGATGAATAATAGTATGAACTAGGTCACAATCTGGTTATACTGTGTTAAAAAAATACCAAGTAATTTCAATGCCATCACCCATATGTCATATGACTCTGGGGATGTAACTTCTGGTGTTAGATGGACAGTGATCCTTGTTTAGTGAAGCATAATTTTCATCATTTTAACCACGTTGGCGATCTGCAATCTCAAACCCAATCAGATTGTGATATTCTTCACTGTAGTCCTAATTCTCATCACTTACTTTCTAGTTCATGGGAATTCTAGTCCCTTTATACATATTTATGTGCCATCAAATTAATTTACTGAACATGGTCTGTCCTCAATGGTGGCAGGGTTTTGATGTGAAGCTTATTGATGTCAACAGAACCTGTAAGGTCACAAAGGTAATGTCTCCCTAGTATTGCCTCTTTCTTTACTCATTGATCTATTGTTTAACAAAAATGACTGATGAATGAGACAGGGTGGGCAAGTTGTGAAGTACACTGCAATGCTTGCTTGTGGAAACTATCATGGTGTTGTTGGTTTTGCTAAAGCAAAGGGTCCCGCAATTCCTGTTGCCCTTCAAAAGGTATCAAATTGATGCTATTTTGTTTAACCATGAAGTATAAGTAGAGAATTGAACCATTGTTCTCATGCAAGTGTCCAGAACTCAACTTGAAACTTTTTGCTGCTAGATGAATTTGTATGATCTACTAATTTGTGCTGCAGGTTATTTTGAATATTCAGCTTCAATTCAGTATGCATTTTAAACTCATAACTGTATAAGAAAATGCATACTTGATCTAAGAATCTTAAATGCTACGACGATATCTGATAAAATGAGCAACTACTTTTATGTATGTTAGGAATGGACTATCACATCCATATATGCTAATATGTTACTGATCTGTTGCCACAGGCATATGAGAAGTGCTTTCAGAATCTCCATTACATAGAGCGGCATGAGGAGCACACAATTGCACATGCAATTCAGACATCATATAAAAAGACCAAGGTTCCAAAAAATTTCCAGTTGTATATGTTTGTTTATGGTAGAATTTAAGAAGTGTATATATATTTCTTTCTTTGGGATGAGCTGATGTCTTTATCTGCTGTTAGGTGTATCTTTGGCCAGCCCCTACTCAAACAGGGATGAAAGCAGGCAGAACTGTCCAAACAGTTCTTAGTTTAGCTGGTTTCAAGAACGTGAAATCAAAGGTATAAAACTGAAACAATCAATAGGTTTTCATGTTCCTGCTATGTCCTGATGTGAATACACTTATAGGTTGTTGGTTCAAGGAATCCTCATAACACGGTCAAGGCTCTGTTTAAGGCTCTTAATGCGGTACGTGAAAGGATTTATTCACACTACTGATCTGCTTTAATTTCTTCTCCATCTCATCATTAATTCTCATGGATTCTCCTTTCTGTTGTTTACAGATTGAAACTCCTAAAGATGTTCAAGAAAAGTTCGGCCGAACTGTAGTTGAGTCATATTTGCTGTAACGAGGTATGCTTTAAATCGACTAGTGCCCAACCCATCTCAATTTTTCCCTAATTGGCCGGCTAATAGGGGTGGTGCACAGTGCTAAAAACATTACCTTTTAACTTTGAAGATTCCTGATGGAGGCAAAGAATTAATTCATTTGATACTATTTCTATTTTCATTCAACATGTACTCCCCCTTTGAAATATCGAATTTCAATAGATTCCATTTTCTTATATGTGAAGTTTTTTTGCTCAACATCTCAGGTCTATAAAGGGACATAATCTTGTGCCTGCTCGATCGACCTCCAAGCTGCTACTTGGAATGATCAACCCATTCATGTGGCAGCAAAATGGAAGCAAGATGCTGAAAAGAAGCATTTGCTTTGTTTTTGACTTGTGGAGAACTCCGAAATGCTGAAAGTCAGGGGTACTGAGGATCATTATATAATGTCTTTGGATGTAATAAACGGTCCCTAATAATCTTGCTTTGCAAAGTGCACTATTTGTGCTGAGGTGTTACGCCACAAAAATGAGACAACATTTCAGCTGGAGCTGGACTTGGATTAACAAGATTTTCGCTTGTCTCCTGTTTCTTTGTTGTCGAGGTAAGTTAATTGGGGTTCAAGTTTCGGTCCAGCTTTATGGACTTCATGACTTCGGCATCACATACGCGTTTATGTAAAAACACATTGATATTCTAACTTTGTTGTTTAAGCTGATAAATGAGATTCATACCTTGGTGTTGTATGTTTTAAGTCTGAGATGGCAGAGCCTAATCGCTGGATTTAAGTCTCACTTTTTTTTACAAATATTATTATTTTTAATTTTACTACAACCTCTAACTTTTTCTATAAAAATCACTTTTTTTAAAAATAAAATTTTTTACTAATCATTGTCTTACACAATGATTGGCACTAAAGACCAGTGTTGTATGAAAACATGGCAATCTTGTCACTTTCAAGATTACCAGAATTTATTAGATTAATATTTTCTTAATTTTTTGGTTAAATATAATTTATTCCTTGTAAAATTGAAAAGTACTAAATAAAATTTAATTTATTTAGTACGCCATATACCATTTTATAAGAACTCTCATTCACTATGAGTGGCAATAAAAAGTATTTATTTTTCGTTAATAAATTATTTAAATTTTTGGCTGTTTTTATCTAACATTATGTAGAATTTCTCAAGTACAATAATATAATTTGTGTATCAAATATATTTTGAAATATGATTAAGACTCAATAAATTTGTCACTAAATTAATTTGAAAAAAAAAGCAATTTATAAAAGAATATGTAAACATGTTACAAGACTAAATTATCCCGTAAATAAATATCATAAAAACTAACTATAATGTAACTTGGAAAAAAATATATTAAATGTGACAAAAATAATATATTAAATGTAAAAGTAGTTTGACAAAACCATTAAGTGTTGATAAGAATGTTTTTTTTTCCCTTGCAAAATATTAAATTCTTTTAAGAAAAATTATTTTCACAAAGTTATTAAGTTTTTTCTATACAATTCTATCTGCCAGAAGTAAATTGGAAAAAAATACAATTTCAGTCTTATAATTTATGGAGATGACATTTTTTGTCCTTCACGAATTGATTTTCATAATTTAGTCTTGTAACTTTAAAATTTTGACAATTTTCATCCCTTTTTCATCACTTTTTCCGAAAATTTGCATTTGACTTGCACATGCAATTATATTACTATTTTAGACATGTAACTTAGGAGGCATTTGGATGTGTAACTTAGGGGAGTTGATATTTTTAGTTCTGCCCCAATTGAATTACAGGATTAACGTAATATGGTCATGTGCAAGTCATATATAATTTTCAAACCAAAAGGACTAAAATTGTCAAAATTATAAAGTTTATAGAACTAAATTGTAAAAATCAATTTGTACAGAATAAAACAATATCATAGTCTTTAAATAATAAAACTAAAAGTACAATTTTCTCAAGTAAATTGTACTAAAGTTTAAATATGAGGGGTCAAAATGATTTATAGCAATAAGGTAAAACTTTATGAAGAATAGTTGAGAGAAATCATATAATTTGGCCGAAATTAATACCGAAAAACTATTGAAGGGACTAATTAAAAAGACAGATAATTCGAAGTTGATTTGAATAAAAAATGAATTTTTCCCGTGCTATATGCATGGGAAAAAAGTTAGAAGCTTATAATTTTTTAATTAAAAAATATGAATGTCACTTACATTTTCGTAAATGAATTGATGAGGATGATTTGTTGTACTAGTATTTTAATCCCTTCAATTACTCATCAATTGGCACAAAAGATTCACCAAATCTTCACTATATGTTTATTGTATTCTTGGAGATAAGATTAGACAACATTATTTGGTTGGTCTTTTATAGGATATATTAAAGAAATTAAACCACTTGTTATAAATCATGCCAATCTAGTCACTTTCAACTTTATCAAAATTATATTAGCATAAGATATAAATAAAAAAAATTTACTCCAATTAGGTTTGAATATATCACAAAGTTAATGTGTCATGGTCACTTTTTTTGAATTGTACATAAATTTACAGTAACTTCTTATACGATTGGTTGAGCTTTGGCCGAGACATATCGAATTTCCCTGTACAAGCCGACTTATGTTCGAATATATAAAGAGTGGCAGATTAATTCATGGCAACATGCACAAATTACATAGACTAAATTAGATATGGCATTGCAAAATGGAGATCAACTCTCAACAGAGCAACTGCTTCATGCTCAAGCCCATGTCTGGAACCACTTATTCAGCTTCATAAGCTCCATGTCTTTGAAATGTGCACTTGAGTTGGGCATTCCAGATATCATCCACAACCATGCCAAACCAATCACTCTCTCTGAATTGGTCCATGCCCTTCCAATCCCTGCCGGAAAATCCCATTTCGTCTACCGTTTGATGCGCATACTGATTCATTCTGAGTTTTTCGTCAGAGTAGCCGACGGTGATGATGATGGAGAAGAGCATTACTGGCTCACGCCGGCCTCTCTCCTCCTCTTGAGGAATTCACCCTTGTCGATGACGCCATTCTTTCAACTCATGTTGGACCCCGTTATGATGAAACCCTTTGATCATATAAGCGAATGGCTGGGGAGCGAAAAGCATTCCTCGGCATTTGAACTGGTGCATGGGAGGTCGTTGTTCGAGTATGTAGGGCAGGAGGCAGGGCTGAACAAGTTGTTGAACCAAGCTACGTCTAGTGATTCAAGGCTCTTCACTCATGTACTTCTTAGAGACTACAAACAAGTGTTGGAGGGGATCACGTCGTTGGTGGACGTGGGGGGTGGCACCGGGACAACAGCTGAGGCTATTGCTGAAGCATTCCCCGACATGAAATGCTTTGTTCTTGATCTCCCACATGTTGTGGGTGGCCTGAAAGGCACTAACAACTTGACATACATTGCGGGAGACATGTTTGAGGCTATCCCCTCCGTTGATGCTGTTTTATTCAAGGTATGACAATTTTGATTTGACTACAATTTCCTTTTATTGCTCCTTCCTTGCCATTATCTTTTGTTATCAACATTCATCCAATATGCAGATTTAATTTATAGTATATTCTCTATTTTAAAGGGTTAATTTAGGTTTTTTTTATAAATTCTTCTAGATAATTAATAGGATTTATTGTAATTTTGATCCTATAATTATGGGTGTCTTGTGTTCTGGTTCTTTGGCAAATAGAACTTGCTATTTGGTCGACCATTTTCATAATTTCATAATTTGACAATATATTTTATTTGGAATTTGAAAATTGGCCAAAAAAAATCACACATGTAATTAAATTACTTGTTCTTAAATTTAAGCCGGCACATAACTTGCAGATGCCAATTTTCAACACATGTCAAACTATCTAGCAAATTGTATTATCAAATTGTGAAATCTATAAAAATAATAGACCAGATCACAAGTTTTATTTTTTAAATGATCAAATCGTCGAATACCTATAATTATTACAGGACCAAATTATTAATCAATAAGCTCGGAACAACATTAGCTTAGTCTATCAAAAAAAATTACGAAGTGGTAATTGCTCAAATTCAACTTCAAGAAATAGCATTTTAAACTAATGCTGATATGGTAATAACACCACGCAGTGGGTAATGCATGATTGGGACGATGAAAGCTGTCTCAAAATGCTAAAAAAAAGCAAAGAAGCAATTGGTGGCAAGGACAAGACAGGCGGGAAGGTGATGATTGTTGACATGGTTTTGGATGTTAATGGAAGAGACAATAAAGAAATGGAAACTTGTTTCTTCTTCGACATAGCGTTGATGCCTTATCTCACTGGTCGTGAAAGGACTGAAAAAGAGTGGGCAAAGCTCTTCTTTGATGCTGGCTTCACCAACTATAAGATTACACCTGCATTTGGTCTAAGGTCTCTTATCGAGGTTTATCCTTGAATCCCTTGTAAGGAATTATCGATTGTTCACAATCCTCTTTCAAATATCAGTTCAAGTTGCAACATCTTTTGTGACGATAATATTATCTGGCGTTGAACTTTATTTCTCATCTTATGCTCCTTGGGATGGTGTAATGTTTATGAAATTGTCAGTAATAATGGAAAATTATAATCTTGTGTATAATTTATTATTTGCCTTTGAAGTTTAGTCATAATGGAAACCTTTCTGCACCGGATAGTTGCTAGTAATAATATATGCTATACATATCAATCTGTAATTGACAATAACATCCCAACCTCTACAGTCTGCCTCTTTTACCAAACAAGGCTCCTAATATAACATCATCTCTTCCATCTCCATCTCCTCCAAAGCAACAAGCAAATAATGAACTAGAAACCACCACTTTTGGCTGCTCGGCATCTTGCCAGAACTATCAGCCATCATCAATTAGGAATGAGCCGACTGAAAAACAGACTGATAACAGGTAAGATAGCTTCGAAAGATATGTCGACAAACATCAGAAACTTTGAACGCTCAGACAGAAAAAAGAGTCAGCTAGCAAACTGGATTTAAATAGCTTGAAAAATATATGCAACGGCTTGGAACACAAATGCTTCGTCAAAGTTACGATTGAAGAGGTAACTCACGGAAAACTAACAAATAATAAATGGTTTAGATACTCCCTGTTTTGTTTCTATGAAATGAAGTTATAAAAAAGTGACGTAGAACAACTATGCTATCGACAGTTAGTTACACTAAAACTTATCCAAGATTGCTAGAGAAGTTCTAACCATCCTGAACTCAATTGGTCAGAAGGTTCTGGAGTAAATAATCTTGCATATACTTTTACAGTTTTAAAGAATCAAGAGACTTAATGGGTGAAAATGGCAATCAAAAATAAATTAAATAAGCAGGGAACTCAATGTGAAATCCTAAACTAAGAAATACATAATTTCATAAAAAATTCATTTCCATCTTATTTAGTCCCAATCCAGACTTGGATATTTAAACTTTTAGATTGAGGGATGTGTGTTTAGTCTCTAACCTGATCAGACGCGTGATTTCCAGTTTGAAAGAGCAATCACTTAATGTCCCCTGTCAACGTGTTATAGCGACCAACACGAACTTGAAAGGCATCATTTCCCCAACCTTGTTGGACCTCTTGGATCTGCCTAGCTGAGTCGACAAGAGATATGTTCCCATCATCGACCTTAATCAGTTCAAGTGTAGGAATTTCTCCAAAACCATCTGGAATCTCTTTCAGACACCAACAACGATAAAGCACTAGGCATTTGAGGTTTGGGAAATGGCTGCTTTCAGTTATCCAGTGTTGGAGATCCGACTTGTCAAGAAGCAGAAATTTCAGGCAACGAAATTCTTCTTCACTTGTTTCCCACTTGTAGCCACGGAACGCGTAATCTCTTAGTTTAAGCACTTCAAGGTTAGGTAACAAACTAACGATTCCCATATCTTCCCAAGGACGTTGCCAACCACTCAGCGTCAACTTTTTCAATGATGGAGGAAAAGCAAGATTAAGCTTCCGTCGAAAAAGAAAAGTTGGAAATATCTTTACTTTCAATTTCTCAAGTTGATGAAAATGTAGGAGATTGTTGAGCTGATACTCTTGATCATTTTTGCCTCTAAAATAAGAGATGCTCAGTTTCTTTAGGTTCGGAATCATTTTCAGGAACTTCTCAGTACATCTAAAATCTCTGACTTCGGAAAGTGTTTGCAGGTTTTCTAGAGGAGAAATTGCTCTTTCTGGGTCGGGTAGGCGACCAAAAACGAATGAGACGAGATGCCTTAATTGTGGAATCATCCAAATCTTCGGTGGCAAAAATATCATCATTGGTTCGTAGCTCTTGAATATCTTTCCTCGATGAACAATTAAAGTTTGAAGATTCTGAAGGTTTGATATAGTTGCAGGAATCTCTATGCTATAGTCTACAGCAAGGTATCTTAAATGGAATAGCTCAAATACTTCTGGGGAAAAAGGTACTCTGGCAGAATTCACCATATCCAATATCTTGAGCATCCTGAAGTTACCCAGAAAAGAGCAATATTCTGGATGAGTTGGAGACCTATAGCTAGCCTGGAAGCATATAATTGTATGGATGGTTGAGCTATATATGTTTTCAAGGGAATTCAAATTCAGATGCATAATACTTATCCGATGCTGGTGTTTCATGTTCTCGAAAAGCATCTTGCCAACATACCTATGGAGAAACTTCTCTTCCTGGGCTTTTCTTATGCACAAATCCCGAACGAGATCATGAACACCGCAAACTTTTATCTTGCCATTAGTTTTCCTCTTGGTGACTAAGACAAGACTTCTCTTGACAAGATCCTCCAAATATTCTTCTGCCTCCTCTTCAAAGCTTTTAGATTCACTTGATTTAATGAAACCCTCAGCCACCCATAATTTGATGAGTTTCCAGACATGTATCTCATAGTCTTCTGGAAACCCTCCCATGTATAGAAAACATGGTCGCAAATGTTGTGGCAAGTGGATGTAACTCAAAGATAGTATCTTTGCAAACTGCTCGTAATTAGTTGTAACGGCTACATTTACGTTTTCAGCTATATCCTCCCATGATGCTTGAGTTCTACCAACTGTGGACAGAAGTCCTGCAATCACGATGATTGCAAGGGGGAGTCCTCCACAGCTTCTTGCTATCAACTTTCCAATTTTCTCCAATTCAACAGGACAATCTTCTTGTTTAAACACCATTTGCCGAAGCAGATTCCAACTTTGATCCTCATCTAAGAAATGCATTTCGTGAGGAGCGCTGGAACTAGAAAATTGGGCATAAGTAGCTATATCCAATAGTCTTGTTGTTACAATAATCCTACTTCCATTATTATCATCAGGAAATATCATCTTTATGTCATCCCAAGCTTTTGTACTCCACACATCATCTATAACAATCAAATACCTCATCCCCTTCAAACCTTTATACACATTCTCCGCCAAAAATTCATCGCATTGGTTTCCATTGGACGGTTTTATAGAAACTAAAAGGTTTGAAAGAATTTCTTGTATGCTATAATCTTGTGATACTTTTACCCAAGCACGAATCTGAAAGTGCTCCATAATTAACTGATCATCATAAGCATTTCTAGCGAGAGTTGTCTTACCAATACCTCCCATGCCAAAGATGGGAACAAGCTGGAGCTTGGAAGATTGCCCACAAAGGCGATGCTTAATTGCCGTCAAGTCGTCCTCAAAACCAACCACAACAGGTTCTCCAGCAGTGGGCGTAAGAAGCCCCGATGATGAACTAGCTGCAGAGGAATCTCTGTGTTTCAGCAGGTCTGAACTGTCCTTACTACTCTTCATCACCTGCCCAACAATAGAATCCATTCCCTTTGTTACGTTCTGTAGCTTCTGATACACATCTGAAATGTTGTCCTGATGCCTTTGAAGCTGAACATCTTGGGATCGTCGACCTGACTTGAACCGTGTTAGAATTTGTTTTGACAGGAAATCGTTGAGTAGGGCTTCTGCTTCACTGGCCACATCCCTGAGTCGAGCTTGTAGCCCGTCGTCTCGGTCAAGAAATGCTTGCACACAACACAACCAAAGAGAAGAGAGAAAGGAGGGATTGTAATTTTAGAGAGAGAAGTTGCTGTCAACTACATGTGCTGTATGCCCTAACATTAAAGAATGTTTCAATCATACCCCACATCTTTGACTTTCAAAAAGCAAACACAAATTAATTCATCCATTTTATCTTTTTTCTATTTATATTTATATTTAAAATTAATCAAATTAATTTCAAAATCAAAATTACAGCGTTTAATTCGAAATTACAAATATGAAACCCTCTAATTAACGTTATAAAAATTCAAATTAAAGTTCAAAAGTGATCTCCATGAAAACTTTACTATTGAGCCCATCAAAATTGGCATTGTGGAAAGAATAAAAAAAAAATAGAATAGAGATTGTACTATTTTAATTGATTTTTAATACAACATTACGTTTATGATAATTTTTATATATTTTAATTTTTCAGACACAATAAAATTTATGTTCACATTCCCGTTACATTTAGATCGATAATTTTAAATTATTAATAATAAATGATTTGAATTTATTTAAATAATTATAAATTCAAAAAATTTTAAATCCTTCAAATCTAATTTTCACATTCATAACTTAAGATGTTGTCTTGTTGTTTGGTACTTTGTATTTCAATTTTTGGTATTTTCACAAACACATTTCAAGTAACACTTTATGAAGGGGTTAAATCCAATTTACCCTAACGTGATATGTAAAATGAGCAAATACTCAAATATGAAAAAAAAAATTAGCAAATTATTCTCCTGTATTTTAAAAAATGATGTAAATTATCCCCTATTAATGGTTTTTCGATAAGGTGATAATTTATGGTTTTATTTTTTATAATTTTTTTTTTACTCATTTCTCATATTACAGTAGATAAATTGCATTTTTCTCCTTTATAAAGGTAACGGACAACAAGAGAGCAACTTCATGAATTTCGTATATTTTTAGATACTCTAAAGTCTAAATAAATTTATGCCATGAGATACAAAATACCAATCCCCTAAAGGACTGATTATGTAAAATCATGTGCTTATTAATCTATATGAATTAATTTTTACATTATCATCTTGAATAGAGGTAGGGATGAAAATTAAAATATCATAGAATTAATTATAAAATTTTTATATGATGGTTAAACTGAAAAAATAAAAATTTAAGTAAAAAGACTATTACAAGAAATATATTACAGAATACTTTGGAGATAGTTGATATAACAAATAAAATTTAAAAAAATAATTTTTTTTTAACTTGCTCCAATATAAAAATAAATAACAAAAATTGTCTTTCAAAACTGAAACAAATTTTACATATGGAGTAATTTAAATAGTGCTTTTTAGTGATAAATATAAAATGTGAGAAGTAAATATTATAGAGAGAATTCATATAAATTCTAAGAGTTAATAAAAGATAATTGAAACTCATAATATATTTTTTATATAATTATTCTAATATAAACTTAAAATTGTAATGGTATATATTATATCTTGAAACAGTAAAAATATTTATGGTTAAATAACTTTGGAATAAAAAGGATTTTTCTAAATTTAATTCTAAAAACAGGATATAAATAGAAAAAAAAATAAGAGAAGTGATTCTATTAGATTATTGCATTTTCTTTCCATGTTTGTTTTAAGTAGCGCTAATTAATAAGATACTTATTTTTTTAAATATTGAATCATACAAAATAATTGAATAAAAAATACCCCAAGCTTCCTCAATTAGAACATATTTATTTTTTTAATCACTTCAATAGTATACTTTTCATTTATTTAGACATAATAAAAATTTAAAGTTACACTTTTAATAAATATTCAAACAAAATCATTAAAGTGAAAAATAAATTCATAATAATCCAAAATATTGGATTTGAAGAATAATAATCCAAAATAATAAAAAGGGTTAAAGAGAATGAAACATGACGATGAAAAATAAAGATAAATCGTGTTTATCAAAGCAATAGAAGAGCAACAGAATAATAGCCAACTTTTCGCCTGGGGGCGAGTTCCCTATTTATAGAGGAGTATCCGAAACTAATCGTTCTTCCGATTCCTGCGATGAACAGATAAGATTAGTTGAGATAAAATTAGCACAAAGTAAAATCGCCAAAGTAAATATTGGTCGGTATTCAGACAAGTTTAGTCAATGTAGAAGGGAAGTGTAAATATTTTGTTCAAATGTATCTCAAACACTAACCAATTCCAGTGCCTTCATTATGTTGGCTGCTGTATGATTTATGCATCCTTGGGAGATTATAGACTTCATCATCACAACAGACCACAAGTCATACGCACAGGCAGACATATATAGTACAAAACGTATCAACTTTTTCCTTTAAGCACTAGCAAGTGAAGTGAAAATGGATGAGAGTAATTGCTGAAGATCAACATAATAAAGGGAAAAGGAAAAACAATGCAAAGAAACATCAAGTTCAATGTAATAAAGAGACACAGTGTTAAGGGAAACAACCTAAAAAGACTTGAACTGATTAACTTTTATGTAGAAGGAGATCCAATGCCTAACCTTAGATGAGACTTTATGAATGAATATTCCATAAGCAACATGCTACCACGCCACCCGAACTTGAAGGAAATCATTTCCAGATTCTTGTTGTTCCTCTTTTATCCGCATGGCCGAGTCCACAAGAGATTTGGGCCAGTGTGGCACCTCAATCAGCTCAAGTGTTGGAATTTCTCCAATACCATCTGGAATCTCACCTAGTTCTCCACAATCATGAAGCACTAAGCGCTCAAGGTTCGGAAAGTGACTGCTATCTGTTACCCAATGCTTGAGATTTTCACTTTCGATTTGCAGAAACTTCAGTCGAGGAAATTCTCCTTCAGTTGTTTCCCATTTGCCACGCCTAAAAGAGCATCTTCTCAGTTTCAGCACATGAAGATTTGGCAATGAACCTACAGTCGCCATATCTTGCTGGGAAAGCACACAACCACTCAAGGTTAACTTTTGCAGTGTTGTAGGAAAAGCAAGCTTTTCCCACAAAGGATGACGGTCCCAATAGCTCCCTATACAGATTTTCAGTTTTTCAAGTTGACGCAGGTGGATAAGATTGTGGAGTTGATAGACTTGCAAAAATATTCTATCTCTATTGTAAATGAGTCCCAACTTTTTTAGGCTTGGAAATATTTGCCCGATCCTTTTGGCACATTTAAAATTTGCTACTAGAGCCAGTGTTTGCAGGTTTTCAAGAGAAAAAGATTTGGAACAAGGACTAGGTAAGGGGTCTAAAATGAAGGAGACCAGATGTCTTAATTGTGCCATCCTCCAAATTTCCGCTGGAAAATGTATTCTACAACTACAATCTTCATTGTTCCTCCAATATGGAAAAATGAATAAGGTTTGAAGATTCTGAAGTTTTGATATTGAAGCGGGAACGTAGAGATCACCTTTATACCCATAGCTGAAAGCAAGATATCTTAAATGAAATAGCTCAAGTACTTGGGCAGGGAACTCCATCACTATTAGCTTCAGAACATCCAGTACCCTCAGCAATCTAAAACTTTTTAAAGAACTTGGAAAACTTTGACAATTCTGAAAGCACAAAATGGTACGGATAATAGGGCTATAAATATTTGAAAGGAGAGTCAGACTGGGGGGAACAGTCAGACTAGAGGGACAAATACTCAGACGGTGCTGATCTTTCATGCTTTCTAAAAGAATTTTGTTACCAACCCTATCTGTAGCATTTAGAAGGAACTTCTCTTCCTGAGCTTTTCTTTTACACAAGTCACGTACCAGATCATGGACGCCACAACTTTTGATTTTGCCATTACATTTTCTCCTAGTAACCAAAACAAGACTTCTCTTGACAAGGTCCTCCAAATATTCTTCTGCTCGCTCTTCAAAGCTTTTAGATACACTTGGTTTCATAAAGCCTTCAGCCACCCATAACTTGACTAGTTTGGCGACAAGGATCTCGTGGTCTTCAGGAAAAGCTCCCATGTATAGGAAACATGGCCTCAAATGATGAGGCAGGTGGGAGTAACTTAAAGATAAAATCTTGGCAAATTCCTCACCATTTGCAGTGACAGCTGAATTTACCTTTTCTGCTATATCCTCCCAAGAAGTTTGAGTCTGACTGACTGTGGATAGAAGTCCTGCAATTACAATAATAGCAAGGGGGAGTCCTTTGCAGCTTCTTGCAATCATCTTTCCAATGTTCTCCAGCTCTGAAGGACATGGTTCTTCTTTGAACAATTTCTGCCGAAGTAGATTCCAGCTTTGATCCATATCCATGAAGTGCATCTCATGAAGAGGGCTGGAAGGGTCGGCATAAGCAGCCACATCTTGTAGCCTTGTGGTTAATATGATCCGACTACCATTATTGTCATCAGGAAATATCCTCCTCATGTCATCCCATGCCTTGGTACTCCAAATATCATCCAGCACCACAAGATACCTCCTACCCTTCAAACCTTTGTACGCATGTTCTGCCATACGTTCGTAGCTATGCTTTTTTTCATCAAACGTCTCATTGAATGCATTGATGGAATCTATAATAGCGAAAAGCATCTCTTGTATGCTATAATCTTGTGACACCGTAAGCCAAGCACGAGTATCAAAGTGTTGTATAATCAATCTATCATCATAAGCATTTCTAGCAAGAGTTGTTTTACCAATGCCACCCATGCCATAGATTGGAACGAACTCCAGGTTGCGCGACTCTCCACAAAGCCGAGTCTTTATTGCCATCAAGTCATCTTCAAATCCAACCATGGCATCATTTTTGGCGGGCGCAAGCACTGATGATGAAGTAGGAGCAAAAGAATCACTCAGTTGCATCGGTGCTGATGTAGGACGAGAAGAGTCGGTGAGTTGGAGGTGTTGGACTCCAAGGCTGCTCTTAGCTTCCACCACCTCTTCTACAATAGATTTGAAATCATCAGCTACTCCCGGTAGCTTCTGATACTGCTTCTGAAACTTGCGCTGAAACCTATGGGCTTCGGACCTGCGACTTCGATAGGGAGAAAGATCAAAAGTCGGGGTTCCTCCATTTGAATCCAAGCTGAGAATTTCTTCAAACAGTAGGTACTCAAGAATATCCTCAGCTTCATTTGCTGCATCCCTCATTCGAGCTTCCAAATTGTTGGCTTTCTCAGGGAACTCTTCAAGAAATGCTTGCAAGAACTTCACGTGTTTAAGGAGAGATTTAAGTCGTGGTTTTTCTTCAAGGGAAAACTGATGCTGTTTCAGAAGCTGAACAAGCGTTTGCCCAAGTGAAACAAGAGCAGCGTAAGCCATCTTAGTTTGGCGGAAGATTAAAACTTTCAGTTTCAGAAATTACAGAACTTAGAACAGGAGATTATGTTAAGGTAAAATTAATATTACAGGATCGGATTAGGACGCTGTTGTGAGAAAAGTAATCACAACATTCTCCGACTACCAATTAACAGCGCAATTGTGACAAAAGAAAGCATGTGCACTGGTATCAATTACAATGCAATTGTCGAGTTTATTACATTTACTCCTTACACAATGTCCAGATTCCTCACGGGTACAAAAGAAACCATGTGCACTGGTGTCAATTACAATGAAATTGTCCACTTCATTACATTTTACACCTTATAAAATGTTTTTTTTTTTTTTCGGTAAAGGTAATTTTTATTAAGTAAAAAGAAATATATTTGTACAATACAACTTACTTAATTTAAACGGTTTCTTCGATGGGCCAAAGAATCCATCATAAACGATAAAGCGTACAAGTGCTAATAGCAGTGAATAATTCTACACTAAGAATCCTAACTACACATAGTGCGTGTAAAATTTCTGTTACCTAAGAACATATTTTACCTATAACTACACATGGTTGGAATGGTATATGCACTAGCATTTCATATTATATTTAATACACTTTTTGGAATGGTTCCTTCGATACAGTGTCATTAATTTTGAAACAGTATATATTTTATTTTGACACATTCACTTACTATGTAAAAGCCAATTCCTTATGATTTATATATTTATTAAAAAATATTTTTTTTTGGTTTTTTGATTATTTTTATAGCATTAATTAATTACTGAATTTAGTAAAATTAATTATTTTGTTTCAATTTGATTAATTAATTAAATATTAAATTATGGGATGCAATTAATATTATAAAATAGATAAAAATAATATATTAATATAAAAATTAACATTTAGGAATATAAAAACAAACACTATTCTATAAGATTTAGGGTGAAGAGCAATTTACCCCCGTGAGATTGAAAATGAACACATTATCCCCCTATAAAAAAATATAGCAATTTATCCTCCTATACTTTTTAAAATGAAGCAATTTTACATCCTTGTATAAGAAGGTAAATTGCTCCATTTTATAAAATATAGAAAGATAAATTGTTATATTTTAAAATATACAGGGAGGTAAATCGCTATTTATTTTTTTCGTAAAGGGGGTAATCTGTTCATTTGCGATATCACAAGGGAATTAATTGCATTTTCCCCTAATTTGTTATATGAATTCCCTCCTCTCCAATCAAATTATTGCTTATAAGTCATGTATCTTTTAAATAATTAATTCAAATAAAATTGTGGAAGCAAGAAAAAGTATATGTATTATATAAAAATAGATGCCTCTAATCCTAGTACTATAGAGGCACCAATATCCTTAAATAACTTCTTTGATATGTTTCTAAATGAGAAATGACTGAATTACCCTTAATTATAGTTCTTATTTCTTCTCTCCCCTCTCATGTCATTTCATATTTTCTTCTTATGCCTCACACCACTCATCGTTTAAAATTTACCCCTTCTATTTGTTTTCTAAATTATATTATTATATTAAATATTTGCTTTTCCCTAATTATGATCTAATAAACAACGCTAGTGTTCAAGAAAATGTCCGCAACACACGAGTATGAAATAAAATAAGTTGAAAATTCCTAATCGTGGGAACAGAAATCAACAATCAAAAAGTTGGTGTCATAGGAAATGGTCAAATTGGGATACAGAGTGAGCTATAAACTTATTGTATGGTGAAGCAATAACATGTATGCTATTGCATCAACATTTTGCCTGCCAAGGGTACAACCCAATAGTTCAAACACATGACTTCGTTATTGGAGGTCATGCATTCAAATCTTGACCGTATACATGTGTTGGGTGCTTGAGTGTAAAAAAGAAAAAAAAAATAAAAAATTATTCACGACTTCGACACCACATTCAAAAACTCTCAAATTCTTGCTTCCTGAGGAAGTGCACAAACTGGCTCTGGGAGTCCAAGAACTCTGTACAACTCCTGATTTATAGAAATGAAGTAGAATCAAATCTATTCTTTAGTATCTATGGTGGTGTTATCTTCTCTAACCATCTTTTCTTATTATGCAGACATGGAGTGATCGAAGGCATGAACTAAACTACAAACTCAAGTCATGCAATCTTCCAGCCACAGAAGAGGCCGGACCATCAAATGGCAAGAGGTTGAAGAAATAGTAAAAAACTTCAAGACTAATCTAGAGCAGAACAGAGCTAATTCCCATGTTAGAAAACCGGGAGCAGAAATACAAAGAGTAAGCTGACATGTCACCTACGGAGTAAAGACTGCTAGGAAGAATCAATTGTTTCAGCATATCAAATATTCTTATTGTATATAGATGCTTGCACCAGCATCATTGCATCATTACAATTATCAGTGATATTACAGCACTACAGCAGCTCAAAAAACCATCAATTATTTCGATTGCAAACAAGTTATCATTGCTTAAGTGACAGAAAAAGGGGTATGCAGGAAAAGGTAAAAGAAGAAGGTGAAGAAATAAGCAAATTAAACAGTCAATAATTCTGTGAAGGACACATTAGATCTTATCGTGCAATGAGATTCGTCATAGCAATCCACAGACAGCTAGATAACCAAAAAGAAAAACATATTTTCTCTCTAGAAAATCGAGATATGACTCTAAATACATGAAACTCATTATTTTTCAATCTAACAGTGACATTAAACCAGCTATGCTGTGCGAGTAAAATGTGATCACATATTTTCATATATGATGCGTGTAAACAAAGCGAAGGCCATCAATCTCCAACCTCCTGTGGAACTGCAAGTGAGACATCGATCTATTTGCAGCAAAACATGTTTCCCCGAAATCACATACCTTCAGATTTATTCCACAGACCAATATGATCACAAGATTCTCGAAATACTTCCTAGGGAAAATATTCAAGTAAGGAAAAACAAATACAGGCAATGCATCATATTCGTATTACACATATACTATCTTCACGCTGAAAGGGCGCAGCAAGATAATCATTTGTGATAAACCTACTTTGCAGACACTAGGCACGAATTTAACAGAGAAATCTCAAATATAAGCTAATGAAAAGCCACAACATTGCTATGGGCTCAAACTTCAAGCACAACTCACCAACAAACCAGAGCGTTTCAGAAAATGCAAACACCTTACACACAAAAATCAAACAAATATCCGAGCAATCAAAATTCAACTATCAACAATCAGTACCGCCAACAGAAAAGTTGAGGGATCAAAGTTTAATTCAGGAGTCCTAAGAAAAAGTACTAAACATTGATGCCCCAAAGCAACAGTGTGTTATATGACACCAAATCAAAATCAACAGCCAAAATAAATCCCTTTCATTAAGCCATATTATATAACCAGCATTTGAAAAAACTCCGCGTAAATCCCTAGCACTATATCAGAAGAACGAAAATACTCGCATAAATCCCATACACTATATTAAAATCTCAGACCGCAATGTCAAGTGATAGACACAACAAAACAAGGGAATTCAACATCAACAGATAAATGGTTTTAGACGGGGCTGAGGAGTTGAGAGAGAGACGGCTTAGGTTCGGAGTTCATGCCGATGATGATGACCATCGGGATGAAACCATAGTGAGTGATGACTTTAGCCTTCTTCATAGTCCAAGTGCTCCACTCCTTGACGAACTTCGCCGCCACCACCATGGACCCCTCCTCCTCGTCTGCTGCCGCCGACTTTTTCACTACCTTCCCTTTCCCCGCCTTCAGAGACACCTTCGAAGCCATTTCTGACTGAGTTTGTGGGTTTGATTTTGTTTCTTGCGGGCTGATCTGTGGCTGCTGCCTCTGCTCAATTTCTCAGTAGCTCTGTCGCTGCGTGAACGTGAACAAAGGGTTGCAAAATAGGATGGAAATGCCCTGGAAGAAATTAATTTTTAATCAAACTGCGGAAAATTTCTTGTCCTAGCTAGTGTAAAAAGACAAGAATGACCCCTTGATGGGAATAACTAGTAAAATATTTTACCACTACATGGGGGTTGTACTAGTAATTATAAATAAAGAAAATTTTAATTTTTATCCTGTAATTTGGCAAATGTCAATTTTAGCATTTTTAATTACTTTTACTGTCATTTTATCTCGAACTGAAATAAGGTTACGAGTAACATATAAATAGAAAAAATTTTCAACTGATACAAACACCACCTTATCCAAACACACATTCAATTGAGCGTCGAAGTTAGAGTATGTGTCTGACAACCTTAAATTGGATGACATTTCTAAAAGTTTGTAAATTAATAGTTAACATATGATAATGGTTTAGGACCAAAATTAAATTAAGCAATAATGAAGGACCGAATTTGTATTTTTTCAAATTTCATATGATAAGTTGATTATTTACGAAAATATTTAAGGTTCGGGAAACGGGAATTATTGTTTTTGATAATTCAGTTGTATAAATATAAAGTTTGAATTTCTTTTACAATTTGATGACAAATATTATTTTCCTGAACATTAATACTTTGATGTTGGCAAAAACTGTAATTGTATTAAAAAGAGTTATTTATACTTAAACCCATCTAAAAATACGAAATTACACTTTTCTTTAAAAAATTTTAAAAAAATTACACTTACACCCTCTCCAAAATTTTTTGTTTCAATGAAGGGTAATACTAGAAATTTAAATAATTCTTTTGGCTAATGTCAGTATGTTTCGTCCAAACTCTAATGAAACAGAATTAGTTGTAAATAATGAATTTTCGAAGGAAAGTGTCACTTTGAAATTTTTAAGGGAAAAAGCACAATTTTATATTTTTAAAGGGAATTTAAATATAATTAACCCTTGAAAAAAATATTACACTTAAAATATATATCAATTACATTTGTATATATAGGAAAATCATCAGTGTCTTATCCTAGTATAAAATAGGTATTTATAACCCCTTTCAACACACATTATTTAGTTTTTCTACATATATTAGTTGTTAAGCTCGATCAACCATGGCGTTCAATGGAGAACTCTTTGACATATTTTCATGGCTGCCAGCGAAAAGCTTGTATAGATTATCGTCAGTTTGCAAATCATCTAAGGAACTGTTGTCTGATGATTTGTTCATCAGAAAACAGTTCAAAAACATGCAGTTGGTCTCGGACGGGGATTTCTTTATCTATCCTCAAATCTTCCAGAGGTACTGGAAAGGCAAACTGGAGTTCCACGCATTATCCTCCAAGAATTCCAGCAGCAACCTGCCTCCTGAATCCTTGGATTTCTTGGCAAACCAAGCCAGTATCATTGCTTCCAGCAACAGCCTGGTTTTCTGCAGAAACATCCGTGATGATGAAAACCCGTTGTTTCTTTTCAATCCGACAACTTGAAGCTATTTGCCTATCCCCTTCCCAGATGAGGGATCAACTCTTCGTCTTTTAAACATCGTTTTCGTGTGTGAAAAAGACGAAAACAGCGGAGACGATTTCTTGTTGCTGACACTAATTAAACCTAACGAGTGGGATGAGGAATTCCATTCCAAGATTTACTCTCCAGAAGAAAGAACTTGGAGGGATGGAGGGAGGGTCGATCTTGGCTAAAGAAAGATGACTTTCGAGCATATGGTCAAGCTGAACAGAGTGGTTTACATAGTTTCCAACTGCTTCAACCATTTTGCAAAGCGGAGCAGGTTCTTCTGGCCTTATATTGTGGCTTATGACATCAAGAACTCCAATTCAAGATTCTTGAAAATACCAAAGGGTGCAAGGAAAGGAGTTTGGGACTCCATGCTACGCATATTCAAGTGGGGTAATCATCCCAACAACTCTGAATTTAACTCAATATGTTTGGTTAAATTGTTGAAGAATGTTTTCACTGTATGGGTGTTGATACGTACAAGGTCTTCATATTACTGGAAGCGGGTTTTCAAAATGCGAGTAAAAGCCATGGTGTTGGCACTATCTGAAATTGATCATCCAAGGGTGGAAGGTTTTGAAGTTTTGAATGGGAGTTTTCTGATATTTGCAACTGAAGGAAAGGTTTATAGTTTCAATCTTACAGATGGGGAAGAAGCCGAAGAAGTTTGTGGGCATCGGTGTGGAAACTTTGTTCGTTTCGCAACGTTCTCCAGTACTCTTCGTCCATGCGGACCTGGTGCAATAACATTGCCATTGCATGCTTGAGGAATATTGCACAGCTTGTTTTGGAGTTGTTTGGTCTAAGTTTTGAGGCAACCTTCTTTAATTTTCTTCCTAGCATGATTTTTTTCTTTTGATGTATTAATTTGTTCCGATCCTAATGGAATCGGGTGAGACCTGTAGTATCCGACCCTAATTGCACGAGAAGAAGGGATAGAGTACCAAAAAAGTGAATTAATGTATGCTAAATTAGTCTTTGTTAAAATCTATCAACCGTATGTAAATGCGTGTAATAAGTTAGAACTCTTCCTCTCGTCTTCATCCTCTCCTCTCCTCCTCCATCACTTGTCGAGGAGAAGGAAACCTCTGCAATAAATTTCACACAGAGAGCATTCTGCGTGCATAGTTGCTCCAGAATCTCAAGTGAGTCGAGGGTTTATTGTTAATTATCGGCTCAGATCTCCTCCAATCCTCATCTGTAATTCTCTCTCTCACTGCCACTTTCAATTTATTTATTTATTTTATGTACATACATGTAAAATCTAAGAGTAAAATTTACCTAACAAAATAATAAAAAATATCAATTGATTAATAAAGTGATATTAATAACAAAACTTAAGTATCGATTCAATTATTCGGGGTATTAAAATAATATTAATTAATAAAATTTGAATAAATTTTATTGAAAAACGAGGAGTATAGATGGAATTAAATCAAATAATAATCAACGCAGCACATGCATTAGTTGCATTGCATCTGCTCTGCCAATTCATTATTATTTAAAAATGACTTATTAATCAAAGTCAACATCTTCTACTTATAATCCCAAGACTCTCTCCCTCTTTGGCATCATCCATCTCTTGTTGCTATTAGCTAATTGATCACTGGATTAAGATCATGGCCTATGCTGCTGTTGCTTCTGTTTCAGAAACATTATCTCTGATCCTGAACCATCATCAGTATGCCGTTTTTCTTGATCAGAAACGACGACTTAGATCTCTCCATCAACACCTCAAGTTCTTGCGAGCATTTCTTGAAGATTTTCCTGATAAAGCCATCCATTTGGAAGGTCGAATCAGGGATGCAGCAACTGAAGCTGAAGATATCATTGAGCACCTACTGTCTGAAGAAATTCGCAGCTGGAGTTCAACTGGAGGTGGCGGTGGACGTCCTCGTACTGTTCATCCTTCGCCCCATCGAACTGCCAACTCAATTTCCCGTAGGCTTCAAAAGATGTGTCAGCAGCTACCAAAAGCAGCTGAGGTTGTTGGATCCATTGTGGAAGAGGTGATGGGGATCAAGAATAGCCTCGGAGCTGTCCAAGATCCGCAAGTACTCACTCATTCTTCTCCACCTACTACTTCATCAACAGCGCTTGTGCCCACCAAAAAATATGACCAAAAAATAGATGCCATGGTTGGATTTGAAGAGGACCTTTTAGCAACAAAGACTCGGCTTTATGGAGGGTCGTCCAAACTCGAATTCATACCGATCTATGGCATGGGCGGCATTGGCAAGACAACTCTCGCTAGAAATGCTTATGGCGATTCATTGATTGTAGAACACTTTGATATCCGTGCTTGGTTGACAGTATCACAAGATTATAGCGTCCAACAAATGCTTTTTGCTCTTGTAGATTCCATCAAACCATTCAATGAGAAGTTTGATGGAGAAAAACATAGCTACGAACAAATGTCGGAACAAGTGTACAAAAGCTTCAAGGGTAGGAGGTATCTCGTGGTATTGGATGATATGTGGAGTACAAAGGCTTGGGATGATGTGAGAAGGATATTACCTGATGACAGTAACGGCAGTCGGATCATAATCACTACAAGGCTACAAGATGTGGCTGCTTATGCCGACTCTTCTAGCCCTCTTCATGAGATGCGTTTCATGGATGTGGATCAAAGCTGGATTTTGCTTCGGCAGAAAGTGTTTAATGAACAACATTGTCCTGCTGAGTTGGAGAGCACCGGGATGATGATTGCAAGAAGCTGCAAAGGTCTCCCGCTTGCAATTGTTGTAATTGCAGGAATTCTGAAAACAGTCAGTCAGACTCAAGCTTCTTGGGAGGATATAGCAAAGAAAGTAAATTTAGCTGTCTCTGCAAAAGATGAGCAGTTTGGCAGGATATTGTCTTTAAGTTACACCCACTTGCCTCATCATTTGAGGCCGTGTTTCCTATACATGGGATGTTTTCCTGAGGATTATGAGATCCATGTCTCAAAACTTGTCCAGTTATGGATGGCTGAAGGCTTTATGAAACCAAGTGTATCTAAAAGCTTTGAGGAGGGAGCAGAAGAATATTTGGAGGATCTTGTCAAGAGAAGTCTTGTGTTGGTCAATAGGAGGAAGTCTAATGGCAAAATCAAAAGTTGCAGTGTCCATGATCTGGTACGAGACTTGTGTATAAGAAAAGCTCGGGAAGAGAAGTTTGTTCTATATGCTCTGGATAGGTATGTCGACAGAATTCTTCCAAAACCCATAAAAGATCAGCATCGCCTAAGTATTCCTCGTTCTACTATGCTTCTTTTTCAAAATATCTTTACCCCTACCATCCGCACTGCTTTATACTTTCAGCATTGTCGATTGTTTCCAAGTAGTTTAAAAGGTTTTAGATTGCTGCGGGTATTGGATGCTCAGAAGGTAACAGTCATGAAGTTCCCAGCCGAAGTACTTGAGCTGTTTCATTTAAGGTACCTTGCTTTCACCCGCGGGTATGATGACCTCTGTATTCCTGCTTCCATATCAAAACTTGAGAATCTTCAAACTTTATTCATTTATCCATATGGGGGGGACAATGCTTTCTATTCTGCAATATGTTTTCAAGCTGAAATTTGGAGGATGGCACAATTAAGACATCTTGTCTTCTTCATGTTAGACCCCTTACCTAGTCCTTGTCCCAGATCTTTTGCTCTTGAAAATCTGCAAACACTTGCTCTGTTACTAAATTTTAGATGTTCCGAAAGGATTGGGCAAATATTTCCCAGTCTAAAAAAATTGGGCCTCATTTATGGGAAAGATAGAGTACTAAACTGGGAATTCTATGGTCTCCACAATCTCGTCCACCTGCATCAACTTGAAAAACTGAAAATCTCTATGCCGATCAGTAGTTGGGAAAGTCATTCTCCTACGTGGATTCCAGAAAGTCGTGTTCCTTTGTGGGAAAAACTTGCTTTTCCTAGGATGCTGAAAAAGTTAACCTTAGGTGGGTTTATGCTTAGCCAGCAAGACATGGCGACTATAGGTTCATTGCCAAATCTTCATGTGCTGAAACTGAGAAGGTGCTCTTTTAGGGGTGGCAAATGGGAAACAACCGAAGGAGAATTTGCTCAACTGAAGTTTCTGAAAATCGAAAGCACAAATTTGAAGCATTGGGTAACAGATAGCAGTCACTTCCCAACCCTTGAGCGCTTACTACTTTATCATTGTCCAGAACTATACGAGATTCCAAATGTTATAGGAGAAATCCCAACACTTGAGCTGATTGAGGTAAAAAGTTGGGACGAGTTTCTTGGGAACTCGGCCAAACGTATAAAACAGGAACAAGAAGATTCTGGAAATGAATGCCTTCGAGTTCGGATTTTGAAGTAGCAGTACATTGCATGCAGACACAACATTTATTCATGCGTCCTCAACCTCCTCATCTAAGGTTAGGTATCGGCCTAAAAGTTAACTAGTAATTTTTGTATTGTTTTTTCCAATTATAACACTGTAATTCTCTTTACGTTCAGCAGTTATAGGGATAAGTGTTTAATTGATTCTCGTTTGTTTTCGAACCTGTTTTACTCTTTAAAATTTTTGTTTTAATATTATAGAGGAAAGTCACATGGCCTTCACGTGACTTTTTAAATAAGTAATTTCGTTTTTATTAGCTTAAAAAGTTATATAGAACTAAAATGGAACCCTAGTACGTTAGGGGACTAAAATGAGAATTGCCTGAAATTAGGGGACTAAAATTACCTTTAATCCTTTCATTATGGTAGTTTTTAACAATTTAGTACTACAAAAAAGGTTTTTTTTTTTTTACAGTGATTGAATTGATTTTCATTTGTTTTCTAATCTATTTTACTCTTCAAAATATTTATTTTACATGAAAATTTATTTAATCAGTTTCTGTTATCCAACCTATTTCAATATGGCAGTGATCTAAGTAATTATTATTTATATTTATATTTATATTAAGTAATTTCTTGATGGATTAAATCCTTTTAATTTTCATGATTTTTTCTAATCATTTTGTGTTAAATCATAGGAAATTTTGATCCAGTAGATGTACCATTTTAAAAGTAATGATATAGAAAAAATTAATATGAATAAATAAGTACCATTTAAAAAGTAATAAAAGGATAAATATAAATAATGTGAAAAGTAACCAACGAAAATAAATAATAAATATAGAAAATGATTAGTATGGGTTAATAAATAAATTATTTTACACAATTATCTTTAGGAATGATATTATTATAAGTTGGGAGTTAACGGGATTAGTTGCACTGCCAATTCATTATTATTTATAAATAACTTATTCAGGATATTAAATTCAATATATTTATATATTAATATTAGTATTTGATTACTTGACAGAGCATTGACTAATAATATAACTCTATCCGCTTAATTAATTCTTTATTATAAAAAAAAGGGTAAAATTACATTTTTGGTCCTATAAGTGGACATGTTTTCCCATACTCAGGCTAATTTGCACATTTAGTCCCATATGTAGTTTTTTTTTTTCAATTTGAGAACCAAAAAGAGGATTCCGTCCAAAACTTAACTCCAATGTAATTTATCTTGCCCGTAAGCAGTTTTTATCAAGATCCGCATATGTAGTTTGGAGTCACGATGAGAAGAGCTCATCAACATTCCAAACGACTCAGATCATAAGAGTTTAGATAAGATTCTTGTTTATTCATCATTCAACAAACATTGGTTCAGCTAATTGGTGAAGTTTTCTTTTACCTTCTTCTTCTTATAGTATAATAGAGTTGAGAATCTTGCCTAGGAAGGGGCTTTGTTTTTTGTTTTCTTAGACCCAAGTAACGTTCTTATTTTCTCTATTCATCTGTTAACGATCATTGCATTTGTCTCTTCACCATTCCTCGATTGAGTTTCCAAAGACGGCGCCAATTTGATGTTACCAAAAATGGTTTCTCAAGGAAAAATGGTAATAGATAAAAGCCCTCATATTCACCATGTAATCTTAGTTAGCAGATGAAAAAGATGACCATCTACTAAGCTGCTGTAGCAACTCACGTTATGCCTGAGTGTTTAACTTTACAAAGAATTTAAGCGATCCCGGCATTACATACAAGATTACAAGTCCGATACATGAGTCCAGTCGAATGGTTTTTACAGTAGTATCACCAAAGATACCATGAAATATTTTGTTCAAAATGTATCTCAATACGTTGGCCACTGTATAATTCATGCATCTGTGAAAGATTATAGGCTTCATCATCACAACAGATATGCAGGCAAGTGAAGTGAAAATGGATCAGAGTAATTGCTAAAGATCAAGACAATAACGGGAATCGTAGAGTTACAAGGGAAAACAACATAAAGAAACATGAATTAGTTAACTTTTGAGGTCCTAAGGAGATCTAACTTCTAAACTTTCACTAACCGGTTTGAAAGTGCGTTGATGAATGCTCCATATGCAATGTACTACTCGCGCACAATACGAACTTCAAGGTAATCGTTTCCAAAACTTTGTTGTTCCTCTTTTATCTGTTTGGCTGACTTCACAAGAGACCTGTCGCTCCTATTCACCTCAATAATCTTAAGTGTCGGAATTTCTCCAAGAACATCTGGAATCTCACCTAGTCTTTGGCAAGAAAAAAGTTGTAGGTGCTCGAGGCTTGGAAAGTGGCTGCTATCTGTTACCCAGTGCTGAAGATTTGTCCATCTTATTTTTAGAAACTTCAGACGAGGAAATTCCCCTTCAATTGTTTCCCATTTGCAACCCTCAAAGGAGCATCTTGTCAGTTTCATCACTTCAAGATTTTGCAGCGAACCAACAGTAGTCATATCTTCCCAGCAAAATAAGCAACCACTCAAGGTTAACTTTTTAAGCATCACGGGAAAAGCAAGCTTTTCCCACAAAGGAAAAGGTTCCCTACTGATGTCCTCTACCCAGACTTTCAAATTTTCAAGTTGATGCAGGTCGACAAGGTTGTGGAGGTGATATTCTCGCCATTTTATTCCATATACTCCATAAAGGATTCCCAATTTTTTTAGGTTCGGAATCATTTGCACAATCTCTTTGGTACATTTGAAATTCCTCACTATAGCAAGTGTTTGCAGGTTTTTCAGAACAAAAGTTCCAGCAGAAGGTTTAGGAAAGGGATCTGACATAGAGAGAACAAGATGCCTTAATTGTGCCATCCTCCATATTTCTAATGGAAATCGTACTCTACTTCTTTGATGTATAAGAAAACTTGCATATGGGCACATGAATAACGTCTGAAGGTTCTGAAGTTTTAATATGGAAGCGGGAATGTGAAAGTTGCCTAAGAAGGTGAAAGCAAGATACCTTAAATGAAATAACTTAAGTACTTCAGCAGGAAACTCACTGAATGCTGCTACCACAACATCCAATACCCTCAGCAATCTAAAACTTTGCAAAGAACTCGACAATCTTCGACAATGCTCGAAGTATAAAGCAGTACGGATGATAGGGCTATTAATTTTTGAAAAGAGTGTCAGAGTAGAACGAGCAATACTTAGGCGACGCTGATCTTTTATGCCTTTTGGAAGATATCTGTCGACATACCTATCCATAGCAAACAGAAGAAACTTCTCTTCCCGAGCTTGTCTTATGCACAAGTCTCGTACCAAATCATGGACGCTGCAACTTTTGATTTTGCCATTAGACTTCCTCCTAGCGACCAAAACAAGACTTCTCTTGACAAGATCCTCCAGACATTCTTGTGCTCCCTCCTCAAAGCTTTTAGATACACCTGGTTTCATAAAGCCTTCAGCCACCCATAACTTGACAAGTTTTGAGACATGGATCTCATAGTCCTCAGGAAACCCTCCCATGTATAGGAAACATGGCCTCAAATGATGAGGCAAATGGAAGTAACTTAAAGCTAATATCTTTGCAAATTGCTCGTTATTTTCAGCGACGGCTAAATTCACTTTCTTTGCTATATCTTCCCATGAAGCCTGAGTCTGATTGACAGTTGACAGAATTCCTGCAATTACAACAATTGCAAGTGGGAGTCCTTTGCAGCTTCTTGCAATCATCTTTCCAATGTTCTCCAACTCAGGGGGACAATGTTGTTCATTAAACACTTTGTCGTGAAGCAAAATCCAACTTTGATCCGCATCCATGAAACGCATCTCATGAAGAGGGCAAGAAGAGTCAGCATAAGCAGCCACATCTTGCAGTCTTGTAGTTATCATGATCCGACTGCCATTATTGTCATCAGGAAATATCCTTCTCACATCATCCCAAGCCTTTGTACTCCACATATCATCCAATACAACAAGATACCTCCGACCCTTCAAATTCTTGTACACATGTTCTGCCATTTGTTCATAGCTATGTTTTTCTTCATCAAATTTCTCACTAAATGCTTTTATGGAATCTACAAGAGTGAAAAGCATTTCTTGTATGCTATAATCTTGTGACACTGTCACCCAAGCACGGATATGAAAGTGTTCTATAATCAATGCATCGTCATAAGCACTTCTAGCGAGAGTTGTCTTACCAATTCCCCCCATGCCATAGATTGGTATGAATTCGAGTTTGCATGATTCTCCACAAAGCCGACTCTTCATTGCTAAAACGTCCTCTTCCAGTCCAACCATGGCATCTTTTTTTGTGTTATCTCTTCTGGTCTGCACAAGCACTGATGATGAAGTGGGAGGAGAAGAATCACTGGATTGCAGGTCTGGGATTCCGAGACTATTCTTCATTCCACTTACCTCTTTAACAATTGATTCAATATCCCCAGTTACTCTCGGCAGCCTCTCACACCGCTTTCGGAAAGTGAGGTGATGAAGCCTACGGGCGTTTGACCTGCCACTTTGACGGGATGAACCACTTGAATTCAAGCTGCGAATTTGTTCAAACAGTAGGTACTCAATAATATCTTCGGCTTGACTTACTGCATCCCTGATTCGACCTTCTAAATCGTTTGCTTTCTCAGGAAAATCTTCAAGAAATGCTTGCAAGAACTCCAGGTGCGTATGGAGAGATTTAAGGCGTTGCTTTTCATCAAGAAAAAAACCATATTGATGGTGTTTCATGATCTGAGATAGTGTTTGTGTAAGTGAAACAAGTGCAGCATAAGCCATCTTAATTTTACAGAACTCTGAGAGAGAGAGAGAGAGACTACAAATATGATCAGACACGAGAGATGAAAATATGTTGTATGGTTTGTGCAAGTCAAACAAGAGCAGCAGCATAAGTCATCTCTCTAATATAATTATATTCTTTGAGTTAATTATATTTATGTCCTTTTAAAAATATAAATTTACACTTTGCCCCTAAAACTTTTGAATTTATACTTGCACCCTCATCAAGAATTCTCCTAACTGCATCTTTTTCGTTAAAGTTTGAATGAAAAATGATGACATAAAAAAAAATCACATAAACGTTTGGTTTTACCCTCATTCAGCATTCCGTATAATTTATATACCTTTATATTATATTTTATACTTGTACAGGGGTATATATCATATTTATAAAGTCAAAAGAGTATAACTGTAATAAAATACAGTTCCCAAATTATATTGCTATTGGATAAAAAATAACCATTGATAAATAAAAAAAAATAGTTATATTATTAATAATTTATACGGAATGTTGAATGAAATGTAAAATTAGAAGCTTATGTATTTTTTTTTTGTTTTTTGGTTGAACTTAATATTTTTCGTCTTGACTCTAATGAAAGGGTACAGTTATAAATAGAGAATTCTCGGAAAATAGTACAAATGTGATTTCAAAAGTTATTGTGAAAAACTGTAATTTTGCAGATTTAGATGGGGCTAAAAATAAATAAGACTACCAAATTGAACCCATTATTGTTACAATTTGACAAACTAAAGTAATCAGTCACAAAAAAGTGTTTTCTTTCTAACCGATTTTGGGGTATGTTGTGGACTTGTAGTCCCATTAACACATTAAAAAATTATAGTATTCACATTCAATCAAGAATTATAAACTAAAGGGAAAATTGCATACTACCCCTTCTGTTATAAAAAAATTGTTAAATATTTTTTTGTATTAATTAAATAATCAAAAAGATTTCGTGCAATTATAAACCCTGCAAAAAAAAAAAAACGATCCTTTTCGTCAAAAAAGATAGAGAGATGTTTACACGCGCTGGACATACAAATGGAATAACTTTTTGATGCATTTTCAGCATTTATCCTCTTTGAATAGATGAAATACTTTTAAAATAAACTTAATCAATTAAAGACCTTTTGTCCTCTTACTATATAGAAAAAAATACCTTATTTGTTTGATATCCGTACTTGTCTTTTGTTAATAATAATTATTTTTCTTCAAAAAATAATAAATTCTATTTCAAGTAGTATTTTCATATTTAATTTTTTACAAATACTTGTTATCTATATTATTAAAATATCACAAATAATAGAAAATTTTTTATATTTAATTCAATAATAATCTTACTGAGCAATATAATTGTTCATTCTTACACGGCAAATAAACTTGCATCATTGCCTATAATTTTTTTTATTAATTAATTATATCAATTTAAATTACATTGTTCTATGATTTTAGAATAATATCAAATAAAAACATAATAAGTTTTAGTTATTAAATATGTAAAAATACAAATTTTTTTAGTGTTAAATTATTCAAATAATAAAACTCTAATATTAACATTTAATGTACAAATTTTGAAATAAATTAAAAATGGTCAATTCGATTGTAATAAAGTTAAAGTAGTCCCAAGTAGAAATTGTTTATTTATGAGAAAAGCCAGAAAAGCTAAATGCATCCTTTAAAAGACGTCAAGCTTTTAGCTTACAAATGCTTCTTTAAGCAGTTTCAAAAGTAAAAACTAATATCCCAAATATTTTAAAAATATTTTTTTAAGCCAAAAATTAAAGGAGTGTTTGCGCGAGCTTTACAGAAGCGCTTTTTAGTTCCCGACTCTAAAAAAGTACTTCTGAAGTATTTAGAATGTCAGGTTTTCCTTTTGAAACTATTAAAAAAGCGCTTATAGCTCTAATCTTGTTTTGTCTGAAAACCAAAATACAGGAAAATTATCACAAATAAAAATATATATTTGAAGGTAAAAGTGGGCACAATCTCTATCTAATCTTCTTATTCTTCTCTTCAAGAATGTATTTGACAAATTCAAAAATAAAATTTTCTTGTAGATCTCCCTTTTATTTGGTTTGAATTTCTATAACATTAATTTGAGGGCTTATGCTAATAATCTCGAATTAAACACTATAGTCTTGACTTTGTATTTAAGGATTTGGAAGTGAATTTGCCACTTGAATCTTCCCAATAATATATTTGAATATTTATCATGTTCATTCGATAGTTGAGCGTCTGTAATTTCGAATTAAACGCTAAACTTGTTGTGAACCTTTGTTGAACAACTTGATCTCTGTCTTGAACGCCTTTGAATATTCTTGAACTCGATGAACTGCATACAGAGAATTATTTAGCCTCTTTCACTTGCTTGAGTCTTCATTTTTTATCTCTGTGTGTATTTGAATGAGCTTCATGGACCCCTTTATATAGGTGTCAAAGAGGTAGTGTTATAACGCACTTGAATACATTTTGTATTATAGCTTTACAATTTAATTTAAAGATATAAATACATCATATATTTGAAATAATATGACTGATCAACTTGAAATTATCTCTTTGATATTTATACTTCTTAAGAGATGAATATCACAAATATTTATTTTGACTTGATTGAAACGCACATACAGTAGCTCCATGTGGCGCCATCCAATTGGCTAGAATCTTTGACTGCAAAACATGATTTGATTGATCGAAATATTTCTTTTTGACACTTGTCAGTCATTGATTCGACAATAAAATATATATTAAAATATCAATTAGATTGACCATTTACATTTAGAATTAATTTAATAAATTCTAAAATATAAATAGAAAAAGTGATATAATTGATAATTGATAATATGATATATTATTTTACCCTTGTCATCATTCAATTGAACATGAAATTTTACTTGTCCTCTAGGCCTCCAAGGTGGTTCTAGCCATTTTCATCTTTTTTAGAATAAATTTAATTTTATTTTTTACCACTTTATTCTTATTATAATAATGTTAATTGAACTTCATCGTTTATAATTTATTTTGAAAATTTCATATCAAAAACTTTATATTTAAGTTGATATTAAAATTCTAAATAACTCGATAATTTTACAAAAATCAAATCTAGGTTTTCACATATTAATCATTATATAATTTTATATTTTATTTGCTATGTTATCTAATTATATTATTCATTTTTCATTAAAAAAATATAAACTAAATGACCACGAGTGATCAATAAAATAATCTTTTTCTTTTTTCCTTTTTCTGCGTTCATTCAAGTGTAATTATTGTAGGAAAACAATTATATTGTTTAATTAGAGCATTATTAAATTAAATTTTACTTTTTAATATACCAAAAAATTAAATATGAAATATACTGATCGAAATAAAATTTATTATTTTTTATAAAAAAAATAATTATTATTAGCCAACAACAAATACAAGTATAGTAAAAAATAATATTTTTTTAACAAATTAGGATAAAATAATCTTTAATTAATTAAATTTATTTTAAAAGTTAATTTTTCCCAAACACTATCGAATTTAACTTTTATCCGCTTTTTACTTTTTCTACATACACTAACCACTTGTAATTCTATTGCAACTTTTAATTTTTTCTATAAAAATCACTTTTATATAAGAAGTTTTCGCAAATACTCCCTAAAATACGATCCTAACAGCTCCCTATGTTGAGGAGGCAACAGTAATTACAAGAGGACGATGTTGTGAGAAAACCAACACTAACCACAAACATTTCTTCTTCAACTACAAAAATAAAACATTGAAATTGTCGACTACAGATTCTTCACGGCTCCAAGAACAAAGCATGTGCTGTAGGGTAGCCCATTATTAGAGTGCATTGAAACAAACAGTTTTTATGACTAAAACTGCTGTTAGTTCATCATATGAATCTGCTACTCACTGAGAGTGAACTGACAAGAATCAAGAACTCAAAAGACAGGCAGCACAACAAAGGGAACCAGCTCCAACTGCTAAATGGAAACCCTGATATTACAGCCTATATATACATACAAATAACATGTTTATTGTACAACCGTTTAACGGTCACATGTAACGATAACCTAATTAGCCAGCTATGAGCTTCGATAACATTACTTTCAAAAGAATTAAGCTAGTTTGTTTAAAAATTGAGTACCACAAAATGAGCCTGATGGCCTGCATTCTCAGTGTTTCTCTATTCTTCCATGGATATGTTTTGGCCCTTTCTCCTATAACGGAAGACTAGAAGTCAGATTTCATCAGCCTGGTTCGAGGTTTTATGGTGATGTCGTCAAAGGGATTCCGCTGTTCTACATGGATGTAGTCTCTTGTTTTAAGGACCTGGACAACATTTTTTCGACCAAACACACAGATCAAACAATCATGCCCAAAGACGAAAATGGCCAATCAAGAAGACAGTTCAAGTGAAAGCAAAGTGCATCATTGTAAAGGTTATCAGTCCAAACAGACAATCATTCACTGACTGAGATCTAAAGGTAATGAAGCTTTATTGTCATGGACAGAACAGTATGAACTTACCAATGTTTCAAAAAACATCCTAGATGCTTCCTTCCGTGATTTACCAGTTAAGAGGTTGTCCAAAGACAGAGACTTCCTCCCGCACTCTGCCTCTTTAGCAAACGCAGATTGTAGATACTTGGAAACAGCTCTACGAGTTTAAATGAAATCAGAAATTAGTTCTTAATGCTGATCCGGTCAATAAAAAATTCAAACCAAACAATTTAAAACCTTTTCTCCAATTTCAATCACTCGTTATGATAAAATCATCAAACAATTAATCAAGACATTCATTTTCTAAAAGTGTCATCAGGAAAAGTAGAATGTAGTTTTTTGAAACAATAGAAAGAGAAATCCACTTTGTCAGTTAGACGGGAGGAAAGACTTGCTTAATTCTCAACACATTAGTATAAAAAGCTTGCAATTAGCAGGCATAAACTCTCTGATGATATTATCAAAGTTCATAATATATAAGGAATTTCATTAGTATTATAAAATAGAGATAATTTTTTGTCTCTAATTTGACCAATATATATATATATATATATATATATTTCCTTGAAGGCATTTAAAACACATGTTCAGATGACAAACTTTTTGGAGTTTGTTTGGATCAAATCTTAAGGGTGTTCTAGCATGTTTCCAACTATTTTCATAAACAAGCAGGGATAAAGGAGAAGACCCAGAAGATGGGCAGCGATTTTTATTGTAACAATCAACAAATCAACCTTGGCCAAATTCTAAGCAGAAAGTCAGAGAAAATAACAAGAACGAAATCCCTCATTGTCACGAGGAGACATCAACACAATATAAAAGAGTTATCCAATTGCAGCAAAAATACCTAGTACGTGAAGACCACCCGCTGTTCTCTGTATTTTTTGTCTCTTCAGCATCAGCCATATCATCAGCTATTTCAGTTAGCTCATCGTCGTCAACATTTAGAAACTCTGAAAGCTCAAAGACATATAAGTCAAGCCTACATAATCCCATAAAGACATAAAACAGCAATAGCATTCCATAAGCCATAACCAACTAAACTCAAATGTATGATGTGATTAATTTCCTAAATTTCCCAAAAGATCGATGAGATAGTTGCAGTACAAACAAGATGGATAAAGCAACAAAAAAGAAAAGTCAACAATTAAGCATGCTGAGGATTGTGCTGAGCCAACACCAGATAGTAACTTTAGGAGGCGTCCAACAGGTAGTGTGTAGACACACGTGTACAGCCCAAAACTGAACAGCAAAATATAAGGCTTGTATGAATAGTGAAATCCAGGTACTTGGTTTTTCCGTCAAGCAAAAACCAGTATTCAGTTTGCTCGTGGAGTCCTACTTTATAGGATTTTATGTTTAGTCAGCTATTGAACTGTTTCAATACTCCTATTAAAATACATTACAGGTATTGTATTCATTGAGACAATGATCAATTGCTTCAATTGGAATTCAAATTATTAAGTTCATGTATGTTTGTCATGGATAAAAATTTTAAAACATTAACATATTTCACGATTCATACTTTTGAACTGCTTGTAGAAGTCAAACTGTGGCAATTCAAACTTGCATTTCAGTGAAATACTAAAGTAAATTCAGTTTTATATTCTGCTTTATCAAATTCATAAATTTCCATAATTTGGACAAGCAAAATATCGAAAAGGTTCATTGTTTGGCTGATAATTGATAGTTCAGTGTATTCTGGTTTTGCTAACCACATTTCTACCATTCGTGGGCAATATGTCTAGAGATACCAAGCTTTTGTCAAAGGATGGTTCCCTTTCTTGACGATCAACAGCTGAATGGACCTCAATTAACACACCTAACCTCAATGGAGAACTAATCTTCAAATACGGTAAATAAATGAAACAACATTTTTTAGCATTTGAACTAAGGCCTCTCCTCTACAAGGCTTGTTGGAATAATTTTGTCAATTGTTTTAGTTCTTTTTTTATTTTTCATGTTCTAAGGTTGGCAAGAGGGTGATCTAGTCAAGAAGTTAGAGGCAGACCTGTATCATTTCCAGCAGCCAGATAATTTAATTCCTGCACCATAGAGGCACACAATAGTTAAAAAACTCATCAAAGTTAAGAAACAGAAAGGAAAGTTTTAAAACAGTCTAAAATCTAGAAGCATATAGATGCAACACAGACCAAAATCATGAAAAGAATAGGTTCTTAATGTCCAGACTGAAAGATTTAGTTGGGAACTCAAGAGCATTTTATTTACCAGTTTAAAAGCATTCCAGAAGGAATACTTGCCTGAAAACATGTTTGTCTCAGACTATATAGCCCAATACTATAAGGTTTAGCTTATTATCAAAATCTAACAAGTGTTTCTTTAGCAACATCTCTCAGAATGGATTGGCAGTACGCTCCCTTATATTGCCCCAAAGATCATGGATTGTGTAATAGCTGCAATACTTGCAGAGCTAACAATCAGCATTGAGATGAGGACCTATTCAGGAATGTTTTTGTAAAGTAACCGAACAACATATAATAATTATTCACTCTTATGTCACTTTTCGTTGGCCAACATTCGCTTTATCCAATCTACATGTAACCGGGGCAGATAGATTCGGTTAGGTTCTATAAACAAGAAAATGACTTACATCTTGATCATGCAGGTCAAAACCAGAAGTTTCTGCATCCGTCATGTTGGGTAGATAACCTTCAGGATGTTTTAGATTTTCACCATTATTCGTGGAGCTGTCTTCCAGCATGCTTACTATTGCTGGATACAAATTTTCCACTTCTCCCTGTTCTTCAGATGTAGTATTATAAATTTCAGTCTGAACATTATTATACTCCAGGCCTCCATGGTTGGTAGTTGGTACCTGCTCAGCAACACCAGCATCTTGAGCCACATCTGGAAGAAAAACATCCCTTCCTCCAACTTCAGTTTCGCCAATCGCATTAGCATCACCATACTTCTCTGTAATTTCATTTCTAACAATTGCTTGTCCGTCATCCATATCTGCATAGTCCAATGATACTGACGGTAGAGCTGTCTCCTGATCCGAAACAACAGCTGTTGCATCCATATTCACATAAGAATTTGTCTCAACAGATTCATTTAAAGAAGTACTCTGAACCATTACTGCTGAAGCATTTTCTACACCACTGGTAGCATTTCTAGTGGAGTCTAATAGCTCACTTTCAGCAATAACAGCAGGATTATCAGTACCAGCATTTCCTAGACAGGTTCCTACTCCATCTAAATCCAGCGAAAGTGCCTGCTGTGAATCATCAGCCCCAAAATCACTAGTAGGCTTAATCTGCTCCTGACTGACATTAACTTCTGTACTCACATTAACTTCTGTACTCGTGCAGTCGACTTCTTCCAGCCTATTTTCGCCCAACAGAGAATTCTTGCTGAGATCAGCTATCCCATTGTTTCCAACCATCAAAAGCTCATTCTTTACCTCCTGCTGACTTTCTTCTGTTACGTTAGCCTTTCCAGGTCGCTTATCATCTTTCATATCATGATTTCCATGATTTGAAGAAGCTAAATGCGATTCAGACTGAGTTTCAACAGAAGCACCACTTTTGTCATTCACGGAACCTAAGTTTGGTTCAACTATAGTTTCGAGGGAAATACCATTTTCATCATTTTGCGAATGCATCCTCGGTTCATTCACAATTTCAACAGAAACATCACTTTGGCACACCCTGATTCGACTTAAATCGTACACTTGGCCGTGCAAAGATGCCAATTCAACTGACATGCCTGTAAAAACAAATGGAAAAGAATAAAGCAATCGCCTGACATGGTGCCTGTTGCAACACAATATGCCAATCCACAATGCATGAAAAATTGAATCAAGGATACATCCTCCACTGAAACAGTGTCTTTAATCAACAAAGAATAATTAAATGAAATAGAAGAAAGACCAAAGAAACAATATGGCTAAGCTAAATGATTTCTCTCAAATAAAGGAATATTGGATGTAAATCATGTTTCATTAAATCAAATGCCAGCTCATTTCTATGAAACCTAATGCCATAGCATGTAGTTCTGACCATTATACCAGGTCATCATTTGACAGTGGAGATGCTCCGAAATGGGACATCTCTGAGGCCAAAACAGAAATTTGGAACTAAAATGATCCTCAACATATCAAGGTCAATCATTGGCGGAGCTGCATATACAATCCAGACTGATATATACAGACATATAACAGGTGGCAACACTCAAGAATCCCAAATTTGTGTTATCACAAGAAAGATGTAATTAATTGAAGATCCCCATGCACAATATTGGCATTATAAACTCACCAGTGAATATTGATTCAAGAAAAATGTTGTCTTCCATATGTTGTTTCTGAATCATAGAGATTTCAGGGAGTGTGCATGGAGCTTTCTTTCTAACACGGCGTATATCCTCCGTGTTGGTCAGCTGTTGCCGTATTGTACTATCAAGGAACAGAAATAACATACATTTTAGTATTATAGAGTAACATGGGCAAACAAGCAATTGCTTGCTATCAAGGAGAAGGTGGAGAAACCAGATATACTTGAAAGCAACTAAGAAAGCTGCTAAAGCATAGCAAAATTAACAGAAAAAAGTGTATGGACAAATTACTTCATCATAATTGCTAAAGGGTAATGCATGTATCCAGCCGTGCAAAATGTTGAAATTTATGAAAAACATAGAATATATTGCACAAAGAGAACTAAAATCCTATCAGTGGTACAAGGAAGAACATACTCGCCATGCAAAACCATTGTATCATCCATAAGCACTTTTCTTTTCGGAGCACCAGAACGGGAAGCAGTACGGGTACGTTTTGTAGACGTCACTTCAGAAAGTGGAGGTGTTGGCTTTACATTCAAAAGTGAAGATTTTCTTCCAACTGAGATAATAATATTTCTCATCAAATAACAAAACATTCAAGGGAAATGCAAGTGAAGCACATCTTTAACTTCTATGCCTCCTCACCGAAGCACATTCATAGAACAACAGGAAAGGAAGTCTGATATACCTAAAATGGAAGACAACAAATCATCGTCATCTGGAACTGATCCTATGGTTCTTTTAACACGGACTTGCCTTGAGGATTCAACTGAATTCAGACTCTGTTCCGTTAGTGTACTTTCAGTAAAAGTACGCTTTCTGCCTGCAACAGTCTTGCTGCCAGTATCACCCTCATCAAGCACATCAAAGTCCTTAGGGCTAACCTCTACCAGAATGTCTGTATGTAGATCCATGTGGCCTTCTGGCACTGAAAGCAGTTTTTCAGGAGCAGGCAGCTCGGATTCAGCAGATTCTTTTAAGTTGCCAACCAAACTATCCTGTGAGTTTGTATTATTTACTTGACCATCAGCTTCACTAGTTGCCACCTGAATATCTTCACCTGCCACATGTTCTTTTACTTGATTTTCCTTAAGATTTTGCTCTGAATCAACTGGTATGCAGCATGCTTCTCCTGATAAAACAAATGCACTCCATAAAATAAAGGCCTCCGATATCAACAAAAGGATTTTTATTATGATACATAAAATAGGATCTGTTTCATTAACAACTAAACTAAGTTCATGCGTTCACAAGAAGCCCCAAAATTCTAGAAAAGCATGTTTTACTTCACATGCTACAAACATGTTCAATCCACATTTTTCCATGCTGAGTTATATTGTTGTCTACATCAGACCGAAACCTGTTCTGAAATACTATTGTTGATTATTAATTGTCAAGGGTTCTAGTTGTTAGGTGTTGAATTAGCGACGTCAAATAAAATTGGGAATAAAATACATGAACTCCTGAATAAACTAAAACCTAAAAGATTGTGTTGCATGCAACTAGCAACAGGAAGCAGAGTGCACCTTTTCTTATCTTCTTCAAAAGTACCTTAATAAAGAGAGAAATTTGTATAGGAAAAGAATTTGACAAGACATAAGCGTATGAATGGATCAATTTGGCTACATTCTGTGATCTCCTTATCAACAAAGTTGCATGTAGGTCTGATAAACAAACCTTGAGTTGCTGTCTCTTCCCTTTCATTAGTGGCTAAGGCAGCAGAATCAGATTTTACATCAGCACGAGTTGACTTGCTAAACCCAGGCTTTGCGACATCAGGGTGTTCCAGGTTGGAATTACATGGCCGGAGAACCAGAGAATCGCTAGCTGGCTCTTTGTCATGAGCATCAAGGTTCAATACACTCGAATCTGTAGTCTCCTGACAAACTACAGTTTCAGGAGTCTCTAGTGAAGATCCAACCTGGTTTTCTAAAGCTGCTTCTGATCCATCATGACATGATTTCTGCTGATAACTTGTGTCTCCCACACTGCCAGAAACTTCAACCCCAATTGGTGCTAGATCTTTAGCTGATGCACCACCACAAACCTGCTGGCCAGTGCTAACCAAACAAGAGGTTTCAGAAGCACTCTTTTCCAAGCTAAGTTCATTTGTACCTTGATCATTATCACAGGTTTCATCAACTGCCAGAAAAGTCTTAGCTTCGTTGACAGCTATAGTTGGTGAATGTTCCTGTGGCAGAACCTCTGATACATTAGCGCATTCTGAAGCTGGTTTCATGGCTTCAACTTGACCTGCTAAATTTATACTGGGCTCAGATACCGATGAAGTTTCCTTTGACAAAACAAACTCAATGTCAGCTTTCAGAGGAGATTCTCCCTGTGGCTTCTCTTCCTCCATTTCCAAGCCACCCGCCCCATTCTCCTTGAGTGGCCCATGAGGTCCTGCATTAGAACTTGTATCATCTCGAGAACACCAGTCCACCTCTTGTTTTCCCTCACTATTAACATTATTTGTGTTCTCCCTTATGGTAGATTCAAGTAAATGATAATCTGATTCCAGATGGTCATCACACGCAGAAGCATCTTGGACATTGGATAGATTTGGCTCATCCACCAGTCCAGGAGTACGAGGAGCCTGTGCACCATCCATGAGATCAGCATGTACATCAACAGCATCAACCTGCATATTAGAAGGGCATGTTCATCAAATAAATTCTAGAAGTTACCACTGGTGATCACTTTCAGTTGTGGTATTATGATCTAAACCAAACAAAAAAAAAACAACAATAGTTTCTTTTGGGACGAATTATCCTTTAAAACAAATCGTTCGGCGTAATGAAACTTTAATTTGAAGACATAATAAACGGTTAAAACATGGATTACTGGCTCAACTATCCATCAATTAAAGTTTTAGAGCTCCAAGCAACTACCATGGTTTCTGGATCGGTAGCCCTATTTTCAGGATGCTCGTCTTGCTTGAGAGGGGTCAGTAATCCAAAACTGGCCTGGGGATTGGCACTGAAATGAGAAAGACTATGGCATGAGAGATCTATATCATTCAGATATTAACAGAACTGAAGACAAAATCAATCAACAGAAATGAATCCTGAACACCAGCATATTGTAAGAGAAAATACTTCAATAGGACAGAACAATGATGCATAGTGGATAACTGGATATGACTGCTAAATACAAGTAAATCTCATATCGGATAGAGCTATATAAACATCAAACCATTCAGATAAGAATACAATAAAGTGGCTCAGGAAAATAAGGGTACATGCATAAATTCACTTTTCCTTTTTTACATCTCGATAAGTAGCACATTAATTTCCGTGCTTATACAAAGCTGCTTCTATTAGATGATCATTATCTAGCAGACTAGCAGTCAAACATACGGTTTAATGACTGGATGTTCAATAAAGCAACTTCACAGAAAAGACTAGAAACTATGGTTGAGAGACGGGAGATCAGATTGCACTTGGTTAGCAGACCGGACAAATCAAACCCAAAATAAGTTAGATCGGATTTGATGAAAATCACAATAAATTAGGGAAAGGAAGGAACCTAAAATGGTTCCACAAAGAACCCAAGATAAAAAAAGAAGTGGATCCGACATGAAAATTTCAGAAACTGGTTCCATCAACTCTAGCTAATATTTCAGAACCCCAAACAGTTAGAAACGGAAAACAGGAGCTAGCAATATAAGCATGTATAGCAAGATATGCGAGCCATTCTGGTAGCCACTTGCCGATTTTGCCCTTCTGTTCCTTTTTCGTGCTGTATAGTCGAAGGGGTGGGGGAAATGTCTGTCAATGGTACAGCCAAAGACAACAGCAGAAATAGGTAGCAGAGCGGAGGGTTCAGCAGGCGAACAGAGTAGAACGGAATACGCCGATAGGGAGGTCGCTTGCGAGTGAGGAATAGCAAGGGTTAGGGTTTTTGAGATTAGCATACAATTCTACATTTATTATTTATGAGGTCATTCGTGTAAGTCTATATTTTCAGAGATTCGTATAATTTTGCCAATTAATTCTAAAAATTTCAATTCATGAGCAGATTTTGTTGGATTCAAGGGCAATCCAGCCAGGACCCATACATAATGGGATACAGCTGGACATACCCGAGGAGGTCCATAATCTGAAAAGAAAAATATAACCCACAGGACCCAGTACCGGATGAGGCTCAAGCCACTAACACCCCCACTAGAAATAGTGTCAATAGCATAACACTTGCATATATACCCCCCCAAAAAAAAGAAGGAAAAATCAAATACTTTCTAAAATGCATTAATCTTTCACTCTTCTTCTCTTTAACTTCAGACCTTGTGAAAGATTTAGTGTTTAAATTGACAGTGGTTATATGCTAAGTTTAGGAACTAGATGCAGCAACAGAACTACACTGAAATATAATATAATATAACATTAAATTAAATACAAATGAAAACCAAAACATCAATATTAGGTATGGAAAAATAAGGAACCAACTAGCTGGTTCAATAAAAGTTCCAGTGAAACCAACCTCTCAACCACATGTCCTGCAGAGGGCATCTTGTCCACAAATAATTCCTGCATGGAATTGTCAATTAAAAACAGCTGTAAGAGCCCATAGGTTGCAGGTTAAGAATGTTAACAATAATTGACATTTGATAATAGATGTCGTTAAAGATAGCATGGCAAAGAAGCATGTTTGGTTATTTGAGAACTAGTCAATTCTGACAGTTTTTAAACAGGTTAGGCTTAAAATCTGAAACGCAATATAACTTTAGCATGACAAGGAGAGCAATAAATTTACATTCTCATTAAGGATCAGAGTAAGAAGCAAACAGGGAACATCCCTAAATAGCTATTATGAGGTCACGTGAATCAACCTCTAAGAGTATATGGAAGTCGAAACCAGCTGAGCTCCACTATTATTATCCCTTCCAACCTTCAGAAATTCACACAGTCAAATGCAAAATGGCAAAGTATAATCAACAATATCCCAACAGATGTAACATTCTCATGTCCTCTTGTGGCAAATCGGAAAACTAAAAAGTTTCACCCGTTGAAGTAATCCAGTCTCGATTTGTTAGGCCAATAGTCAAGTCTAGTTCACATAATTTCCAGCATTGTATTCAAAAAACGCCATATAATGTCATATAAAATTCTCCGAAACAGCACGGAAGTAATAAAGAAAATTGTCCACAGCAGTGCAAAAATGAAACAGAGTAAGACATAATAACAGCATTAACTGTGATGTACCTCATCGAGATCCAATCCAGATGCATCGCCATCACCAAACCTCTCTAACAACAACAGAAGCAACAATAAGGGAAAACATATGTAGAAGCATCAAGTCAATAACTAGCAAAGACTTTCATCAATTTTCTTATATTAGGCAACATATTGCTGCTTGTCAGAGTATCTATGCGAAAAGAGTTAGGAAATACCCAATTAAGAACCCTTGCAAACCAAGCAAAAAGAGTTATAAGTACTAACCATCCAGCCCAAACTTTGATGTGGAGTAACTGACACCCTCCATGGTATCCTGAAGGGTGATTTGCTCCCTCGAACTAATATGATGATCTACATAGTTACTGCAATGTTTGTAGTTGGCGTGTTAGATTGGACCAAATAAAACGTCATTGAAAGTTGAGAACAGCACAATCTCCTCCAAGAAATCCTAGCAAAAACTCAGGGACATTATATGACCAACTCATTTTATATATGTCCAAGTCTGTCCAATCATTTTACCAAAGTCACTTAGATAGGGATCACTCTCTTTTTGTACCTACAAGTCAATTAATCCATTTAACCCTATACCATGTTTGAATATGGCTGGAGCTTTTTACATGCATTGCGTACAAATTGAAAACTGGTAGGTACGAATTTTAATGCACTGACAAAACCTTATACCATTATAACTAGCAGATCTACCAATGAATAACTTATGGAGCAAATTTTAAGCACATTTATAAAGAAAAAGTAGCTCGTAAAGATAGAGAATTAAAAAATTTCAAACAAACCCCTGGAAAATGTCACTATCTGGCAGCTCAAAATCATCAAGATCAAATGTCTCTGGCAATGTGATGGAGTGATATGGTGCCTTTGACTCTTCTGGAGGCAGATCTACAGCAGTAGAGCGAAAAGCTTGCTTGACTTTGAGTAAAGCCTCACTGCAATCATCAAAGAGGTAGTTCACCTTTCTATTATAGATTCTCACCACACCAAGCAGAAGATGGCTGGACAACCGAAGCGCAATGGGCACCTCAGGAAAAAGAATTGAGTCTGTACAATATAAGCAGCTTATATTAATATTAAATAAGGAGAAATACAAACTTACCAAAATAGCCATTAAAATTTGCATTAGAATCTAGAAATTAAAGCCAATCAGCATATTATTTAAGATGAATTCAGAAATTTTCAACACAATTCCTGCATGCAAATAATGAGTAAGGTTTCTTATGCCTTCTTCGAGGTACAAGAGTAGGAGTTTTAGATACCGTAGTCACTGTAAGGACTCTAAGTGATTTGTGTTTCCTTATTTAGCATTGTGGTAGAAACACATAACCTATGAATTCCATTTTTGTACACCTTTTAATGAATGGGGAATTTGAATTATTTCAATTGTCCCTTTGTTCAGTCAATGATCATATTGTTACTTCTTTTGGCTCTCTGGCAGTGCATTGACAGCAGAAAACTGATGAAAGTAATTCAGCTTCTTCTAGTAGTTAAGGCTATAACCCAAAATGAAATACAAACAACAGTCCATATCCCTGTACCATCTCCAACAGAATGACCAAGGCGAGATTTTGAAAAATGTGATCTCAGTACTGGACGACTAAGTGATAGGTTCTCAAGAAAGTGAATAGCCAAGCGTTCGAAATATTCAAACACCAATTATATTCCATGCGCAACAAAAAAGATCTAATCATTTCTTCATATAATATTTAGAGATTTCTAACTAAATGTTGTGCCATAGCCAAACAAACTCTGAGTTACAGAAGCCAAACTCGTCAAATTACCGTACTGGAGTTGAGAGAAGTAAGGTACAATCTATGTCCCAAAGGTGATCTGCTTTTGTAAATTAAGGATCATCAACATGCCAAGTATAAGATAGTTGCAATCAGTACTTTCTATCAAACAAGTTATTCGAGACTATATCAACCTTACCAGAGTACAATATCCATCAAAACTGACCTAAGTGCAATGCAATGGAAATTTTCACAGCTGCTTCAATTTGGCAGTTGAAATAAGAAAGCTCCATTTTACATACGATTCAATCACTTCCATAACCTCAGACACCAAAAACAGCCTAGGAAGGAGCAGACAACTAAGCCGTGCAAGCTATTTAACCAAATCGAATTCCTTGAGACCAGGCACAAGTTGCATTATGAATAACAACTTCTTTTTCCTTTTTCTTTATTTTTTTCTCCTTTCTCCTTATTTTTATTAAAAGCAATCTAACCATAAATTCGCATCCACTTACTTGTGTGCTCGCACATGCATATGTTTACTTATATCAAAAATAAGGATTAAGGATATATCTTTTGACAGATTAAGCAAGAGAATAGCATCAGAAATATATGAAAAGGAATGACAAAAATGATGAATATTAAATCTTTACCTACGGAAACTCCAATATCAGTATCAGCAACCTGATTCTTGCGAAGCTTACGCTCCAAGTGTGCCGCTATCCAAATGGTCCCCAGCGGCCCCTTTTTTGCCAATATGAACTGTGAATAAAACATTTCTCCTTTCTTTCTCTCTCAATCCCAACCAATAATTACTCTACTCTTACAAGTAACAACAACAGCACAAGCAGCAGCAGCAGCACTAGTTATTTCTCTTTCTAATTTCTCATTCCTATGTACATACACAACACTCGAAACCCTCGAATTGCATCCAAAAATTTAAAAGGAAAAGAAAAAAATCAATCTTAACTAAGAACCAAACTTAAAGCACCGAGCTTTACACTTCAATCAGGCCCCACATGTAAAATCAAACACAATTCCCGTTCAATTCCCATTCTCAAGCCAGAACTCAAACAACCAAACCCTAGATTCCGCATAGACACTTAAATACCACACACGAAACCAATAAAAACCCTTGACAGTCCCAAAACCAAGACTTTCCTCGAAAACCAACCAAAATTTCAGCTCAACGATAGCAGGAAACCACAATTGAACCGGCAGAAGCTCCAATTGCAGCTAAGATCGAACCCTGAAAACACAGTGGACAACTGCAGTAGCTTAGACAGGGACGTAAGCGTGCAAGTGATCTGTACGTATAGGTAGAGAGAGAAAGCACTTAGAGCGAGAGGGAATCTTCAAATTTGTGTAATCTGGAGTGAAAACTTTTTTTCTTGTTTTCTGAAATTATTTTCGAGAGTTCAAAAGCCAAAGCAAAGCGCCTTTGGACCCGAAAAAGAATCCGGGTTGATCGAACTGGGGAAAGTCTACAGTGTAGCAGGTGCACACGCTCTGCATTCATTAAATAAATTAGGCTGCATTCAAAAATAAAATATTTTCTCAATATTTCTATAATAAATCACAACGAAATTCTATTGAATTTATTATAATTATAAATATTTTATTATTATTTAAAAATTATAAATACTCTTAAAATTTAAACAAATGTAGTAATTTGACGACGTAATCATTACTAATCAAGAGGTTAATCATATATTAAATTATAGTAATCAATAGATTGATGAAATATTATATGTAGTGCTGAAATTTTCTATTAGTAACTTGCTTGCATGTCCCACCATCATGAATTGCATTCCCACCCACTAATGTTACTATTTCAATAAATACCCTTCTCTTCCACTTGGGTCGTGTTTATTTTTTTGCACTACTTATCTTTTTTGGGATTAATTTTGGATTATCAGTTAGATTGTATTAGATGGGATGGAGTGTTTAGCCGTTTACATACTCGAATAAAATGCGAATTGTATCCTTACAATTCAGTTTATCTGTATGTATTAATTCCACCCATTATTATTTCTATTACATTTTTGCCCCCTTCAATTTGAAAAATTACAGAATGCAGTTGTCCCCCACTCTCGTAGATGGTACCGAACAACTCTATACGGAGTCAAGAAGCCTTCAGCATTTGCGTATCCATTGTCACACAAGTAGTAATTACCTACACAAGGTATAACCGAACAGTATATAATATTTTTATCAAACCGGAAGCCGAAGAATAACATGAAAGGCATTGAGAAGTTATAGCAAAGTGGTTGAGACGTCATACAGACCTGAGGAGACTCTGAGACCATCTGGTCTATGGACGGCATCACGTAGAACACGGCTATCCCCTGCACTACCCTCCTAGCTGGAAAGCACATAAATGAATTGCATGTTTGGGTTGCAAACCCCTAGAACATTGACAGCAACATGACCCTTGCGGGTTCGGTACCTTCTTTTTTCATCTTCAGCTACGTGAACGTCAATGAAAGTCTCATCCAATGCCCCCAGACATCCCCACGTAACAGGGTACAATCGTGAAGGGGAAATGGTATATAATATCCAGAACAAGGACCGGGAAGACAAGTCAAAAAATATGTGTGCATTTAGAACCAAACAGAGAATACGAATGTACCTTGAACCATTTCCAACGGGGTCCACGCATTCGTCAGCCTAGCCAAGAGGACATTGTACAGCTTACTCCCTGAATTCAGGACACGGTGAAAATGTTTGTGGATCGTGCGGCCAAAACGTATGAAATCATGCTTCACCACGCTATTCTTTTTGTGATGGGACACAATGCTAAGGAAAATTGCTACCTGTTCTGTATGGTTAGGTTTTTGCTCGGGGTCAAACCACCTGAGCACTGAAGCATGTAGCACAAGCGACCGAAGGCGTTGTGGTCCATGCGGAGATTGCGCAGGCATAAGTCGTGTGAAACGGAAACCAACCTGTGAAGATGGTGAATCTAGCCCGGGATCCTAGTACTCATCACGTATCTGGATGGCCTACGTAGACGTCAAGTAGGGTTTCGACCGGCAAGGTATTTGGTAACATAAGAGAATATAGTCATAGCAACGGCAAACTCGTCGATGATTTGTTGTACAATTATTAAACCCAATGTAACTCTTTCAAATGATCTCATTCTAATGACCAAAAAAATTATATTGAAGGTCGGAAATTTTGGGAGAAGACAGTACACCAGAAAAATGGAGTATCTACCAACGTAGTCGAAATAGCACTTTAAACAAAGAAAGAAAATTATAAAGAAAATAGTCCAAATCTCAACACACAGTGAAAATAAAGCCGACGATGGTAACAAAAATTGCATGCAATGAACGCAAAAGTATTAATGGTACAAGGTTTTCCCTGGGTGCGAAAGAGAAGGCCGCGAAATCACGCGAGCGAGATGGCACAATCGGTGTGCAGGTGAATAAATGAACAGAATCGCGTGGACAGTAGAAGGATCTCAGAAGGAAGTACATAGCACAGCACAGTTTAATAAATGTTGCAGAAACAATGGTAGGGACGAGGTTAAGGGTTTCGGAGGAACTTACCGTCAGATCCCGTATTAATCCCGAGCTAACCGTAGAAGATGATAGAGTAGGACAGATGATGCAGTGAAGAGCGCGGAAGCGACTCCGATCCAAATTCTTTGCCCCAAGAAAGGAGAAAAAAAAAGATTAAGGATAGCAGAGAACTAAAATAATGTACCACACAAAATGAGATTCGAACAAAAACCATGGAAGACACAAAGATTGAAACGCAAAAAATTAGATACACAGACAAGTTGTCGGCCACATGCAAGTCACCGGAGTGGAAGAACTCACATTGCCGACAGGAACATTGTGTGGATGCAAGACTCCTGTAGAGGGAAGTTTTGAAATGATGTAGAAGGTGGTAGTGGGAAATGAAAAGTGACAAAGAATTCAAATCGGTAGGTGGACATGGGCAATTTTGCTATTTGCGGTAGAAAATCGAGGATACAAATGTAAATTCGCAGGTGCAGAAAAGTGGGATAACTTGACGGGATTCGAATCCCACCCCCCTAGCCTGGATCCCTATCAGGGGTTTTGTCCAGCCCAGTACCGGGTTTTGCCGTGAATCCCGGGCTACGCTGTTCGGAAGTAAACGGCAAGCTAACTCCGATTAAGGCGAAATCCCCTTTATTCCACGTTAGTAAACACGCCCTTATTGTAAGATGTTGATGACGGATTTCTAGTGCAATCATAGTCAATTTATTTATTATTTTGTTAAGAGTGTAAGTCCGGTAAAATCGAATTAAACTAATCAATTGCTGGGCATTCACAGTTCAACACAACTTCCATTCAGGACAGGAGATAAAGCTAAGCCACTCAAAAGGAGCATGAAACAGAACATGGGAGAGGCTGCTTAGGATCAATCGATCTTTAAGATACAAATCTGAAGCGTAGAATACAAACGTCTTCATCTTATTAGATTATGGACGAAAAAAATATAAATAACTCTTCTCACATTGATCACAGGGAACAACAGACTAAAGTGCGCTTACGCCTGTAACGTTCCCGGTGGGTAGTAGATATAAGTAATACAAGCAACTCGTGTGTTCTTTCTTTTTAAAAAGAAAGAAACTAGCAAAAGAATCTAGAAACCAATGATTTCTATATAGAATAGTTTAAGCTTGCAAAAAGCTAGCATATTTGGCACCTAGAAATAGCCTTTGGATGCAGAGCAAGGCATTTTTAGTAACTTCTGCGTTTTCATGGTCCATCAATTTCATCACACGGTCCTTTGCTTTGAGGTCATTGACAATGATTCGCCCAGCGGAATGGTATTGGATGAACTGTGAAAGATCATAACAAGCAACAGCAAGTGTTCTGGCATCAGTGGATGTGTCCAAGATTGTGATCAGGACCCTTAAAATCTGCAACAAAAAGTGTCAAAGTATGAGGTTTGTGCAGAAACGAAAAGAGAAAGGTAACAGGTTGTTCAAATCGTTTCATCACTTTACGAGTTTCGTGCTGGAGGAGAAGAAGAAGACAATGAAGATAATAATTTGAGGAAGTATCAGTAGAGATAACTCCAAACAGCATCTAGTGATGTGGAATACAACCTGAAAATCATGTTCTTCGAAGTTTGTAATGTTTTCACGCCAGAACGTAGGATCTTTATGCATGGGTGACCAATCAAGATGCCCAAGGAGGACTTCCTGCTTATACTTATCGAAAGAACTTAGCTTCTTGATGTTATCTTTCAACCCTTCTTCCAGTTGGTTCAGAGCTTCCAGCAGATCCTGCAGAATAAGTTTGGCATTTAAATATCAAGGGGCAATTAGGAATAAACAAAAGATAGAAAAAAAAATTGCGTGCAATCAACACCAGTATCTTGGCAGGCTGCATACTAGATACTAAGATTGATACAACAGATCTGTGGAATATTGGTGCACATCGAACAGTATCACATGATAATGCATGTATATTAAGTATATTAAACTGCTCTATGATATGAAAGAAAACAAAGATCAATATGCACCTTTACTCTTTATAAACTAAAAATGCATGACTTTAGCAGCATTCCTTCATGTATTTCAAGGTATTATATTTGGGCGTGAGAAACAATTAGTAATCACGATGATTGGTTAGCATAGCTAGAAAAATATTTCCTCACCTCATCACTCCAAGCCTGAGCCTTCAAATTCTGAACAATCAGTAGCAATCCCAGGTCCACCATCTGAGCACCAAAACTCCCTTTATGCAACAAATTTCTGAGAGTCAAGACGACTACCCTGACAACCTATTATAAGTTATTCCAATGAGGGATAGGTTACCATTATTTAAACTGGTGATACAGAATATTCAAATCTTTGTCAAGAACAAGGAGGTATATTATTGATGTAACTCACATATTAGGGAAAATAAATAAGTCTAAGTGTTTGTCTCAACATATGTCTTAAACTCACTTTTTCCTTCGTGGATCCCTTGACAACTTCAATCAAACGTGGCAACGATCTAGAAGTAGCTAAGTACTCAATTGCAGGCTCATAATAAGAGAGGAGCCACACACAAAGGCATGTTTCATAGAGGAGCTGTTTCAAACACCCAGTTAGTAGACATCCCACATTACTCTTACAAAGCTAATAATGCCAACTCCATTTGTATATCATTGGATTCAGAACTCAACCCATCAATAACCTTAAGTGATTCCGAAATGGCAATGTTGGGAGTAGAAGCTAAATGCTTTAACGTATAGTAATCTTATATAGACTTTACCTGGATGGATTGTTGAGTGGATGCAGGAGAGATTAGTGGAATGAGCAACTTTACTCCATCTGATTGAACAAACGAAGATCGCACCATAGGCTCTTTCAGTAGAGTTGCAAGGCAATTAATAGCTATTGGAACGCCACGACTGGGGTGAGATGGCGTCTTCAGCTGTTTTAAGTATGCAAGCATGAGTCATGACTACAAGGATTGATGGCTAATGCATTATTGAATGAAACATCTAAATTATTAGCCCCCAAGTGAAAGATCATCTTGGTATACATCACCTATAAATTTCCAGAACCCATTTCATGAGAAGAACCATGCTTCTAGCTCACCATTACAAGTTTAGGCTGTACATAAAACTTAATGGAGATAGTCATACTAAAATTGTTTTCACTGTTGGAATATAAAAAGGTCCACCTATAAGTACTCTTAAGTTTGAGAATATGGCATCAAATCTTTTAGCTTAGGATTATCCCTTACGATACTCATCAATTAACAACTGGACAATAGCCTAAAGCGTTGAAATCTGAAATCACCTTTTACAATGTTAATTCACCGACTTAAATAGTAAAAAGATCATAAAATGGAATATCATAATCTGAGCTAGCAACTTAGATCATCACAGTATCAGGCCTGCAACACCAACAGTTTCCTTTTTACATTAAACCATGATATTTACATTTTTTCTTTAACAGTCTTCCCGTACCCATTATTTTGATCCACAGAGTCAGTGAAACCTTTAGTTCAACTGGGTGACACGATGAACCTATCTCCGTTGCTGCAGAACGCATTTGATTCAGTGTGATTATGTATTTAACTCCCTATCCTTTGAAGCTAAAAGTCTGAAATTGGAGATTCTAAATTTCCTCGCAAGCAAGCTTCTATACTTTCCAATGTTGTATTTAGGCAAATCTTAGATTTTACTAAAGCCTTTATTCATTTATTCGCAAGAGTTTAGATTTATGAAATCCTTCTGCAGTTTATACACTCCTATTCTGAAATTGTTAAAGTTTCATATTCATGACTGCGAGAAATGATACAGACTGCCATCAAACACTTTGGAACACCTTGATCTACAAAAATAAAGAATGGAAAGAGCACAAACCTGACTGCACAACCACTCAACCAGTCTGTTTACAACATCATTTATAGGAGTGATTTCCTTCTTTGAATTTGATACACCGTTAGCAAGGGCACTCTCATTAGCTTTTGGCCTCTCACTGGAAGTAGAGAATGAAGGTGAATTATGCAGAAAACAACTGATACAGTTTGCAGGTTAAGAGAAGTATGTCGTTCTGCACCTTACTATTAAAGAAAGTATCTTACAGCTCTTCTCTTGTACAAACCAGTTACCTTTCACGAGCAATCTGCAAAAGAAAATAAAGGTTGTCATTCATTTTAAGGACATGAAAGAACTTCATCAACACCGTATACTGTTGTTTGATTCACTATTATGTTAAGAATAGTAAACACTTAGATGTGAGGGGAAGAAATCAAACATGTATCACAAATGACCACCCCATTTAACATGCAGCAAGAGCTATTACAATTTATGTAATCCATTTTCATTTTCTTTTTGCTCTCCCTTTCGGGTGGGGGAGCACATGTCTTTCTGGTCAAGGATCATTTAAACCACAGTGGCAAGCATAACAATTACACAAAAGCTAAAGCCTCCTCCAAGAGGAATGCTAGACTAAGTAGCAACAGAAGCTAAATGGTACTGATCGCCTGATCCGCCTTTTGTTTGGGCGAGGGAAGGAGACTGAAGGAAGATGGAGAGGTACCACAACTTAAAATAATATATTCAGCTAACATAATTGGATAAACTCATGCCCTAGACAACTAGAAGATGCAAAATATCAGCTGCAGAATCCTTGCCTCAGGAAAGGCTCATAGATATCCTCGTTGGCGAGAGATTTATCATGAAATAATCTAGCTCTTTTGGGGTTTGCTGCCGTGCAAAACAAAAGAAAAGGTTAGCTAATTCATATTGCAACATTTAATTGAAGAGCTAAAGGAATTTGTCTATCACCTGATAGCATTTCATCAATAAGAGCTAAAACATATTCCACAGTTTCTTCCTTGAATATGTCTCGCAGAATGCTCACAAAAACATGAGCATAAGCTGGACCATCCTGCAACAGATTTTCAAGTTGTCAACAATGTCCAATGAAAATTGTTTGAGATCATTTATGGTTCAACTGCACCAATCTCTATTATATTGCTTTGAGGATCCTCCGAACCTTTTACATGAGGCATTGCATAATGAACCACAGCATACATGAAGCCAATACTGAAATTAAATGTTACAACGGAACATGTGAACATATCCTACACTAAAATTCTACCCAACCCAAATGGGAAGAAGAGGGTCCGCCACCAACTGCATCATGCATTATTCCTAATTCATGATACTAACTAAAGGGAAATCAAAATTAGATAGTTACTGACATTTATTAAGACCCTCCGGAAGGTGCTTTTTATCTATTTTAGTAAATTTAACTTTTGAAAGAAAAAACATTTTTCATGCCCTCTTTTCTCTTCTGAAACTAGAATTTGAAACAAGATGGGGAAAAAGAAAATCAAAATGACAACACGTCATTAATTTTTTACAAAAGAAAGCAGGCACTTTCATAAAATCAGAATCAATTAATAATTCTCCGAAAAAGTTCTTCCACACTTCCAGACAGTTTCAAATCTTCAACTACAAATTGTCCCAAAATGCAGGAGAACTGCCAAAAGAAATCATAAAATACCAGACAGAAAAAAAAAAAATCAACTTCTGAAGAAAAGAGAGATATATAAGTCAGCAGTAAGACAATTACAGCATCCAGCAACTGAGCCTTGTAATTCTCAGGCTTCTTATCATATCGGCGCAAAAGCTGAAGCCCAGTCCCCGTAATCAGCTTAGTCGTCATATAAGTCTCCCATGGAATATCCCTCCGCAAGACCTTCACAAAGAAAATCAATAGCATAAAAAATCACAAATTCCATTCAACACCTGACAACAAACAAAATTCTCAGACAACTAGATCAGGTCCAAACACCAAACACAATCCGCGAAACAAAATTCCTCATCATCTCGACTCTGAAACCTCAACATTACAGAATTCCAATAGATAATCAATCCGCCAATCTTTTAGCCCGTGAGTGCGTATAGCGTGTGCATACAGACACGCGAAGTGCATGCAATAGGTGGCGTCGTACCTCGTCAGTGGAGAGCTCCCCTTGATCGATCGGCATTGAGGAAAATTGTCTGAAACAGATCACGAAACTAGAGAGAGAAAGTCTGACTGTAGAGAGAGAGAAAGAGAGCACCAGAAACCAATTATACACGAATGGTAGTTATGATCTTTTTCGTCGTTTTCTATTCTTTGATAAATTTGAAAAATAAAATAAAATAGTTATAACCGGGTCGGGTTAAAAAGGCATCTTGTTGGGCCTAATTGATTGGGCTTAACGCCTAGAGGGCCTTCTCTATTGGGCTGAAAGCATGTAAATTAAATATAAATTGGGATAATTGATAAATACAATTTCCTCAGCCCAGCTAATTTGTAAGTATTGGGCCTCATCAAATTAAATCAATTGATAGCCCAAGTCAACGAAGTTATAAGTATGGGCTTTCAAGGCCCATAATCTATTTGGACCGGTTTCCACCGATCTTGTTCACCCTAACAAATATCATAACAACAATAATATACTCACTAAAATAATAACCTGATAGCCAGAACAATCACAAGTCTTAATTATCAATCACCTCGGTCTCTGGACTTGTTCACTAAGAAATTCGAAATACATAACTAAAAACTCTGTGAGGTTATAACCTTGTTATAATTTTAATGTATAATAATTTGCACCATTGGTATTATAAAATTAATTATAAGTGCATTGTTAAATAATTAATAATAGGGTTAAATGCAACAAAGCCCCTTGTTAAATATTATATTTTGCTAGTATTTCAAGAATGGTCAAAAGGGACTAAGGTGGTATGTTTTGTGTGTACCTGTCGATCACCATGCACCTGAAAGGCTAATATCATGGCTTTGTGTGAACAATTGGCCTTATAAATACTATAGAGTTGGTTCGGGCTAAGAAAAGTCATTTGTTACTTAAAGAATATACTATTCATCATTCTCATTGATTTCATGATCCAACTAACTCAAACATGGTCGGTCTTGGCTGGGGATCTTCCAACAATTTGTTGGTTAGGCTCAGGTCCCAACATCTCTGGATCTAACTAACCTCAGGTATCGTCGACTTCCGACTCGAATCATATTCATAATTGATTTTCTTAAATAATTTTTATTAATTTTATGTGTATGAATAAAATATTATTAATAGAAAATTTAAAAGATGACCATTTTATATACAAATAAATATGTTTGAGGGTATTTTAGTTATATATATTTTACCAACTAAAGTGGTTACTCTAACTTAATAAATAGTATACATTCATCAAATTCATAAACCCAAAATGAGTCATACAATAGTTCCACTCGGAATGCATAAAGGAGAAGACAACAAGAAAACAAGTCAAATAAACGAAAAAAATAGTTGATAAACTAACAATAGATTTAAAAAAAAAAAAACCATGCCGGCCCTTGACATGTTTATCTTTCTTGTAAATTAAACAATTTTTATTCCCTGCAGGCCGAGGAAATGATATAGAATTAAATTAAGGACCAAAAACTGTCATCTCTGCCCAAAAGAAAAAAGGACCAAGAAAAGGTTGAAATATGACAATTTTACTAAATAGTTATCATAAAAGAGTATAAAAAATCATTGTAATATTTTAATTAAAAGATACAATTCGTACTGCAAAGAAAGAGTGATGATAATGATAATGAATGCAACAATATCACCATCATGATCAACAATAAAAATGAGTCTCAGGCCTGCCTGAAAGATACCTTCTTAGCAGAAAAGTTCAACAACATAGAGCTGCACAGTAGATTACACTGAGTTGTTGCTCAAGAATATCTGGCTGTGACGTATGTCGTTTTCACTATGCTAAGTGTCACTTGTTGTAGTTCTTGTTTCCATGCCAGCAGGCAGGCGGATTGAACGAGTAAAACATTGTTTTGATGACGAGTGCACGTCCAAAAAAACATCGTACATTGTCATTACAGATCATGCTGTTGCTGTCATTGTAGTAGAGTGCTAAAGAATTAATGGTCATGAGAGATAGGGGGGATGGAAGGATTAGTTTGGAGTTTCTAAGATGAGTTTTGACCACTTAAAGTAAGCAAAACCAAATAGGTTGAAGCAATTATTTCCTCTCTCTCTCTCTCTCTCTCTCTCTCTCTCTCTCTCTTGTTGATGGTTATGTTTGAGTTCCAAGAAATAATTGGATATCTGGGATGAAATGCCTATCAGGGTTTTAGTTTTCTGCCCTTGATCATAATCAGTTTCAAGGATATACTACATTTTCTTGTCTTAAGAAAGAAGCCATGGCTGCTAGGACTCGGCTGCTCTTGTGTTGTCTGCTGGTTTTCTCCATATGCTTTCATGTCATCTATGCTGAGACGAATGCGCAAGATGGTAAAACTTTCTCCTACCAACAGCTTTAAGGGTGTGTGGTGTGTGTGTGTGTGTTTCTTGAACAATTGCATTATCTTGTCGTCCCGTTTGTAGGAACTTGAGTTGATATTGGCTTATGTGAAAAGTGAAACTTTTGATGAAGTTCATGAAATAATTGGTTTCCTGTCTCTTGTAGTTTATCACAGCATCTGATGTCAACCTGAAAATCAAGAAAATTGTATAGTTGAGTGTAGGTGTATCAATTTTCATGATCATCTCTGCACTGAACTTGGTCAACATTTCTTGATTTCCCAATGATTCAGCTGGCAAAGTTTTTGGAGGTTCCTTACATCATCGCATCACCAAAACTGCATAGAATTCACTTTCGACTCTTGACTTTTTGTGTCTCAACATAGGATCACAATGCAAATTTCTCTAATACCCTTATGCATGCACCTAAAAATGCTCGTTTTCTGAAAAATCGATGCAGCTGCTGTGCTTAGATCACTAAAGGATGAGTGGGGAAACACCCCACCAAGCTGGGACAGATCCAATGATCCTTGTGCTGCATGGGAGGGAGTTACCTGCAACAACTCAAGAGTCACTTCACTGTGAGCATTGCCAACATTCAGTTCAACTTTACATGTCCAAATAACATCAACATTTGCTTCCTATTCATGTAATGATACATGGATCTTTCGATTCTGCAGAGGATTATCGACAATGGGACTAACTGGTAAAATGAGCGGTGACATTGGTGGGCTCAGTGAACTCGTCTCCTTGTGAGTTCTTTAACATCTTTTTCATATACGTTTGCATTTAATAGTCCACATTCATTTCTGATAATATAAGAAAGTACTTTGCAGAGATTTGTCATACAATCCTGGGCTCACAGGCTCCCTCTCTCCGCGGCTGGGAGATCTGCAGAAGTTGACGATATTGTACGATTCTAAGAATTCATGACCTCAAGAAGTCACATTTTATTACCAGGGTCTAATGATATTCACATCTGTTCTTCAGAATTCTTGCTGGATGCAGCTTCACTAACAGCATACCAAGTGAACTAGGAAACCTCTCAGAGCTGACTTTCCTGTAAGAAACTTCTGGTTATAGCCGTCTTCTTCCATGAATTCTGATGAGACAAACTCTTACTTTCTTGTCAACACTGACAGAGCCCTGAATTCAAACAACTTAAGCGGTGACATACCTCCTTCTCTTGGTAAACTTTCCAAGCTGTATTGGCTTGATCTGGCAGACAATCAGCTGAAAGGACAAATTCCCATTTCATCAGTTTTCAGCCCAGGACTCGACCAGCTTAAACAGGCGAAGCACTTGTGAGTACGGTTAAGCTCTGGGATTCTTCTTTTTATCCTATTTCAAGTTCACTGATGTTTATACACCTTTGCAGCCATTTCAACAAAAACCAGCTTTCGGGTGAAATCCCAAGCAATCTATTTAGCTCAGACATGTCATTGATACATGTGTAAGTTGAGAATGAAGTACCAAGTTACTTCATCGTTCCTTAGTTCCTTTTTCTTTTTTAAATAACTGGTTACTGAAACTTTTGCAGATTGTTTGATGGGAACCAGTTGGAAGGGAGCATTCCATCTACAGTAGGACTGGTACAGACACTTGAGGTTCTGTGAGTAAACATCGTCGCTTGTTCTACATCAGTTTCATGCTTTGGTTCATGCATATGTCACTTATGTCTTCATGTTGGCTGTCTTAATGAACTTGTCCAGTCGTCTTGACCGTAATGCCCTGAAAGGAGACATCCCAACAAACCTCAACAACCTTAGTAACATCGTTGAACTGTGGGTATTTTCTTACCAGTACATTGTAAATGAGACTGTTCTTTTTGAGTGGGAGCTAACAATTCACTACCATTTGCAGGAATTTGGCACATAATAGGTTGTCTGGTGCATTACCAAATTTAACTGGATTAAACTCCCTCAATTATGTGTAAGAAATACGGCGTCCTTGGCTTGTGAAACAACTGTACTGTTCTTCTTGAGATGTGTTTATTGCAGCACAAACTCTCAAATTCGTGATGCCTTTTTCTTTCACAGGGACTTAAGCAACAACTCCTTTCCACAATCAGGAGCTCCAGACTGGTTCTCGACTTTAAAGTCGCTAACTACGTTGTGAGTATCTGATGATTTCTTTCAAAATGTGAAAACATAAGTAATCAGAACTAACTCATGTAATGAATATGGTTGATGCTTCAGATTGATCGAATATGGACCACTAAACGGATCCATCCCATCAGAACTTTTCAGTCTACCTCAGATTCAGCAAGTGTGAGTCCAACAATCAACACGAAACCAACAAAAATTGCTTGAAAAACTGTAAGAACTGATGCTAAGGTTTAATTTCGTCCTATAATTTTGTCGCAGGAAATTGAGGAACAATGCCTTCAGTGACAAGTTAGACATGAGCGGCAACATCGGCCAGCAACTTCAACTTGTTGACCTCGAATACAACAAAATATCGTCTGTGACACTCGGCTCAGGATACAGGAACACACTAATGTAAGAGTACTTCATCATTTATGTTCATACGAGCTCACAAGTATGTCCAGTTTAACCTTTCTCATGCACACAGGTTGATTGGCAATCCGGTTTGCTCAGTGTCTCTGAAAAACACGGTTTACTGTCAGATTCAGCAACCACCTGGACCTTATTCCACCAGCCTCAAAAACTGTGGGGTGGAAACGTGCGACTCTGATAGTAAACTCAACCCACAAAACTGTGAATGTGCTTATCCATATGAAGGGACATTGTACTTTAGAGCACCGTCTTTCAGGGAGTTAACCAATTCCAGTTTGTTCCGGTCACTAGAAATGAGCCTTTGGACAAAGCTAGGCCTCTATCCCGGATCAGTTTCTCTGCAGAATCTTTTCTTCAATGACGATGACTATCTTCAGATGCAGCTTCAGCTTTTTCCGCACAATGCAAAGTACTTCAGCAGGTCAGAGGTTCAGAGGATTGGATTTTCATTAAGCAACCAAACTTACAAGCCTCCGCCTGATTTTGGACCGTACTACTTCATGGCATCTCCATACGTTTTTGGAGGTAAACTTAAGTAGTTGAAGAATGATCAGTTAATAGTGATACTGCTTCAGTTATGAAATCAGTAGTGATGTTTCAGATGGGCACGGGAGACGCCACGTTAGCACCGGTATGCTCGCTGGAATAACAACCGGATGTGCATTTATGGTCCTGGTACTAGCAGCGCTGGGGATTTATGCTTTTCGACAGAAAAAACGTGCTGAAAAAGCCGTTTCATTGAGTAGACCCTTTGGTAATTCTCATTGTTTTGCTAGTATTGCATTGTAGCTCTAGGTATAATAGCTCAAAGAATCTACCAAAATTCGACAACATCGACCTATATAATAGCTCAATTCTATCCTTATTGATCTTAGAGTAGTCAATAATACCTCTTATCCTCTGAGTATACATGAAGTACACATTATAGTCAGTGACATCAAACATATAGTTGACACCATAATAGATTGGTGTATCCCGATATTATTGACAATATAATTGATAATATTAGTGAAGTATTTCCTACTTCAAACAAAAGCTCGATAACAATAATTTGTATATCATCTCATAATATCTCAATTTCTTTCATCAAGCGTCTTGGGCTCCAGGCGGCAATGACGCCGGAGGGGCACCACAGCTCAAAGGAGCCAGGTGGTTCTCCTATGATGAAGTCAAGAAATGCACAAATAACTTCTCTGAAAGCAACCAGATTGGCTCTGGAGGCTATGGCAAGGTTTGCTAGTGAAGCCTTTCTTACATACAATATGCATGCCAAAAGGTTCCTATGTTCTTATTTTATTTGGCTTTCAGGTGTACAGAGGAGTGCTTTCCACTGGACAAGTAGTAGCAATCAAGAGGGCTCTACAAGGATCAATGCAAGGTGGCCTGGAATTCAAGACAGAAATCGAGTTGCTTTCGAGAGTACATCACAAGAACCTTGTCGCCCTCGTGGGGTTCTGTTTTGAACAAGGAGAACAGATGCTGGTTTATGACTTCATGGCTAATGGAACACTGAGAGAAAGTTTATCAGGTAAATAGTGTAATCACCGTAAAAGTTCGTAATGCAGTTGTTTTATGATGCATGTCACCGGTTTCAGAGATGACACTTAAAACAAAGTGACATATCTGAATGCACAGGAAAAAGTGGAATTCATCTAGATTGGAAGAGAAGGATAAAGGTTGCCTTGGGTTCAGCCAGAGGATTAGCTTACCTACATGAACTTGCTCATCCTCCGATAATTCATCGGGACGTCAAGTCTACAAATATCTTGCTGGATGAAAATCTAACAGCTAAGGTTGCAGATTTTGGCTTGTCCAAGCTGGTTTCTGATAGTACAAAAGGGCATGTCTCTACTCAAGTCAAAGGCACACTGGTGAGTAAACTACAACTGATTGCATTACACAAGGACTGCCTAGGTACAATAACAATTTTCAAAACCAAAGAATTCTTTATGTAATATACCTAACATCAGTAGGCATCTATAAAATTGTCCTTACAGTTTTAAGAATAACTCTTCTTCTTGCTTGTAGGGTTACCTAGATCCTGAATACTATATGACGCAACAGTTAACTGAGAAAAGCGATGTGTATAGCTTTGGTGTTGTGATGCTTGAGCTGATCACTTCTAGGCAGCCTATCGAGAAGGGAAAATACATTGTCCGCGAAGTAAGAATAGCAATGGACAAGGATGATGAAACACACTATGGATTGAGGGAAATAATGGATCCTGCCATAAGGGACACCCCAAATCTCATAGGATTTCCTAGGTTTCTTGAGTTGGCTATGCAATGTGTGGAAGAATCAGCTTCAGACCGTCCCACGATGAGTGAGATTGTGAAGGCCCTCGAAACTATATTACAGGATGACGGTATAAACACAAATACAACCTCTGAATCGTCATCGGCTACTGAATTTGGAGCTGCTAATGGTGCCCCCAGACACCCCTATAATGATTCTTTGCCTAGAAAGGATGCCAGTGAGAGTGATGCTTTTGACTACAGTTATGGATATACATTACCAGCTAAAGTTGAACCTAAGTAGTAGACACACTGTTACATATTCTACAAGTTTGTGTATTCTTTATTTAATATTCACTACTTCTTGATGAAATTTTATGCAAATGGAGATATACAAGAACCTCTCATAAGCTGTGAATTGTATAAATTTGAAGCGAACTTGAAAGTATGATTTTCAGCTCTTTCAGACCTGATAGGTTTGGTGAGATCAAGGGTTTTCAGGTGGCGAAATCCATCTGGTGATATTGCCGCCTCATCTCCACCATATGCATCATCAAGTCATCAGGTATCACAGTTAGGCAGTGTCTCCACGATTGTTATACAGTCCTCAAGCCAAGATAGCATCAGAGTCAAGTACAATAGTAAGAACGCAAGCAAAAAATTCACTCACAGGAAAGAAGACAATAATTGCTATATATTGGATCTAGATAAAACATATACAAAGAATAGCAACGTAGATAGACAGAGTTATGCCTTAACCATGTTGCTTGTTTAGACATCAGTTGCTCGTATTTCCTAGATTGTGCAACAGATAATGTTTATTTATCTGTCAAACCTAGACATTATCATTTCCTTTAATTGAGTGGCAAAAATGGAAAAATTCGCCCAAAAAGTTTCAAACCATATGTAGCTGTTGATAGATGTCAACTGACTCGGAAAAAAATTAATAGTTGAGAGAAGATACTGATCCGGAGAGACTGATCATCAATTTCTTGTTATGCTTTTCCTCCTTCAGCATTTTCAGTTTCTTCTTCTTCGTTGGCTAACTTGATAATATCTTCCACAAGAATTTTTCCCTCTGTCACAAGTACAGGAGCAGAAGCATCAACTTAAAATTAAATGAAAACAAGAGTTCCAGTAAATGGAGTCCGTGAATTCAAAACATAGGTGAGAAGCAAATGAGTGGGGATATAGATAAGGCATAAACACCTCCAATGGAAGTAACAGAAGCAGCAGCGGCAGCAAGAATGAGACTTTTATTCAATAATTATTCATTAGCTTCTACTTTTATTTTTCTTCAATAGATGCAAGTTGCAACTTTTAACAGTCATTTTGGCTACTCAATAGGAGGGTCAGATCTCTTTGTTGCCAATAAATTCAGAATTTTGCTCACCATTCTATGGAGGCTTTTCAGCTCCAACAAAGAATTTAGCATGTAGCCACAAGTTCATGATATTCATATGATAGAGAGAAAACTATACTTGGGATAGAATGTGGGGAAGGGCTCAACTAACCTCTATCCTTCGACAGTTTTTCAATAAGTTCTTGAATTCCAGCCTCATCTGAGGTGTCTTTCAGGTACTTAGCAGCAGCTGCAACCTCCTCAGGAGTCACTATGCCATCATAATCCCTAGCCATCGATGTCGTTTAAATTACTTACAAGATTTATTTACCGAATCATCAAGAGTAATGGAAATGCAGGGATCTACCAAATGCACTTTGATCTTCACCAGGACATATATTTGAAGACCATAGACTCTAAAAGGCAAAAACAATATTCTAGAAGATAGTCATAGAACTGTTGAGCCATATTTACCACCCCCATCGACTCAGAATTGAATCACATAGCAAATGGATAAATCACAACGAAATTTAAACTTTGTCCCAAAAATTTGAAGATGAGTAGAAGAAAATGGCAAACAGCTTTCACTACCATCTCAATCACCTTATGGCAAAAATAATCATGTATCGGTGGTCAGCTTACAAAGATGAACCCAGAACAATACCTCAACTGCTATGACACTAAGAGAAAGATGGAAGAATTATGCTGAAGCCGCTTTTTCCTTTCAAATGTAAGGGGGAAGACAACAGTGAGATCAACAAAGCTGCAAAGATTCTAGAGGTACCTATCGAGCAACTGCCACCGATTGCCAATTTTTGCATCTACGTCATCAATCTCCTTTTCAAGCTTTTGGAGCATAGCATCAACCTAGAATGTGAAAATACCAACAAAAGCTTGAGATACCTTTATCTAATAATTCTCCATCCAAAAAAATCAAATACGTACAAGATGGAGGCTGTTCACAAAGAATATTGAAATAGCACATCAGAATATATACAAATTATCATACCCTGTTTATGAGTGCTGAAGATACTTCATGGCCAGCGGCCCTCTCGGCAGCGTGATCACTTTCCTCTCTAGCTGCCTTATATGCCTTTCTGGCTTCTTCTTCTCCATCAGTACCCTCTTTCTCTACCATGTTTTTGTATAGCTCTATCTGCAAATTTCACATTAGCAAGGGATTTTAAGGGCTGTGATCCACATACCAACTCCACATTTAATATTTGGAAATCCTTTTAAGATATATTTAGCTTAACATACATGAGAAAAGCTAGATCACGACATATGCATTCATCCTAAACATAATGGGTTAGCGTAATGACAATATGTGACATTTCATGGGAAACGACGGATGTCTTAGCCTGCAGTGTTTAAAATGAAAGATATAGAGCAGCGAACATCAAGATTAAGGCGGAAACATATACTGACAAATGCTCAGATTCTTTATTACCATATTGTTGCCACAAAGTCATACAAAAATGCATATATTAAGAGACTTTGTCTACCGTAGTTGACTATGTACAACCACACTCCCTGATATTTTCCAGCATCAACGAATCGTATATGGCGACAAGAAATACTAGGTTCAATGCATATTCAAAGACGACATAGAACATTTTCAATAAACACTCTACCTATGCAAACAGATAGTGATGAAGGAACATAAGTAATAATCCAACAGATTAGGAAAAACAAAAACGAAGACACCAAAATCAATAAAAACAAGGGACTTAAAAGATGGTGTATGAAATCTTTTTTTCTCACGGAATCTACACTTAGCTTCCTTGCCAGACAGATAATCAGAAGTACGCGAAACAATTTGAGTTCAAGACAAATGAGGGAGGAAAAAATTGGCGGTATTATGACGGTCAAGATGAATTGAGAATTAAGAGAATAAGGATTGAACATGGAATTTTAGTCAAGTTAAAACTGAACAAAAGGAAATGGGAGATGAATCAGAAATGGAGAAATGGAGAATATTAAGATGAAGATGGCAGCAGAGAATAGAAAACTGAGACTTGAAGAAAATTGATCTGTTAGAGCATTTGATCTTTAAAGTAGACAACTTTATCAGTTGCGCTAAAATTGATTACATGGCCAAGAGCTTCTTCATAGCTTCAAGTTCTTACACATGTTAGTCGTCACAAAAAGATAATAAACAAATATCTGTGGTTACCTCTTTGTTAACAAGTCTTAAGAACTCTTCACGCTCCCTCCTCACAGACTGAAAGCAGCAAACAATTCAAACATTAGGCCATATTGCATAAAGCAACTTGGGAAATATCAAGAACAAAGCATCTAGATCCTTACTGATGCAGATGCTAATACAGCCAATGCACGACTGAGCTGATAAAGTTGCTCTCTCTTATCCAAAGTTTTTGCCCTTTCACGTTCTTCTGCTTCTTTTGCGGTTGCCTTTACCATCTCTTCCAAGGCCACATCCTTCTGCCCGGAGACTGATTCCTTCAACCTAGCCTGCTCCTCCTCCTCTTTCTCTTCCTCCTCCTATAATCAACAACTTTATGACTACTACCAGTACCACAAAATCAAGAAATAATGTGAAAAGAGGGAAATTTTCAGCATTGACTCTGTATCAGTATCACAAAGGAAAAAGACATTCATGCAAAATAGAACTCTTATAATTGTCAAATAGCTACAGGTAGAACTGAAGCATAGCAGATGTAAGAAAGTGTTTACATGCAATGAAAGTATAAGAACATGACAATAAACAAACTAAGAAAAGTTTGTCGGGTGAGTTCCTACTTGAATGACCACTATAGGGAATTCCAAAGAAGTAAAGTACATGACTGCATTTAACAATAAGAGCTACCATATTTTAGATCACTTAACATAAAAGTCAAACATCTTCAAAGGTTTGTCGTAATTTTTAAAGTTTAAACAACATAAACACAGTGGATAATAAGTTGAGAGAAAGTAATGACCATCATATCCATGAACAAAAGAAGGATCAGGGGAAGTTATTGGGCAGGTGGCAATTTTCTAATCAAGCCTTTTCCATAATAACAGTCATTATTTCTTCTTTCCATGAAAAGGAGAGCCCATTAAACATTTGACAAATCAGACCTTGATTAATTCTTCTTGCATTTCCAGAAACTCTAACTTCCTTCTCCTTTCAGAGACAGAATCTTCGGATGGCAAAGCTGTTACTCCAACCGTGTCCACCACCTCATCAGGCAGAGATAAGAGCGTAGCTTGAACAGCTTCCTCAGGCTTCACTTTACCAGAGACAGTGAATGCTCTGTAAGAAAGCATAACGGAAAAAGTAAGTTTCACAAATGTTGGTTTTGCATAACCATATGGATAACAGCAGTTTAGGTTACCTAGACAAAATCAATAAAGATGAGGGTACTGAATGATTGAGGGACAAGTCCAGCCAATCTTGAAGCTGCAGACAAATATATATCCAAATTTATAAATAAAAATTTACCATTAACCTACTGATCGCAATAGCATATAAAGGGCATAAAAATCCATCATGCTGATATGGAGAGCCACAAGATAGTTTGATACAAACTCAACTATAAGCAGAGAGGGATTGCATCATATCATGTTCAGTAGCATGATTATACAAAACAAAGAGAGAACTAAAAGCACTTTGTGTTGAGTAAATTAAAGACAATATATTACTAATCGAATCCAAAGACCCAAGAGAAAAACCATATAGTTGACGTACAATACAGTTAGGTCCCTAATAAAGGAATAAGCAGACGATCACTAGCTTCTGTGCTTTGTTTTAAGAAACAATAGTTTGTCATAAGCATTCAAATTTCAGATGCCTTGAGGTTTTGCTTCTTCTTGGAAAACTGGGGGGACATATCAAGGTTGGTCAAATATGGGAAGCACGTGGGCTCTGGGAAATAAAGACAAACTGTTATCTAGCCTCCTCAATCCCACTTGAGAAACTAGGAGATAGAATTTAGGATATATACAAATTTTGGGAAGTTTAGCTCCAAGTGTCTGCACTTGTCATCAAATTCAAGTTGCTGGTAACTTGTACAATCCACTTCATCACAAAGTACCAGATGGCAAAGGCCATCTGCACCATGCAATTTCCAGTAAATTCAAAGTTGTTTCTGTCGTATTAGATATTTAGACAGACCAACATTTCCGTTTTCCGCTATTAGTAAGAGATTCTATAACATGAAAAAGACTTTGAAAAAATAAGCAACCTGTTTTCTCATTTCATCAACAGAGAGGAGTCCAAGCAACCCACGCTCTCGACATGCTTGGCGTAGCTCCTCCTCCGAAAGGGATTCTATGCCCTCAGCTTGAATCATCTTGTCATCATCCTTTATCCTTCAAAAGAAACAGATGTTTCCAAAACTAATAAAACATAACTCAAGTTGTCTACAACAAGTGAGTTTTTCTTACTGTAAGTGAAAATGGCATCTGTTTCTTTGTTTCCCATGGCACACTGTCTATTTTTAGTGTGACTGAACCAGTTTTCATGCTCTTTTCTCTTTTGTCCCTTTCATTGTTTGATGTCTTTTCCCTTTCCATGCTCTGTGTTGGTACTACGTAAACCCTGGATCCCAAGGGGCTATGCAGTGTTTGATGTTCATTACTAAATCTCATGATAACCTTTTGCAAACAAATCAGAAACTTGATGGGAAGTTTCTCATACTTTGAAATCGTCATTTTTCTTCACAAAATAAGCTCCCCATCAACTAGTAAGCTGCTTTAAAATGTAAAATCCGAACTTTCAACTTTCGACATGCCTGAATTAGATATCAAGTTTAAAGCTGGCACCTTTCAGCAACATGTTTAAAATAGTATACCAGACAAATATAGACAAACAGGAAAAAAGGAAATTGATAATATAACAGAAATCTGTAAGCTGTTAGATGCATGCACATAGGTCAATATTCAATAGATCCAGTGACCTGTGAACTATTACAATTACATACTCTTTTTAAACATTAAACTATTCGTTAAGTTGCTAACGCCTAATACATTACAGTGAAAGTTTAACCATTTGAAATGATTCCACCAACACTAACTACAAGTCAAATGAAGAATATTTCAAATGTCAATCAATGCAAATGAGTCGTTTCTCTGCGCACTAAGGTGCTCTTCCTAATTTACTTTCTCAACTCCCAGCATAGTTCACCAGCCTCTCCATCCTCTTAGACTCATCATGCTTCCTTCCACTTCCCTCATTCAGGAGAAAAAACAAAACCCTTTCTGTCATCCAGTGTTATTCTCCCACTTGTTAGAGTCCATAGCATATGGCCAAGGGATCAAACATCCTTAGTAACCAAAGTCCCCTAAGCATCCTCTACAACATCAGGAAATCCTCCAAAATCTAGAACTCTACATGAAAAAATTAAACACCACAAAACAAGAGGAGAAATGGCATAATCCCATAGAACTCAATGTGGACTATAAAAGTATGTAAATTGAAAAATCTTATGCTATCAGAGAAACTATATATTTCTTTCATCTGATGCACATACGTCAACAGCGAACTAACGATCATTAGTTAAATACTTCATAAGTAGAACAAACTCTACGAATATCCACTAAAAACTCATTGTCCATTTCAAATCACTATTTAAATACGAATTATAGAACAAAATTAACTTACTTGTTAAGTCTTTTCCGAAGCATATAGCGAAGGTATGCATCAGTACCGTAAGGACTGATACCCATATATTTGCACATGGTCATCAACCGGGGTCTGCGTCCAAGAATAGATTAAGGATCTTTCACATCAAAGCGACTTCAGAACCAACTATTGAAGATGAAAGAAGTCCGAATTATAAGTACATCTAGATTACCTGCTGATATTATCCAAAGTGAGCTCATCATTAAACAACTTGGCGAAGCCCAAAATATCTTCATTAGATACATGTGCCCCCGTCCTGACCTGGTCAAACTCTCAAGAGGAGATTATTCAAGAGAGGGTAACACCATAAAAAAGGTCAAAATAAAACTCTAAAAGAACTCTTGGTGCTGGGCTTGTTTAGAGAAGAAACGCGTCTTACTTTGTTCATGAATTCATCAAGATCTTCAGCTGTTTTCTTTATTTCCCCGCTCCTTGAGCTCTGAACTTCCTTCGCCATTTCTTTGACTGTTTCTTGAAGAAACTTCGCATACTCTATTCTCGCATTTAGCCTCTTTTTCAGGGCCTCCTACAATTTGAATATTTCAATTGAGATACATTTGAACATATATAATAAAGAATGCAATAGGCATAGTTCTAAATCAGACTAAGAAACACAGAATACAAGAGGCATGGTTCTAAATCAGAGTAGAGCAACATATGGTGGCCCTAAATTTATTCTTAACTAGAATTCCGTTCTCCATAGCAAAAAGAAAATGATTAATCTCAAAGATGCAAAAAACAGGGAACTTCTTAATATTCATAAATAATATAGTCCAGATGGTAGTATATGGATAACAAGAATTTCTGGAAACGTTCTAGAGGCTGCCGGATCAGTAATCTATAGATTTACAGAAGGGATTAAATATCCAACTGAAATAAAAGCAGATGCACAGACAGGTTATCCTACATAAATACATCAGTCTTACTAAGTCATGTACACATTGCACACATCCAAGACATTTTTCTTAAACCATCATTTCTGCTACCACCTTAATATCGCAAGGAGATTTATGAATTAGATAAAATAACTATGGAGACTTCGATATGTGCATCTTCCAGTCTCTAATTTTAACAACAGTCAAATATAGACGTTTCTAACACCTCCACCATAGATTTGAATCGTAAGAATAAAAATTTGAATTAACCAAGTAATGAGCTCTGCCCGCCAAAGAAACTCATCCTTTGTTGTAGCTTCCAAGTTGTTCCTAAGTTCTTAAGTCAATAGCAAAGTAAGTTCTGTCTTCATGCAGGTGATTTACAGCCAATCCAAACTGAAGAGGAACTTTTGGGGTTACTTGCTCTCCGCAATTATGACCATTTGAATAAGTAGATCGAGTAGCTCAAACTTGTCCAAGCTTACGTGTACCATTTTGTTCTTCACCCATCCTAATTTCTGATCTACTAATGAGAGGGAAAAGCCATAGCAGGCATGCAGGCACATATGTTTACTGGAGTTATTGATATGGTCTACAATTATTAGTCTCACGGAAAAATTATGGCTTCACACATCTCAGAGATGTACCAGTATGAACATCATTTTTCAATATCTACAAAATTTTGTGCTTCTGCGAAAATGGTAGGCAGTGACAGGTCATCATCCTGTATATCTGTACCCAATGGAAGATCTTAAACTCATAAAGGTTGACAAAAGGAAAACAAAGGAAAAAGGAAGCAAGTTAATTATCTCAAACACAAAAGCGAAGAAAAAGTTCAGAAAATCTCTTACTTGGATCCATAAAATTGTACCTGTTCTTTCATCTTGTCCTGGAAGGTCGATGGTAGCATGTTGGGAAACAATTTCAGGAATACTGGCAGCAAGAACTCCATGAATGGAACTATAATGAAGACAGCAAAAGGAACAAGCCTGAAAATGTCGGCTGTTGTTCGTGTGAGCTGTTGCCTTTCCCTCCTGGATAGACTCTTTCCACTAGCAAGTTTTAACAATAGCCTCAGGCTTATTCTAACATCAACCCATAGTAGCTTTATACCCAACCAGTAGTGCTGTAATGTAGATTTAAACTCCTCCTTCCAGTGCTGCAACTTTTTTGCCCAATCCTCCCTATGTTACGAGGGGAGAGTAAAGTCAGGCATGATAAAATATTTTGGGACAACAGAAATGTGAAAACACCAAAATTGACCTGCTCATAGAGGCAACAGCTCGCAAAGCTGGACCAATTCCTAAAACCATAGCCCAAATCCTCTTCAGTATAGAATTAGCACCCTTCTGGGAATCTTGCAACTGCTTGGCTTTGGCTTCAGCTCTGGCTTTGATAGAGCTCAAACCTTCAACTGCTTGGTCACATTCTTCCGCTGAAGGTTCCTTCTTCTGTTTCATAGCTTGTTCTTCATTTTTATCATCACCACCTCCTAATTCAGGTTGACCTGCCGCAGCGGTTGAAAGATAACGTACATACTCTGTTGCCCACCTAAATCCCAAAGGATTAAATTCCCCATGTATTCCAATCTCACGGTGCAATGTTGGAAGAGCAAAAAAATTATTCCCCAAGTACTTTTTTGCCAAACTACGTTGTGTCTCATGTTTGGTCAGAGAATATGAATCTTCTTTCTCTCCAGAGTGCTCACCTGAAGATGAAGAACTAGGCCAGCTCCGGAGCTGTGAATCGGGATTCCCCAACAATTTTCCACGATCAGAACATAAAAACCGTTGAACCAAGTGGTGGGGACGCTTAACAGAATCAAGTAGACACTTGTTCTTTTGCAATATTGCTCTTGAAGCCATTATAAAGGAATTTGAATATAACTAAGGTAGCATATCCCAATATTACCGATAATGACGACTGCTTGGCAGCAATGGGATTCACGCTGCAAGGTGGGGCTAAAATCAGGAAATAACACAGAAATATCTTAAAAAATCAAATTGGCCAGTAAGAAAGCTTCTAATATTTCATTCAGAGCTAAGAGCTTCTGTAGCTTAATGCAGCCCCTACCAACTACTCATCTTGCTGATACTTGCCAAAAACAAATTTCTCCGTCTATTAATGATGCTTCCACATGAATTAGAGTTGATAACTTCATAGTTGGCATTAGTATAATGACAGTACTCTACATATTTCTGTTGTGTAAAGGATGAAAAATCATGCTTTATGAATCCAATTCCACCAACATTTATTTATATAATTTTTTTCTAAAGCGCATACATGCGAATTTAAGTTAATTCAAATAGGATCCTCCATCTGCTTCACCAATCCTTCTGCGCTTTATCACTCATTCAAAATATTTTGGTTTTTCTATCTTAATATATGAACTCACATGTCATACTACAACCACCAATCGTGCAGAAACAATTACAGGAACCACCCAAATTCTAAAATGTCTGTAATCCCTCCCATTGAATGTCAAATTAAACTTTTGACTTTCTCATTTCTCATCCTAACTGCACTTTCATCTCCAACTAATTTGTCACACAAGAACTAAAAGCATCTTCACATTTAGACAGACCTTAATATTTTGTAGAAAGTAACCGTCTTTTGTAAGTTCATCTATTTGCATAAATAGTGGAGAAAGAGCAGTTCATCTAGTTGCATAAATAGTGGAGAAAGAACTCAAACTTTTGTCTCATCAGCAAGTAGTAACCTGAAGATATTTCCCTTTCTACGTTCTCACATACGCAGACCATCGCGACTACCTGTGCTTACTATCCTCTCCATATAGCTACCGTTGCAACATATTCACCACAAACACAACAAAAAGTTGCTCAGAAATTCAAAACGTAGAAGCGATAATCCTCAGAAGAGTACATTACAGAAAACACTAAAATAACAAAACATTAAAGCATTTATGCAAACAAACACATGACTAATCCACACACACTCGCACAAATGGCGTAGAAACAATCCGTAATATCTCAGCAAGACATGGATTATTGCTAGAAAAATCGAAATATAAATCTGAAAATTACTGACCTGAGAATGCAAGAAGCGATCAATCAGAAAAAATGACACTTTTATTTCCTAAGATTTTCCTGAAATCAGAATTTGGGTCAAAAAGATTTGTCGGAGCATTGTAGAAGGTTGATTATGTTTAGAGCATGAGTGAGGGAGAGGAGTTGCTATAATTCCGTTGCTAACTTATTCAGTTGTACATTTCTGGACAATCTCTGCACATTCCGCTACTTTTGTATTGGTGGTCAAAGGTACTACTACTCTTTGCGTAAGCTGGATGAATAATAATAGACATAATTATATTTATACACCCATATCTATAGTTTATTAACAAATAATCCTTTTCTTTTACATAATTACATAAATCGCTCGTGACGATCGAAAATCAGGAATGGTTTGTTTAATAATATTAATATTTGAAATAATTACACTCAATTTTCCTAAAATTTGGTGTAATTATACGTAAACTTTTTATAATTTGAAACATTACATATAATCCCATGAAGTTTGCTTACATCTGACAAAAAGTCCATCCATTAATCTAAATTCACTAAATTTAATTATATTAATAATTTTTTTAAAAAGAGTGTATATTTACCCACGATTGACTTATTATTGATTTATTGCAAGTCAAATAAAATTTTTTATAACTAAATTACCTCCATACATTTTCACAAATTAATGCATGTAAGGATGTATATGTTCAGCGTTATAACGTTAGTTTAGTCATAAAAAAAATATTTTACCTACGATAAATCAGTTTAGGGTAAATATCTATTTTCATTTAATTTTTTGAGTTTTAACTAACGGATGGACTTATTTATTAAACGGAAGTAAACCTCATGAGTGTTAGACGTAATTTTTCAAATTACAAGGAGTCTATGTATAATTACACAAAACTTTAGGAAAAGAGAGTGTAATTATCCCTTAATATTTTTGTGGGTGTATGTGTAATTCTAAAGAAAGAAGGGAAAGCTTGTGTAAATAGTGTTGACGTTTTTAATAGGTGTGTATTTGTAATTATTTAAAAGACGAGTGATTTTTTTTAAAAATAAATCATAGTTAGTGGGTGTTAATACAATTTCTCATAATAATATTAGTAGTAGTACTAATAGTGAATTTTAAAATTAAAAAATTAAATAAATATACATTTCTAGATTAATTCTTTTTTTCCTTTTGAATATGCATGGGGTGTTTGTAATAATTTTCACTTTTATACCGGAAATAAATTATAAAAAAAAAGTTAGTAAAAATTGAGAGTATTTAATAAATAAAAGTAAAAAAAAATAGAGTATTTGAAAAAATTATTTTAATATTTTATAATTTTGTGAGTCAATTGCATGCATTAGTAGAAATGTTTATAATTTTTATCTTAAATTAATTTAATTTAAATAGATTAAAAGTATAAATTATAAGACGAAAACAATTTTCATTAAAAAATTAAGAAATGCCTAAAGTAAGTTTGCGCAAACACCTTCGTTATTTTAATTCCCATATATGAAATATTTTATAAATTTCGATCATAAAAATACATTGTAGCATTTATTTTTCAATTAAGAATCTAAAATAAGTTCACTAATATAGTACGACTTTTGACATTAGTTGAGAGTGTGAAATCCCAAAGAAATCATCTATAAAATTGAATTGATCGTTTGAAATTTCAAGGATTTAATTAATATAATCAAAATACTAAATACAGAACAATTAATTAATTATTACAGTTAATGAATTAGTCAAAAATTAACTAGTAAACGACACGAATTAAACTATGGATCGTGTTTTTTTGGTGTTACAACCCAATGATTTGAGCTAAATGTTTCCTTTAAAAAAAATCTACGGACGGTCATGTTACTATTCTTTATTAGGGTTTTTTTTTAAAAAGAAAAAAAGTGGATAATCGAATTATTTATAATTATAAAATAAAAATAAAAATTGTAGCATTAATACTGCAATGTTTTTCACTTTGCAGTATTTGTGTAATTTATTTTTTTTTAATTTTATAATTTTAAATAAATAGTGAATAATCATATTTATCTCTATATTCTAAGATGTCCAGAGGGCTAAGATAGGCTTTTCTTACAAGGAATATCTCCTTTGTGCTGATTAGGCTTTTGGGATATTCTTTTGACCTTTTCTAACTCTAAATTCATTTATCCAAATGCTTATATACGTTGAAAATTGATTTTTATATGTATTTTATGTATAATGCAATCTGCATAAATATGTACAGAATACAGGTACGGAGTTTGTGTCTTTTTGTTATGACCCTCCATATATATTTATGACATGCGATACAAGAAATAACACTTACTTATATTATATAGTGGACATTGAAATTTCTATATATTCCCTTAAATATTTAGAATATGTAATAGTCTCTTATTTTACCATCAATCGTTATGGTTTAGTGGTTAAGGTCGAACATTGTCCCACTTTCGAATTCTTACCAAGGTGTTTAGTGGAGTTGAACATACGTCCTGACATGTATGTTGATTCCCACGTTATTAGGTCTTAGTTTTTGATAAAAGTAAGTAAATTATAGGGATTCTGACAAACGCAGTTGTGAATTTGTAGGCTACCACCCCTACTTACCCATTTCGTCTACCAAAAGAAATTATCTATTAACAACATTGTAGTATTATAAAACATTTCTTTCCCAATAGGAAACTTCACATAACTCTCAAACTTATATATCAAACACATAACATCATTGGCAAAAGAAAAAAAAATAAAAGAAGTAAAAAGACAAATATAGTCCATATATTTGGACACAACATCCATAGGTTCTCAATGTACTACAATGCTTGTATGATCACAAGTGTCGCAACTACTACTGCAGTACTCAAGCTTGAAGACCTGAACTTGGGGTTGCCAAAACTCGGGACCGAGTTCCTCGAACGTGTGTCAGGCGTCCCCGTAACGCACCCTAGAGGGTTGATATGCTGGCCACACCGACCGGGCAACGTTTGAGCCTCGGTAACGTTGATCCCTGCTTGCTCGGCTTGATTGGCGCCCTGAATAGTCATCAGGCTGCACAAGCACTCCGGCATTGATCTGATAACATAGTCGAGGGGCTGGCAGCAGGTGTCAGGAGGACGGTTGTTGTCGTTGAGGTAATTTAGACATGGCTGAAGCTGGTTCATGCACTCTTGTTGTTGCACTTGTGCTAGATTTTGTGACACCAAGCAAGAAAAGATGATGATGGCCATGGAAATCCCACAATGCGTAGCCCTATTCTTGATTTCCATGTTTGTATTTACTTTTGTGTATGATGAACGCAAAGTTAATTATGAATGGGTATATATATATAAATACAGAAATGTTTGTGGGTTTTTGAAACAAGGGTACGTAGGGGTTTGAACAGACAGGTGGGAGTTGGTGATCAAACAAGAGAACATCATTCTAGATCCACAAGACTTGCAAACAATAGGAAGGGAATGGCTGCAGATAGTGTTAAATATGTTGAACTAACTTATTTTTTATTCTGAAAGAGAAAATTGGTTTGAATTATAACACAAGAAATAACCTAAAAAAATGTTCAACATATGATTTTAGCCTACATTCTAATGTTCTAATGTCAACCATTCAAGCTGATATTGTTTATCAACAAAAGCTTTTGATCCAACACCTGTATGATCATAAATAAGTCAAAGCTAGTATCAAAATTAGGCAAATGACCCTCTTTTTATTTATAAGTCTTGATTCAACAAATTGTTTGGTGTTGGGAGAATCTTTCCAATTCAGAAAACTGATCCTCCAACATTTGGTTATACAAAGAATTTCAATTCACAATATATTTTTATTCGCAAGGTAATGTTACGATTTTTTAAATTGTATTTTCATCATAATATAGAATATGCTTCGCAAATGAATTGGATAAGCCTAAATTCCCCTTAAATCAAGACTCGGGAATGTTCCGATTATAGCCCTCCAGTATCTAAGTTCAATAGATAGTAAAAAAGAAATGCTTAAGATCGTAAAGAATATTAGAGTAATAAAAGTTGTATCTAGAAGGGTGAGGACGAGTACATATATATTTCTTAATTGTATGATTTCATCAATTGTTCATAGTGAATCCCTACATACTTCTTTGTAGAATCCAACCGCGATTGAGTCGAAACAACCCAAGCAAAAATCCCAACTTGTCCACAATTCGAAATATAGTAGGAGGTAATGCTTCGTCTATAAACTTTACGCTAATTTACATTAAAATCTGACTGTATATTTCTGCTGATAAACTCAATCTTCTCTCATAGTATATAACATGGAAGGAACAGTGTCATTAGTTCTTATACACCTCTATAGGAACATAAATTTAGAAACTAAAAGCAAAGAGGGGCTCTTCTTTCAGACATGGAGGGAGAAATTCTGCAGCAAAAATGACAAGTACAAAATCAATAGCTCAACTGGTCAGCAAAATCGTTAACATCGCATCATGAGACTTGGTATCCGACTCCTTTTAACTTCCACATAGCTTTGAAGTTCGCTGATATATCACATCTCAAAGTAGATCACAAGAAAAATCTCCTCCGGCTTGTATCCATTTCCGGCTGACATTGAAGAGACAACAACTAAGCATGAGGAACTCTTATATATCCAATGACAAATATCGAGCAAGTCCTAATGCAAAAGACAGGAAGTTCAATAAATTGATCGATTACCTTATGTACCCATTCATATTCGCCTCCTTTCGTATCAAATGTTCCATGCTGTAGACTGATAAGCTTCAGTGTGAAGCGAGGACCACATTCCTGCAAGTTCGACATAACAAAAGATTTCAAGACTTCGTTGTCCAAATTATCAAGATCATGCAGTTTCTTGCAGTACAAAGTGAAGGCAATCTCTGGTATGTTAAATCTCTCCCTCCCGAATTTCATGTTGCTTGCACGATATCTTTTCCAGCAACCATTCATGGAAATTTGTTGATTTAATATCATGTGAAGCTTAAACCAACTCAAACAAACTAAAATATCATTCTGTCTAAATGAACGCACAACAAATGGGCTATAAATGTCCCAAGTGAATTGGAGGGAGAGGGTCAGGGGGAAGGATCAGTGATACAAACCTGAAGCCTGGCAATCACTTTCTCCTGAGGCTGGGCGTCCTTATCTTTTTTTCCTTTACCTTTTGATTCCGGCTGTTTGCTTTCCTTCGTTTCGAAAATGTAACTTTAACATGCAATAATAAGAAATTAATATATTTAGGTCATTGTTGAGCAGAATGCAAAGCAACAATATACACAGACAAGAGTACACACCGGTGATGGCGGAAGAATATAAAATCACGTTGATTGTGGAAGGTAACAACCCTCCGACCACGGAAATTAGGGTCTTGCGGGAATAGCGATTGTATTAGTCTGAATAAAATAAACAGCGATAACTTCTGTCAGTTTCAATTTAAACATATACATGTAGAATGACAATGAAATGCGGCTAAGATAGACATGATAACGTAACAAATGCAGTATTGGGAAGTGTCCCAAATCTTAGATGATGATAGATTTAGAGCTCCAACCGGATTAGGAATATTTATATTTACACAACAGATCAGCTAACTAAAAAGAACACATATCTAGACGGAAATTGCAAGAGAGTGCCAAAGGGGTAAAAAGTAAGAGAAAGAACGAGACACAAGTATAGCGGAAAAGGCATATGATTCTCTAAATTAGGAAAAGTTCAACTGCAAACCACCTTAAAGAAAAGTCAGGCTTCATACTTTGCGTGCATATTTATTATTCAAAATCCAAATCCATCCACGTTGTACATCCACAACTATGCGAGCAATTCAGATCAAGAATGAACTCCTAAACAGAACATTCTGTAATAGAATGGGCCTTCTCTATCCAGGAAACTAATAATAAAAATACCAAAAGAAATGGGAAGCTATTCAATCCGAGATTCAAATAGCTGTATGTGATTTGGCCTAGTTCACCATTCATAACTTAGTTAACTCATAGCAGAAAGTACCTGCCTACACGATGCCCCAAGCGTGTAGTGAAATTATTCAAAACTAACTCGGGCTGGTGACTGGTCGGATTTCCATGATTCTGTCAAATTATGAGGAAGACAATGACATAAGTCTTGGGATTCCATACGACACTATGCAAAAGCAACAACAAGTCACAAGTTCTGGACATTGATTCCAGTTCAGATACTGCAGGAGCCAAGAAATCATCCTACCTTAATGTCCTTCCGCAAAACAAGCTTTGAAAGTTTGAAGTGGGCAGTTGGGCCATCAGGTAATGCAATAATCAACAGGGCATCTGCAGCAACTTATACGAATTACTAAATGCGACTTTTACAATACACAAATTCAGCTTTTTATTGCTCCTTAATAGGCTTCAACTCCCCAAACCCAATTCCCCTATCCCAACCCAAAACAAACCAACACCCACTCCCTTCCTGTTTGATGAAACTATTACTAAATCTGCTAAACACATTCTACAAAATACACACCCTTGTAGATAAAAAGAAAACATTGCATAGGCACAACTTCAGGCAAAGGATACTCCTATAGTAATTGTATCAGCCCCCAGTGCCCAAATGCCTTACACATCAAACATATTGCATCAGTTAATATTATTTATGAGTCAAAGCGGAGCAGGGATCGACCTGGTTCCCGACGGTTGGTGTGAATGACTATGATTGATGTGAAATCTTTCTTTTTTGCATACTCAACAATCTGTAGGAGTAATAACAATTCAAGAATCACCCATTGTTCTTTGAACTAACCTATATACCAACTCAAACATCATTTAACTGGAATTGGACATGAAAAAGAAAAAAGAAGACAAACGTGTATACACTGAACCTTTTTAAGGTCATAGGTTCCTCTCTTGTGGTAATGAGCATTGGGAATGACAGAGAGAAGGTCTGTAATAAAAGAGGGTCCCCTCTGTTTTTCATTTCACAAAACCCCCATTAGCAAATAACAAGAAGAAGTAAATAATATATGACAAAACCCATCACTTCCAACTGCAGGAAACTTACCGTAGAATTGAAGCGGGAAGTCGTGATCAAGACCTTAGGAATGCACTCTTGTTTCAAGACTGAACTGAATTCATCAGCATCATTGCCCGCAAACAGCTCCTCATCGTCAGGCTTGCACACGGTCTCGTCAAGTTCACGGGTGTTCTCGATGGTGCGAGGGATTTTTCTGGGAGGAGGCTCCTCCCCCAACTCCAGGGCTCTCTTCTCCTCGGCCTCACGAGCCTTGGCCTTCTTACGCTTCTCCACCTTCTTCTGGTGCTTCAGCTTGGCATGCACCGCCGACCTCTTCTCCTTATTCTTGATGGCCGATGGAAGCAGAGTCTCCTTTTCCTTCGTCATCTTCTCCAACACGGCGGAAGGAGTGGCGCGCAAGGAGAAATCGTTGTGAATGGGGAAGCGGACAACGGAAGCGGCGGCTGTGAAGGGGAAGAAGGGTTATGAGCAATCGTTGGGATGTTTTAAGTATTTTAAGTACTTTTTTCAGTCAATTCTCACAGTCTGCCAAATACTTAAAACATCCCCAAAAGTTACAAAAATTACATATTTAGACCCAACGGTGGGCTTTGGTTTCACTTTTAACCTTACTAATTATTGCAGCACGTATCATAATATGCATATAATAAATAATATTTTATACTTTTTTTTAATATATTATAAATTATTTATATAATAAAATAATAATTAAATATTTTTTTATGTAGGAATCTTATCTATCTTAAATTAAATTTATATTTATTTAGAAAAAATTATGTCTAAAATTAGTATGTGTATATATTAAGTTCTACGTTCAAGCTAGGGGTGTGCAGAATTCTATTAACCAGCCGATATTTAACCAAATCAATGTTTTTATAAAGGAAACAAAATTATTTTTTTCCTCTAGTTCAGTGAAAATTAATTTTTTTTATTTTATAAAATATTTTGATAATTTTTTGTAAATAAATATTTAATATAATGCATATGAATTTTAATATTACAATTTCAATCCATTACGACAAATGAATTTATTCCCTATATATTAGAGTTATTAATCAATATCTCATATTTTGATTTTAGCTGATATTAAAACATGGTATTATAGTTTATATGTATTATTTGGATATTGAGTATTGTACTATGAAATTTGAATTCAAATTTGTATTTTGATTTTGGATAAATGAATGGATTGTTATTGTGTTTTTTCGATTTGCAAGTTTGAGTTGAATTTCTAAATATTTTATTCATTATACATTTTATTTTTAGATTTTGATATTTTTGTATAGGTATTTTTGAACAAATTGAAAAAATACGAAAATTATTTATATACATTTATTTTTTCAAAAAACTGATTTTTTTCGGTCAAAAAAAAAAAAAACAAAGAACTCATGCTCGATTCGGTTAACCGAAGTGAACATCCCTACTTCAAACTTAGGATATGAATCCAATTTGTATTTATTTTAAATACATCAAATTTTTTTGATTAAATTTTATATCATAAAAAAAAATCATATCACTAATTATTTATTTTTATTTAAAAATTTATTTTTCAATCACTAACTGTGGTTATTGAGACAATGAAATTATGCATGTATACCCGATTATGAACATATTTTTGTTTGGAGTGTGACATGTAAGTGGTATAAGATCTTAGTATTTATAGAGGGTGCTATATTGAGGAGTTGAGATATAAGCGGGGATGGATTTTGGGTCCAAAGTGGGGTGGAGCTACTCTCGCGTCTCACTAAACTTAAACAATGTTGAGTATCCATTCTAAGCAAACTCACCCAATTGCTATTCCTAATTATATAAATGGTGGGGTGGGGTGGGGTGGGGTGGGTCTCTCATCTAACTAAACTTAAACAATGCTGCATATCAATTCCACTGTTTGCAGGTTGCAAATGTATGTTCCCATTGTTTTACCTGACAAAAATGACACCAAAGCTAATTCATTCACCCCTTATAAACACAGTACATATTTGGCACCAAGCCAGCCCTTCTCACTGAGGCGTCAGCCAGCCCCTCTGCCAGGTCCCTCATTGTAATCATATACTTTCTAAAAAGATATCACTTAAATTGTATACTTTTATGATATCAATCAAACACTATTAAAAAGAAGATCTAAACAGGCATTAATATTGGTGATACTGTTCCAAAGTTCCAAAAAAATAACCTTCAAAAATGTTGCGCTGTTCACTAAAAGCGAGACGTCACCTTTCATAGCCTTGCTTGAGTTTGCCTCCCTGCTTCAACTGTTGGAACAGAGGACTGTATAGATGGCTACAAATAGTATTCATAATAACAAAAGTATTGGCTGCCAAGAACAGTAAACTTGCTACCCAGAGTTGGAAGAAGACATTCTTTCCTCGGAATTCGAGTAAGTAAGCCCACGCTAACCAATTGGTTTGAGCTGCAATCCACAAAATGATGCAGGCTAGGCCTTTCCAGACAAGCTTTATATTGCTCCATGGCAATATTAGAGGCAACAGACAAAAGAACCAGACAAAGTATTGTGCTGTTATGACCTGCACATGAAGATAAGCACTGACTGATGCTGCCATAAATTGCCTAAAACTGATAATACTTCGGCAAGGAAAAGAGTGAAATATGATATATTTTCACTTACCTTATTAAATGCCACGAATGCCAGTGTCTGCAGAAATAAACAGAATGGCAAGTCAAGGGCGAAGCGGGAAATCAGAACTAGTTGGACAATGAACTGAGGCAGAAAGGAGATGAGCTTCTCCAGGATGGAAAACTCATGCTCATAGTGGAGATATATGTGGTAGAAATATATGGAAAAATTGTGACGCGGATCTGTACGGGTAAGATGGTATAGCAAAGCCTCGTGCAAGAAATCCCATCCATATAAATGGAAAGACAATCCTGTCAAGACGAAGAAAGTGGATGCAGAAATAATCCCGAACATGACTCTTCTCCAAGTGATCATGTTTATGCAGAAGTTCCAAATGTACTGTGTAGTAGAAGTTTTTGAGCTGCTAGTAGCTGAGGATGGTTTTAACGTTCTAGAGCTCCATTCAACAAGCACAGGCTTCTTACCAGGTTGAAAATGCCGAGGATCAAGAAGTAAGACAATGGGCAGTGCATATATTATTGGATATATTCTCATGTGAACAACAAGTCCATACCAAAATGCAGCCTGCAACACATGCCCTGTTTGGTCCAGAATTGGAGAACACGGATTATGATCAATATCTTAACAATAGTTTGTACATATAGGATATATACATAGAGACACACATTCGCATATACATATACATATATATATATATGAATGTGTATGCACATGTATGTATATATACGCAAATGTGTACAAGTGGGTGTATTGTAGGTAGATTAGTAAGATCTGTGGCGCTTAACTGCAAATGCAAACACAAATGGTAAAATCAGGGAGCACCGTCAATCATTTTTAAGATTCAGACATAAACTTTAGTTGTATTTGAATCCCTCATGTTGATGGATCTCCATCGATATGCCATGCTTGTAAAGCATCCATTTCATTAACACATCAAGATAGTCGACTTTCTAATCACAAATGCACAAGTATATTGGTGCAGTATGAAGCCTGAATAATTTTTGTGATTTTACCCTTTCAATCGCTCATTTACAAAATTTCCATTTTAAACTTGTTATTAATCACTCTAGGAAGATGCTTCTCCTCTTAAACCCTGCTTGAGTGGGGTTGTCATGGTGCTCCAGTCAGTATATATTTTGTACATATTAACTCCATTTGAACTATGATTGTGTTTTTAACAATTGTACATTACCATAAAGATAAGCACTTGTCTAGACACATGAAACAAAAATCACTGATTGGTATTTGGTAAGGAAGGCAGGATAATTTCCTTAAACACATATTTTACGCATTCAATGCAGGATTTTCTTTCATAACTATTACCTCAGAAAATCTAAAATTCCATAAACCTTTTTATGCACTAGGTTAGCTTATAAGTTTCTATTGATAACCACATTCTCAACACGCGGCTAAAGAAACAAAATGATCCACATTAATAAGACAACATTTGCAAGGAAAACTACATGAAGAAATAATTCAAAGGTATAAAAGTTGTACCATTCATCAGACACGTTAAGATCCACAAAATCATGGAGCAGATAATGGGCTCACAGTTCCCACGCGTTCCAATGGTGAACGTAAATGGGTTAAAAAGCCATACCATCGTAGAATAGGTGCATAATTTCTCAGGAACGCCACGTAACTTCAGAATTCTTTGGATAAGCAACCCCACAAGTAAATCTGTCATGACAATTTTTAAAGTATGATATATCATTATCAGATCTTCTTTGAAAATTAATATACTCTCGAACACATATGCAAGCGATTCACAACTCAACACATATGTTAATGTGCTATCTTCCCTGAGTTTGGAATCCTACAACATTTCACAGTGAAGGAAAACTTTCCAGGTTTTCCTTTCCCGAGCACCTACACCCTAAAAACTGTAGAAGGACTGACTTAATTTCAATGAGGTACTATCTTCCTTTTTTATCTTCTTACGTTTGCTGAAAGAGGAACATATTATCGACAAACTTGTTTGTCAACTAAAATTTTGGAGTTTGAATACTGAAAATTAAACTAAACACTATAACACAAATAAACATAAACCAAGTTAAGAGCCAAAACTAGACCACAAATTGTAGAATCTACTGAAACAAATATTAAATTGATGTACATACTACACCAATTAAGTCTAGATAAGAGTGCTTCATGTTTAGTTATCACTATGTTCTGCGGAGCAACAAATCAAGATAGAATCAACATCAAACCAAAAAGAGCTTTGTTAGATATTTATTAATATAAGCATTAAGAATCAAACACTTAATGCTTACCAATTTAGTACTAAACATGTTTTGTTCTTTTTGTTAATTTACCTTGGTTTGGCATTCCACATAATAAAAGATAAGCAAAAAATTTTCTATCTAACATGGTTCAAAAGCCATTTTGAAACATACTTTTTCCATTAATTAACATAACATACCTGATGCGGAAAAGAGAAATTTTCCCCATGTTTGATGGAGGAATGAATTAGGCATCAGAAGAAAGGCTATCAGTGGTGAATAGCGATATGTTGATCTTTCATAAGGTGATTTTCCAGATGCCATTAAGGTTGCAGCATCAGAAAAGACAAAATAGTCTACGTCCGTGTATCTAACCTCCATATTAGCATCTTGCCACTCCCCATATATAATTAAAAAGACACGAAAGAGTGCTGAAAAAATAAACAGAGATTGGAAACTTATTCCCAGCATTGCTAATATTTGGAGCCAATTAACAGCGAGCTTGAGTCATAGCAGGCACAGCTTCAATGCAACATCCTAAACAGTTGAAATAGAAATACAGTAGTGAGCATTCCATTGTCCATCTGCTATGCGAAGAGGATGTATTACAACACAGCTGCAAAAGAGTACGGGATCCAAAAAACTCTATTGTCAAGAAAGCTACTATGAGGATATAAAAACTGCTACAACATAAGTTACATTCACATAAAAATAGCACCAAGAAACCCTCTTTTTTTGCCTAAGAATTAGGTAGAGACAATGTAGAATCATGTCTTGAAATCAATTTAAGCATTTGAGAGTAGTACTTCTGCTTTCTGAAGACACTAAAGTAGGCACATAAACCGCCAAAAATAACATCAGAACACCATCTCCAAAAGTTCAAAAATGTCTGAGGTCAATGCCAAATAGGGATGTCATTTGGCTTATTTATGTTTAGTCTTACGGTTTTTTCCAATTTATGTCTTAAAATTATCTATCGAATTACCTGCCCCCTCCCCTCAATCCTCCCCACCCCTCGCGGCCATGCCCCCAAAAATCCAACACACTTCTGACTTGCAAGCATCACGACTGACAACTGGGCCTCAAAAGAAAATTCTATTGTTTGCTCGTTCTTATAGAAAAGTAAGCAAATCATTGCCATCACAATGGCCAAGCTCCTTTTGGATGAAATGGATGACCGTAATGAATGGTTGTCAGGGAGTTTGACTTTTGATAGTGATGAAGAGAATGCTACAGTATTCGAGAATGATGACTTGACTTGGGGTGATGTTGCACGAGCTGCCGGGGTTGATGAAGATGCTTATAGTTTGCAATCTCAATCTACAATAGAACCAGGGGACACATCGAATGCGTCTTCTCCAAAAGCTAGCAAAAAATCCTCTTCATCTAAATATAGTGGACGCCGTCTAAATCTTATTGATAAAAAAGAAGAGGAGGAAGAAGAAAACTTCGATGTTTCTAATGAAGAGGAGGCTGAGTATAGATCTGACGAAAATGCAGATGATGGAAATGAAAGTGAAGAATCTAATCTAGTAGAATCAAATGATTAGATTAGGCTTATTTGTTTTTTGATAAAATATTTAGGATTTATTTGAATCTTTAGGACTTTTGCGATCCTTCAATGGTTCAACATTGGTCGTTTTAATTATATGAAGTTATTATGTTGAATTTGTTATTTTATATGTCTTATTTAACTCCTTATACATTAATCTAGTCAAAGTAATACTAATTACATAAATATATAGATTATTTCTTATATTCGCGCCATGGCGCGCGCTGCGCCGTGCACCACGGCTCCAGGAGCCCTTGGCGCCATTGTGCGCCATTGACTACTATGAGAGCAGTAAACATAAAAAATAACCACTGCTGCTGTAAAGAATCTGATTTCACTTTGATTACTTGTCCGAATAAAAATCAGAGGTTCCCTCAGTAAATCAGAAGTAACTCAGCCCTTTTAGTACAAATCTTCTTGCAATTGTTGGGATTTGGAATTGGAGAGAGAGTAAGAAATATCAAATAAGAATAATAAGGATTAAATATAGCAACAAAAGTTACTTGTCCTGAAATATTGAGAGAGTCAAGCTCCAACCTGGTGGTGGGAAGTGTGTTCACAGTTGTTCCTCAATCACTACTCTCTTCTCCTGATTTTGAGCTTCCCCAAGAACCACTCTAAGAACATAAGTGAAATGGCTTTTATCACTTTATTGCCGCAGAGAAGAAAAAAAAAAATTCTTTCTTCCAAAAATAAAATCAAGAATTCAAGAGAGCTCCAAAAGCACTTAAAAGATAAGCTAAAAGCTCATAATTTCAGCAGCAGAAGTTACTTAGAAAAGGTTTTTCTCTCTTCTAGGAATCTCATGGTCAATAAGGGAAACATTCTCGTGGTGCTGCAGGCCTCTGTATAAAGCTGCACAAAATCACAAGGCAAAATATTTGAGGATCAGAGGGGATAAAATAAATAAAAAGAATTGAGAAAACTTTGAATTCAGACACACCCTTGTAAAAAGAGAGGAAGGAACCTAATCTCCCTTTATATGTTTTTTTTTCTTTTTGTCCTTAGCAGTTATGGAGTCAATAGAAATCATGGAAGCAAGTCCGGGTTTTTCCTTATTTGAAACTCCATACCATTCATATCCTTTGTTTTGTCTCATCATTGTACTGATCTTCAATCCTTGCAGAAATATAGCGTCTTCCAGCTCTCCAAGATCGAAAGCAGATCGCTCTTGATAACAAAACAGCATGAGAAAAGAAAAACCCATGTCAGAAATTAATCCAGAAAGAAGAATGAAAACACCAACGGAGAAAAATGAAATCTTTGCTTTATTTAATGATGATCTCCCTCCCTCCCTCTTCAGAACATGGTATGCCAACATCTCAACCAAGAAATCGAAATAAAAAAAAAGAACTCTTGAAAAATTCCTTGCTGTATATATTAAAGGACCATTTCAAAAGACAGAAAGTCCACTTTCTCTGGGGCAAAAACTCAAACAGGAAGAGCATTTACCAATTCATCTCTCTTCTGCTGATTTTGTAATAGGAGAAAACCAAATATACACATCACATCCATATCTGGACGAAATGCATTTACAAGAGGAACTAGCGCTCTGAAACATCAGAAAAGCGAAGGGGCTAAACATTAGATACCATTCAGCAAACCCATCTTACCTTTTTGCTTCAAAAAATCATCACAGCCTCACACATCGACGCAGATTAAGGTTTAGGGTTAAAAAGCACAAGTATAACAGGGAAATTCCTCTGGATCTTTTTGCTTCAAGCTACCACCCGACGATGTGTTCAACGGCCTGTTGCTCAGCTTCACCAATGAAAAAAATAGGAAATCCGGTGGCCCGTCCCTCAAAACTAGACTCTTGCTCGGGGTTCCGGTGAAGTGAGGGGAAGGAAAGGGAGGAGGAGTTATTTAATTTTTTATTAATAAATAAAAAAATTATATTAATATAATTATTCTAAATATATTAATAAAAATAAATCACGACTCGTCATTAAAAATAAATTTTTTGAGCATTTTTTTTTATACAACTTTTGTTTAGTTTTTTTTTTTTAATTTTATTTAATTAATTTATTTTATAAGTTAATTATATAAGATTAATTTTTTAACAACCAATCAAAATTAAAAAAATTATAATATTAAAATTATATTAATTTTATAAATTACAATTAAGTAACAAATATAATAGTGTATATTTTTTGTATAATTAAAAAAAATACAATAAAATATACAACAGACGCAATTGTGGAATGGGTGGACATTATATTTGTCTTCTTAATCGTATACTTCATTGTATTTTTTTCAATTGTACAAAAAAATATACACTATTATATTTGTCTACTTAATTATAATTTTGATATTATGATTTTTTGGATTTTAATAGATTGTTAAAAAAATTAATTTTATATAATTAACTTATAAAAAAAAATTAATTAAAAAAAATTAAAAAAATATATATTGTTGAATCTAGTTCCGCAACAACATTTAATCGATTCGGTGGTGATGAAGATGAGGCGCAAAAGGAGCCAGTACAAAATGTGGGCAAGGAAATAAGAAGATCTAGGCGTCAACGCAACAGACGCAATTGTGGAACAGGTGGACATTTTTTACATTAGAAATTGTATACTTCATTGTATTTTTTCAACAAAAATTAATTAAAAAATAAATAAAATGGTTGAAGTTGTGATATTTTACAATTGTACAAAAAAAATACTCTATTATATTTGTACCATTTTATTTTTTTACCGTAACTTATGAGAGATCGTACTAATTTACCGTAACTTTTACGATTTACTACTCCCTACGTCAATAATGAAATTTGTCATTATTTTTCTTTTGTTTTTAATGCGGAGGTATAAACAATTTAAAGGTATATATTTAGTAGGAATAGAACTTAACGTGCAAACTATTTTGACAAGATGGGAAATATTATGAAAATTTTGACAGACGACAAACACAAACAACCCAATACAACACTCAATTCTTTGATTACTTTGTGAAAATTTTTATTCAATTTTTCATTTTTGTTGGGGTAAATGACAAGAATTGGGTCTTCTTATTATGTAGGACTTAATTCCACTAACTCTATACTATTATAAAAAGAAAAAAAAAAGTGTTATAGATACAAAGTAACGATTTTAATGACATTGCACAATTTTTTTATGATTCCCAAAATGCCCTTTAATTCATCTTAAATGTCAATTAATATATTTTATTTTAAAATATGAAAAATTATTTATGCCATGACGGCGAGTTAAAGTTAAACTAATAAGTACAGTAGGGGCATAAAGGACATTTCAGCAAAAAGAGAAAGCAACTCCCCAGCTACAACGTAGTAAAGGCCCCCACCAAGACATAAAGGCGGGAGCCTTTTTGTTTAATAAAACAACTCTTTTGTTATTATTCCACCAAATTAAATGCCACAAACAAAGAGTAAAAGGCCACACACACACACTCACTCACTCACTCACATGGAGCAAAAGGGGAATCTTGAAATGAAAGACAGTGTCTCTTCTTTGTCCGTGTCTGTTTCTGCCCATCTGGGCACACACACCACATACACTCTATTATATGTATCTATATGTGTATATGTACACATGTAGATAGAGACTAGAGGCAACCTCTATGAACAATGTTAGAAAAAAAAAATCTAGTAAAGTAGCAGTTAGTTGAACCACAATTTGTTAGCATTATTCTGCCTCCAATCTTTGTACTATTTTTCACACTTTTTTGCTTCTTTTTTAATTCAGCCCACAAAAGCTTCTTGCTTTTGGATTGGACTGTGGGAGTTGAAGAAGATTCTTGGTTTCAAGAAAGCTGTATTAGATTAGAGCTTCCACATTGTATTAATATCATCATCTTCTTGGGAAAGGAAAGCAGTTGTGGGGACTCTCTTGATAGGTCTTTTTCTTCACTTTATCCTCTATTTAATGCTTCTTTTATATTGCTTTTCTTTATTTTATGAATTTGCTCTTTTGATCTTGGAGTTCTGGATGAGTTCTTCTGATATTGACTTTTTTATATGTGGGTTGGGATTAAACTGACAAAACCCATGATTGTTGTTGTAGTTACAGGTGATTTTTGTAGATGAGATGCATTAATAGTGAGAAACAATATGTTTTCATGGTCTTAATATGTAGTTTTTTGAATATCATGAATGGTGAATGTTCTTTATAAAAACAAACATTCTTAACCTTTTCAAATTGTAAGCGTTGAATATAGATTGGTATTTGATATAATCATTTGTTGTCAAAATCTGCTGAAATGATTAAGGTTCATGATTTATTTAAATGGCATTGATTTCATTACATATCTTTTTGCTAGGATATTGAGATGAGAAGAAGAACAGGGGTAGAGAGAATCGTTCTTTGCTTTTTTGTGTATCTTCTTGTGATATCAGCTGATGGTGCTGATATAAAGAAATTGAATCTATGGCCAATGCCAAAGTCAGTTAGCTACGGTCATGGAACTCTCTATCTTAGTAATGATTTTAAGCTGAACACCAAAGGGAGCAAGTTTTTTGATGCTTCTGGAATTCTGAAGGATGCATTCTTGAGGTCAATCGATGTTGTCAGAGCAACTCATGTGATTGAGGCCAATACTTCCAAGATTGATGCTTCCTTGGTGCTGAAAGGAATTCATATTGTTGTCTTTTCGCCATCTGATGAGGTACTCATAAGGCCGAGTCTTTTTTTTTTTTTTTAATCTAAATTGCTTTCTGTTTGTGAGCACGTATATGTTTTAGTTTTTATCATTCTTTTCTTGGATGTTGTATTTATAAGGCCACACCTCCGAGCTTCGTATTTTGGCTGAATTTGCCACTGCCAGATATGATGTTTTTGAGATTTTTCTCACTGAATTGGTTTTCCCTTTCCAAACTATATCTCTTTTAACTGTGAAGAGGTTGTGGGCTATGTAACTATATGAAATTATAAAACAAAAAGTTTAGACCCAGAATTTTTTCTATCTATATAGCAACTGGAAATTTAGGCCTTCTTAAGTTTCTATTTTGCACAATTCTAATGTCAAATTTATCTTCTAACTTCTATTTCTGTTTGATGCAGTTGCAACATGGTATTGACGAGTCGTACCACCTACATATCCCTGCCCAGGGAAATCCGCTTTACGCACATCTTGAGGTGGGTAACGCGAAGTTTCCTACTTAGTAGTAACTTAGACAACTCTATAGGTTTTTCCATGGTTGATAAAAAACATCCAATGATTATTTCTTCTCATGTATTTTAGTCTTAACTTGTAGTCATTGGCTAGTCAGATGCAGGCAGGTCTATGTTTTAGTAAATCCACATGTTTTAGGACTTTGGGAGCCTGCAGCACAGTCCAATTGACACTCAACTCATGATTTAGTTCATATTCTTGTGTCTGTTCACGTGCGTGTGACTTAATTTTAAAGCTATTCACATTTTTGTGCAGGCACAAACTGTTTATGGAGCTTTTCATGGGCTGCAGGTTTGATGTTTTCTCCCAAGAGCTAAAGGATAGCTTCTTTTGAGTTTGTGAACGTAAATAATGATTATGCTTCTTTTACCGTATCTGACAGACGTTCAGCCAAGTCTGCCATTTTGACATGAAGTCAAGAGGGATTATGGTCCATCAGGTTCCGTGGACCATTGTTGATCAGCCAAGGTTCTCATATCGTGGGCTTTTGATTGGTGTGATGCTTCTCTGATCCTTGCTTACTATATACTTTACTCAAACTCTTTCCTAGAGCCAGATCAAATGAAGTTACTATGTCAAAGTACCCTGTCAAATAAACATTCTCAGAATGTACAAGGATTCATATTACATTCGTTTATAGTGCAGATACCTCCAGGCATTATCAGCCTTTGCCAGTTATAAAGAAGGTCATTGATTCTATGACTTATGCCAAGCTGGTAAGCAATATGTTGCTTTTTCTTTCCCAGCATCACTAGGATTTATGGGGATGGAATTTGTTTTGATCTGAAAGAGGTTTTCGCATGACTTTATACTGACGTTTTATGCCATTAAAAGGCGAGAAGTAGTGGTCAAATAATTGGAAACATCTATAATTCTCACGGACAAACTTGAGTGTTGTTTTGTGGCACCTCATTCTTTCAATAGGGAACTTGCTATTTCGCTTTTTCTTTAGCATTTTTAAAAGCTGAATAAGTGAATTCTCTGTAGTAGATGCATAAATAGTTGGTGGTATGTTTTTGGCCAGTGAATTTTATTCTCCTAATGACGAGAAAGATGATAGATTACATGTGTTGTTAGACTCCCACGTATTCTGCTTTTCTACGGAAAATATGTTTTCTTGTGACAGTCACTTACTTTCGTGGGTTACTACTATGTCCTACTGCAGAATGTGCTGCATTGGCATATTGTGGATACGCAATCTTTCCCTCTTGAAATACCGTCGTATCCGAAGCTGTGGAATGGTGCATATTCCATGTCAGAACGGTATACAATTGCTGACGCTGTGGAGATTGTAAGGCAAGTGATGCAGCCTTTATATAATAATAGCTTATCTTTCATCTATTTACAAATGTATATGCATTTTGTTACTATTTGTGATTCCTGACATTTCAGCTATGCTAAGAAACGAGGAATCAATGTATTGGCTGAAATTGATGTTCCTGGACATGCTCAATCCTGGTACCTGCTTCAATTCCAAACTTCTGAGTGTTTTTTAACAGCTTTTCCTAGTTGACATGTCTATGCCTAAACAAGTTCTTGGGTCTATTTTGGTGCTCACATCGCATATATGTAGATCGATGTAACTAATATGAGATTAGCAGCCTTCCATGTTAACTTCTTGTAAAGGTCGTTAAGAAACTAAGTCCCTCAAAACATTTTAAACAATCAAAATTGAGAAAATAAAATGGGAAGACTGTCATGGGTTCAGCACTTTACCGACAAATATGCAAAGTACGAGATGTTAGGAAAAGGACACAAACATTTTACATGGTCCGGAGAAGACTTTTACATTCACTGTCGCTAACCATCGGTTATTTATACTAGGACGGCTTGTAAAATAGCGTAAACTTACAATTTTATCTCTGGCAAGTAAAGTCTACGCCAACTACCTTCACTTTGGTTTAGCAGAAGTATCGAATTTTATGGAATTGTAGAAATCAATCTACATCCTTAATGTAGGAATACCTACAGTTTTCATATCCTAAGTTTTTTCATTTTGATTAAGGGACTTCGAGTTAGCGACCTAATCCCAAAACTTTTGATTTAGGGGGGTAGGGTATCCTTCTTTGTGGCCTTCAGCAGATTGTAAGGAGCCACTTGACGTCAGCAACGAGTTCACGTTCAAATTAATAGACGGGATTCTTTCAGGTAGCATTTCTACTTTATGATAGAACTACTCGTCACTTGTTTTTGGGGAACATTATGATCAACTTATGTTTATCAAAATTTCGTTTTTCAGATTTCAGCAAGATCTTCAAGTATAAATTTATTCATCTGGGAGGCGACGAAGTGAATACTAGTAAGATTATAAGTTGTAAATGATGTCTATTTTTCAGTTCATCGTATTGTCATTTTAATCTGTTTCCTTTGAAGGTAAAAAAATGAGTCTGATACTTGTATTTCGAGATTTGAATTTATAGTAGATTAGTGGCGAGGATGCATTTTCCAACTAGACTGGAAGCAAACATTGGTGGAACTTTAAAAATGTGAAAAAGCTAAGAAAGAACCTTCCCCATTTCGCATGAAATTGTGTGCATGCTTTCATTAGCATTTTCTTGTTATACAGTTTGTTCTCTGTTAGCCCACAGTTCAGGCATTAATAACATGCAGCTGTTCATTAACTTAGTCGCATCCATCTCTTCAAATTGGACATGATCTTGCAAAAACAAGGCTCGAGAAACATTTTGTCAGCATCTGATTTGTAGTTTTAGTTTTTCAGCCTGCTGCTGCAAAACTATTTTCCTTTTGATTACGGTATTGTAGTGACATAGACAAGATAACGATATTGTAGTGACATGGACAAGTTATAATGCCTATTTCAGGTTGCTGGCAGTCGACTCCTCATGTGCGGACATGGTAAATATTGAAAAAAAACTGCTAAATTATCTCAAGACTCACTAGAACGACATCTTATATTCGTCCACACTCCTTTAATTTCCTGAAAATACTGGGTATAGGCAACTAAGTTTTGTTTCCCGAATGCTAACCTGGAAATCCTCTCTGATCTACAGGTTAAGGAGACATGGCATGGATGGTTCCAAGGCTTATCAGTATTTTGTGTTGCGAGCACAGAAGATAGCATTATCTCATGGATATGAAATCATAAACTGGTACGAGACTTTAAATGAATCGGGCTCATCTTTGTACCGTAGTTCATTTAGATAATTTGTTCAACAACGATTGTAGGGAAGAGACTTTCAACAACTTTGGCAGTAAGTTGAGCCGAAAAACTGTGGTTCATAATTGGTAAGTGCCAGTGTTACTTTACGAGACTAGTTATTGAGAGGTTAATTACAACAACCCTATCCACGAGTTAGTGTAATTACTGGTTATGCTTGTGCCTTTTTTGTGAAATTACAAGAACCTCCCGTCTGAGTTTCCATCATTTAAAATAATTACACCCGTATGTTTGTGAGAACATAACGTTTGCAGCCGATCGAACTTCTGAAACTATAGTAAGCTTGAAGAGGAGGGTTCGGAAATTCCAAAAGGGATACGGTGTAATAAGTAATTAGGCTAACTCCAAGGGGAATTATGTCTAGTATGAACTGCTCATGAGAATTATGTGCTTGTGGACTATGCGCCTGCAGGCTTGGTAGTGGTGTTGCTCAACAAGTGGTCAAGGCCGGGCTACGTTGCATCGTGAGCAACCAAGACAAGTGGTACTTGGATCATTTGGATGCCCTGTGGCAAGATTTCTACACAAACGAGCCGCTAACAAATATCACTGACCCCAGGCAACAAGCCTTGGTCCTTGGTGGAGAGGTCTGCGCGTGGGGCGAACACATCGATGCGTCTGATATCGAGCAGACGATATGGCCACGGGCCGCAGCAGCTGCAGGTACTCTTTTATACTGCAAATACATTGTAAGAATTGAAATAAAAGAGTTACAAAGTCCGAATGACACACAGAAGATGATTCTATTAGCCTATGTAGCAACACTCACCCCCCTCAATGGCAATGCCACCGTTGAATTGTGGCCGATCGGAGCTTTTAGCTCAGAGTCAAGTACTCGGTCGTTCAACCGGACGAGAAATTGTTGAGGAGGGGATTGCCGGAATTTATAGCAGCAAAGTGCATTGTTGCCAACAGTTATAGCTTTTTAAAAAATTCTGCATTCAAACCGCGTTTTAACTAATCCAAACAGCATTGTGCATAACGTTACGCTTGTTTCTCTTTTACTATTCATAGAGAGGCTATGGACGAGTTATGAGAAGCTTGCCAAGGATCCAGAGCAAGTCCGGGGCCGATTATCGTATTTTAGGTGTCTATTGAATCAAAGGGGCGTTGCTGCAGCTCCATTGGACGGACTTGGCCGAGCAGCGCCGGAGGAGCCGGGCTCTTGTTACTTGCAATAGTGACATACATGGTTTGCGAACGAAGTATTTGAACAAGACATTTTACCCTCCAATTGTAAATGCAACTGTTGGTGGTGATAAATCATAATAGTTTCAAATCACTACATTCACTGTCAGTTTTTTCAACGGTAATAATAATACTAAGTTATTATTATTATTATTGTTGTCGTCGTTGTCGCTGCTGTTGTGTTCTTTTGTTCCGTTTTATATTGCATTTTGATGGAATGATTTGGATAAGATTTTAAATAACATATAAAAAAAAGGGTAAACTTGAGAATTAATATATTTTTTTTTGACGAAATTAATGATCTAGTAATGCGTCTGTATTTATCTATTTTAACAGTAGTTGTTAATTTAGGGTAATGATAGTTGCTGGTAATTATTAATTAGTCATACATATTTAATAATAATAATTAATATATTATAATCAAATATTTAAATTCATAATCTAATAATAATTTTTTTTAAAGCAACAAAATCAGGTGTAGCATGAAAAGAGTTTTGTAAAATAAATTAATATAGAAAACAATGGATATATTTTTCAATAAAAATTATTTGATTTTTATGAGGTTTTATTTCAAAAAATTCCAAGCTTTATAACAGCAGGATTAAAATTTTATAGAATTTGATTATAATAGTAAATGGTAAAATATTTTCATTATCGATTAAAAATTAAAATGTTTAAGGCCTCCACGGCGGCGGTGGCGGGGGGCTCGCCGGATACAAGGGCGGCACGTTGGTGAAAATTGTGTTCTTGTCAACTCCAATGCCGCCGCTGGAGGTGAGAGAAACCAGGGCAGCCACCAGGCCGGCGTTGCCCGCCACCGTGGGCTCGGTGTAGCTGTAATTAGTACGGACGTCCCTGAAGTTGTCGAAGCGGTCGGGGCCGCCGACCATGGCGCCGGATATGGTGTTGGGATTGGGAGTGGCGGCGTCGCGCCAGCGCCATCCGCCGGTGCAGGAGTATTTGACTTTGTTGTTGGGGATGGAGGCGCCGCGGTGGTGGACGTGTCTCGGGTATTTGGGTCCGTACCCGACTACGTAGCTCATGTTCATCGGGTTGGCACCTAGTATATAATTCATCTTTTTTTAAAAAAAAAAAGAAATCAAAATGAAATTAGGTTAAAAAATATAGATATTAATTGAAAAATAAATAAATAAAGAGAAAATAGGTTTTTTCTTTTTTGGGCAAGAGAGAAAATGGGCTAATGGATAAGAATATATTAATTCAATAAAAATAATTTAATTAATTTATCAAATAATTATAATAAAAAATATAGAAATTCAAACAAAACATATATTTGTAGCAATGTCTTTTTATTTAAGAGTAAAAGGGAGATGCATTAAAGGCAATAATATAATTGATGAATTTAATGTTATGAATTTCACGTCATAATAAATCATTTGAATTTGTTTGAATAATTTTAAATTTAAATATTAAATAGTGATAGATTTAAAATTCTTTCAATATAAAGTCATTTAAAATTCATTTTCTAAATCCTTATCCCAAATCCAAATATGTCAACTCAAATGCATAAATAGAATTTAGTCAATACAAAACAATATAAATTGAAGTAAATTACATTTACACCCTTTAAAATTAGGTCAAAATATACAAATACCTCGTTCTTTTTATAAAATTACAGCTACTCGCTCAAGGGATGTTAGTGTAATATTTTTCAAAAAGTATTTTGTAAACGTTGTTTTTGAAGATGGTGCGTAGCTGTAATTACAATTATAATTTCAAGAGATGTATTTATAATTTTTTATGAAAGACAGAAGTATTTGTGTATTTTAACCTAATCTCAAGAAGTGCTAACGTAATTTAACGTATAGATTATAATGGCAAACTTAACACTGGTTCGTAGCTCAAACATTCATAAGATTATGACTCGTTCTAAAATAAATACATTCTATCTCCATATATATATATATATTATATAAATATATACATATATATTATTTTAGAATTAAAGAGAAAATACTTTAATGTATTTCTTTTATTTTTTTTTAGTCACTGTAATTTATATATAGAGATTTACCTGAGAAGTGGCGAAATCTTTGAGGACAGTGAGTGGGACAAAATCAGGGCCACAGTTCCAGCCCGGAATCCCACTGGCATTCAAGTAATCAGCAAACACTGATGCCAGAAATGCTGCATTTGCAACATACTGCAGATTCTGTGCTTTCCCATGATTCAGTTCTATCATTCCTCCTGCACACACCACCACTGTCGTTAAACGACCACTCCATCTAAAAGTCTAAATTGTTTGAAAAAAGAATCATAACTCGATAATCATGTTACTGCCTCAATAATAAAGTATAGATCGCATAGATGCTGCTCTAACGTGTACCTCGAGTCCAGTTAAAAACGTTGTATTTCCGCAAGTAAGAGCACATTGTAAGGCCAGTGACATTGTGGTAACTACTCAGCATGTCCTCATAAGGGTATCCAGGGCTCAAGAACAGCCTTATTCTTGTCAAAATAAGCATTGCAGCAGGCAACTTGTTGTCCCAACTCAAAACACTCAAGTCAGGGCTCATGTAGAAGGCCTTGGAGTTCTTGGGCAGGCCTGCATTTGTAGCCAGTGAGAAGTATGAATTGTTGCCTGTGGCATAGAACAGCCATGCTGCACCCCACATGTACTCATCAAAGTAGCCTGTGGAGTTGTAGAATGGCTCTATGAAAGGGTTCCCTCTTGAGTAGGGTGTTCTTCTCCCAAAGTCCCTGGCGAAGTCGAAGACCGTCTCCGCCCCCCGGCTCAGCTTCTTGGAGTAGGTCGGGTCGTCCCGGAAGACGATGGAGGCGGCGGCCATCGCGGCAGCCATTTCTCCAGCGAGTTCCGGCCCGGATGTTGTGGTTTGGACCGTCCTACGGTAGTCCATGTCTTCCGGCCGTTCCCAGCAGTAGTGGTCGTCTGGGGTTTGTGTACCGTTTTGTGATCCACCGACCTGTAGGGTCGGTAATTTGGTGTTCTCATACCCGATGCATATAAAAATTCTTAGAAATATCACATTTAAAATTTAATAATGTATATATATGGATGTACCTGGCTATAAATGTGGTTGATTGTGGTGGCGGACGAGTTGAAGGTAAGAAGCAAATAATCGGTGCCCCATTTGATGAGGTCTCGGACATGATCATACTCTCCGATGGCACGATATTTGTGCTCGTATTCGATCACACTCCAACTTAGCATCGTCATTGCAAACGACATCGGAAAATTGAACTTGGTGTTGTCTCCGGCATCATAGTACCCTCCCACCAATCCTCCTTTAAGATCGGTTTGGTTCAACCCGTCTTGTAACCCGGAATCCCCTCTCCATGGGATACCGTTGTTCTTGGGCAATTTTCCAGCTGCAATAAACACAAAACAAATATGAAAACAAAAATAATTTTTTCATGCAAATATATACAAAACTCCAATTTATATATATATATATATTATTTAGATTGGTATTTTATTTTGTATTATATTTTACATATACATTCTGCATTACCTTGTGTTTTTATTTTTAGATACGAATCGATTTTCTCTAATTTTTTTCAGAAAAAAAAAAAAGATATTTATATTTGTCACATTTATACAAATAGTGGATTAACACAATATGTGTATGTATTTAATCTTGGTTAATAATAATGTATAATTAATCTCTACTATTTATTAAGGGGAGAATCTTAAAGTAATCACCATGATTAACAAAATGTGAATTGTCTAAAGTATCCTTCTTATACTTATTCCTCTACAAATAATTACCTTTTTTTGTTGATTTTTATTAATAATTAATTATACATAAACATGTAAAGTTAAATTATTTTATTAATTTTGATTAATTATTTATTTTACTTTTTTATTTAATTAAATAAGTACGATTAAATACAATTACCATCCCTAAAATATCCACCCCATATCAATTATCCTCCTATATTATTAAAATCTTCAAAAAAAATCCTGACCTTTATTTTTAAGTTTGAAAATTCCATCTTACCCTTACAAAAATTATTTTGTGGAAAAAAAAAAGATAAAGAGATTATTAAAATGTGGGAAAATAGTATTTTTAGTCCCATAAATTAAGCCCATGTCACTTTTGATCTCATTCATTACGTGATTAGTACTTTTAGTTCTATAACTTCGAAAAATTAGTACTTTTTCATCTATAATTTAACGATGTAGGTTACGTGCCTAGCACGTTACTGTCAAATATTTTTTATTGGAGGAAAAATTGGCCTTTTTTTTTTTTTTTTCTAATAGTAGCATATGAGTGCTTCATTTCGCCTACTTGATTCACTTGTGAAAAATATGATACTTTAGGAAGGTAATTGATGTAGTGAATACTGTAGGTGTGATAATTGTATTTAATTCAAATAAATATAATAAAAAATAATTATACGGACGTATCGTGTGTTCAGTTCATTTACTAGTTACAGACTTATTTAAGGGTAAATAATATCAACACTCCACGAATTTATGTTCAAATACAGAAATACCCCATGTCTTTGGTAAAAAATTACAGGTACAACCTTTGAGGAGTATTAGTGTAATGTTTTACAAGTACACCTCTTGAGGATGTTAGTGTAATGTTTTCCATAGGGCATTTTTATAAGTTTTTTACTCTTTGAATAGAGGGTGTAGTTGTAATTACAACTAAAATTTTAAGAATAATTTGTAATTTTATAAATAATATGAGATGTTTGTATATTTAGAGTTAATTTCATACACGTAAATATAATTTACACAATTAGGTATCAATCACAAAGATGAAATTGATAAAAATGAAATATATCTATCTTGAATTGTATAGAAAAATGACAAAATTGTGAATGCAAAGGCAAGATTTAGACAACCTTTTAATATAAAAGTCAAAATTCTCATCTCCTTACATTCCATAAAAATCAGAACAACCAGTTCTTGACGGAATCAACGACGTGACCTCCCAACCAAATAAATTATATAAAATATATGTATATATTGTACCAATTAAATGAAAATTAAAAAAAAAATCATTATTAGCTATAAATTTTCACAGAAAAAATCGACGGATTAAAATATACAAAAAATAAAAAATTATTTAATTTTATATATTTATGTCAATTTTTTTTCTTTTTTTTTTAAAATAAAAAAAACCGCAGCCATATATATATATATATACTTCAAAACGTGTATACCACGTCCTTACTCCTCTTATTCTCGTTTTTTCATCAAATTAAATTGTAAAATAGAATATTTAATTACTAAAAAAGTCAATGTTTTTTTTAAGGCATAAAGCATAATTAAATAATTAAATAAGGCATGATATCAAATGTTATTGGCTCACACGTATTTTCCCCTAGCCAATTGATTTTGACCCTTTATATTATTATTAGAAAATATTCATAAAAACTCACCACTTAATTTTCGACGATCCAATTTTTTGTCATAAATTATCGCAATATCTCATATTATATTATATACAAAATTCATGTTATATAATAAAAAATATTTTATTTTGTATATATTTTTCTTGATTTTCTTATCAGATAATCTACTAATTAAACCCTTGGTAATAATTTTAGATAAATTCAATCTCTTACATTCGTAAACTTATTCAAGATTTCTTATTTATATTACAAAATCAAATACTAGATTGCAAGAACTAGTAATCTTAAACGATTTCATAATCAAAACGTCTAATTAATCGCACACAAGCATTTTCCACACTTATATCTCGTCTCATAAAAATTCCAAAAACCCCATAAAATAAAATAAAATTTTCAATAAAAAAAAATATATGAATGAATTAAGTTAAAAAGATCGATGAGGACGTACATTTTTGGGCATTGAAGAAGAGAAGGGCTTTGTGGAGAGCGACGGTGTAATTATCCGGGGGAGGAGGCCGAGGCTTGTGCTTAGGTATGGATTTGGCGATGATGATCGGTAGGCCGATCACGAAAAACGCAACCAAGATGGACCCTAAGGTCCATTTCAAAGCGGTCCGACTACACACGATGCATCCAAGATCGACGTACTTCTTCTTCTTCTTCTTATCGGACGGCCCTAATAGCCAACTTTGTTGCGTCTCGTCCAAGGTATGGTGGTAGCCTTGGTGCGAGATGGACGCCCGGTCCCAATCCATGTTCCGGCTTTTTTCATCCTCGGTGGTCGAGTCAGCTCCGTTGATCTCCAACGTTCCACCCCAATGATTATGCATAATTTTTTTTTTCAATTAAAAAAAAAAAAATCGCCCTGTGAACATAATAATAACATATATAAATAAAGAATTAATGAGTTAGTCAAATAAATTGAATCTTGACAAGAATAATTATGAATTAATGCACATTCATGCACACACAAATATATGGGTAATTATAACTTTTTAAGGGGAAAAAATAATTATGACTTTTTATTGAATATATTTACTTACCTCGAAAGTTTTGATGATATATATATAACTTCCGGCGATCGGAAAAATCACCAGTTTTCTTCTGAATCCACCATTCTCTCTCTCTCTCTCTCTAGGGTTTCTCTCTCTCATTCCATGTTATACATACATATATATATATATATATATATAGGAGAGTAGAAAAAAAAAATGGGAAAAGAAGAAGAGAAAGTTGACTTGGATGGGCTTTTGATGAAAGTTTAAAGGTTTGTTTTGAGAGTCTGAGATGAAGACTGAAAGCTGGAGCGATGCTGTAATTATTTATGTCAATAAAACACACACACCCACCCACACACATATATATATATAGAGAGAGAGAGAGAGAATATTAATAAATACACAAATTAATGATAAAAAGAAAATTTTTAGAAATTGATTAATTTTTAGTGTGAGGGGATTAGAGTAACTACTGTATATTGACTAAAACACCCTCAAATATTTTACACAAAATCATCGTCTCTCAAATAACTATTTAGTACGACTATATATTTTTAACTACATAAATTAATCATGGTATAATATTATATTTCTTTGGGTGACTATTGAAAAGGGATAAATTAATTAAAATATTTAAGAAAATTATCATTTCCACTCAATTCTTTAGTTTATTTTTCTTCAATTTATAATTAAACTGGCTGTCGTAGCATGTTATTCCTGTATATATATAATAAATAATTTTTCATATTTTAAAATATATTAAAAATAAAATGTATAAATCAAAACGCTACATTTAAAAAAAATAGAAAAAAAAAACCAACTTAAGGTAATATCGACGTACAAAAAAAATGGTGTAACAGTGATGTCATAAATTATCTGAAAAAGTATTTTTCTTTCTTTTTTATATTACTATAAAAAATATAATATAAATTTAAATTATGCACACGCATCGATTTTCCGTCACTATCAAGTATATATATATATATATATATATTAATTATGATTAATTTTAATGGTATATATCTAGAATAGCATAAGTATAATTAAGTGGGCATAATTGAGATTAGGAAAAATAAAATTATTATACTATCAGTAGACTAAAAGACATATATGAGTACCAAATGGTATATGTGGACCAACATAATTACAAGGCCACATTAATTTAAAATAGGAAAAAAATATAATAATAGTACCATTACTAGTACTAAATCACACATATGGGGTAGCTTCCTCCAAAAATTACTTTTTTCCAAATTAAATAATCATAATAATGGAAAAAATAATAATTGAATTATTTTCTATAGATTAATTAAATAACATTAGATATATAATTAATGTTTTAACCAAAATACATACCCTTTTAGTTTATATATAGAGTAATTAATTTACTCCACGCAACGAAAGTTAACATATATATATATATATATATTAATTAAGATGTAAAATTTTAATTAAATATATAAATATATATATTTTTTAATATTTTGCAGAGTCATAATATTAAATTTTCCACATACATTAGGTGAAATGGATAAATAATTTACTTTCACGACGACGTATGATTTAGTAACATAATAATTAATTGATATTGCAATTCGCCCTATATTTATTATTTGTCGAAGCTTTTGATAAAATAAATTCTTTTTTCTTCCCGATTAATATAATTGTCATATATTATATATGTCAATTAATTAATTAAAAGACTAGTTCAACTCCAACAACGTTAATTATACAATGTAATTTTTTTTTTTTTTTGGTGTGTGTCGTGTGTGTAAGTTAATGTGTATGAATCGGTGATTATTTAATATTAAAACCTTTGACATTAATAAAATTTCCATTGGAAGCCAATCCTCATATCCAACTCTTGAGATGCAAGAATCAAACTCAATTAATTAGATTTTTCTTAATTTAAATCAGATTTAGTTAAATTTGAATTAATTGTATGACAAGTACAATACAAAGTTCAAGAAAATTGACTAATTATATTACAAGGGTATCACAATTGCCATGTGATTGTTTGATTCGGCCAAATGTGGTTTTGGTACGAATTTTTTGTCAATCACATAGCAAGTGTCAATGAGGCATTGCTTGAGCGGTAAGATTTGACGTCTTGCAACAAAAAATTATATATGGGTTCGAACCCGACCGTCATTAGGTATATAATTTACTTTTATTTTAGTTTATTGTTTATTTATTTCCTTTGAATATATTTATTGATTTAAAAATATCAATTTATATAGTCAGTTTATGAGTTCGAATGTACTGAAATGATGTAGTAATGAATCGAATATTATATATATATATATATATATATAAATCAATCACACAACAAATATGATACAATAATCATGTGATTGGTCACGCTACGAACTTTACACCAATCATATAACAACTATATTATACTTATCGTGTAACTGGCATAGGTCTAGTCAAACTTGATCCGGGCCCATGCAAATGGTTTTTGTTTAACTAGCCGCCATAGCACGTCATCATGCGTGCATATAATAAATAATATTTCATAATTTAAAAATATAATAAATTAAGAAAAAAATTATATAAACCCACACATTATATTTAACAAAAAAATAAAACTAACTAAACAGCATTATCAACACAATAAAAAAGTTGGTAATGCGGTGTCACATATCGTTGTTTATAAATAAAAATAATAATTTTTTATATTAGTATAAAAAAATAAAATAGGGAAGAAGTGGGGTAGGGAATTTGAAGAGGAAGAGGGGATGCAGTTTCTACCTCTCCAAATTCAAACTCTATGTGTAGACTGTTGAAACTTGAAACATGCATAATTTAATTCTTTTATATAAATTAAATTAAATACTTAACTAATATATGTGTTTGACAGCTAATGATTTGTGGGGTTTGAAGCATTCATATAAGGTGTGCCACAAAATAAGAATTTTTTTTATATAGCCATGGCACATCATTTCTACGTGCATATAATAAATAATTATTGATATTTTAAAAATATATTAATTAATAAATTATATTTAAAATAAATATATAAAATAAATTTAATTTAGGGATATTATCAACACACACAAAAAAAAAAATTGGCACGAGTAAAAATTTCATATTGATGTAGATAGATAATATAGATCATATAGATGAGAAGAAGAATTTGAGTAGGGATGGCCCCAAATACGTAAAGATAGTTTTTTTGATTTAAAAAATTGGTGTCGTTGTATAAGTAACGCTATTTATGAGTGAAAATGAGGTTTTCTTTTTTATATAGCATAGATATAAAAATCATGATTTATAATTAAATTATTATTTTAATAAAGTAAATAACACGTTCATTCGAACAATACATAAATATCTCACTGAAGTTTTTATTTCAATTTACTTATATGGGATAATTATATTTACATCCTATGACTTATAATCTATTTACACAGATCATCTCTGCCTTTTGAATTATTACGTATTTACTCCTTAAAAACGTCAATATCAATTACACAACCACCCATACGTTCTAAAAAATTACACACACACACCCCTAAAAAACATCAACATCACTGCACACAAAACTATCTCTATTTTTTTTTTTATCAATACAATACTTATTAAATTTCAACATTATAAAATGGGGGTATCAGACGATAAATTTTTTATATAAGGAAGGATTGATTTATAAAAAAGAGAGAAAGAGAATAAAAAATATTTTTACTTTTGATGATTAAATCAATATATTAGACAAATTTAATGATGAAAACAATTAGGCTGCCTTTGTATTGATGAATTTGAATTTGAGAATAGTAAATAATTATTCAATTGGACATATAGACTATCCACATTCTTCTTTTTTCGTCGAACGGGTGCAAACACATGTCCCTCTTGATATCACGTTGCATCAAACTTGAGTTTTTATCATTTTTTGTGATTAGGGCTTTCGGACATATTCCTTCTCCTTGTTGCAACTAAAGTGACAAAGTCCATCTTCAACAGATGGGCCCGAATGTCTACTTTGAGGTCACTCGAGCTTTACATTGAAATTAAATATAAGTTATATTTGGTGTTTTGTGTATTGAATGCACCAATAACGTATACTAAAAATAAAAAAAATGAGGTATGTGTCGATCATTCAACTGCCCAGTGTAATGTACATTGGGTGTAGTTTTTCAACAACAAATAAAGTAGTTTTTTTGGGGGAAAAAAAAGTAAAAGAAAACAAATAAAGGAAAACACTTCTGTTGGAGACAAAAAAACACGAGTTATCCATTTCAAATGCGACAATGAGCTATTCGTTCTATGAAGTTGGGGAAAGATAATACTCTCCTAAAACCCTGAAGCGGAGGTTTTAGGGCCTCCCGCCTCCGCGCTCGAGACACGATGCTCGGAGTCCGATCAGCTGCCGCCGCACGTGCAGCTGTCCGGAGGCTAAGGTCCTCCGCAAACCATCTTTGCGGAAGCAGCAGCAGCTCGGCCATCGCTTCTCACCATTCTCGTTTCAATAATCCCATTCGACATGCCAATGCTGTTTCCTACTTTAGCACTACAAATAATGTTGGTGATTTTCGTTTTTCTTCTATTAAGTTCTACTCAGCTTGTTCAGCCTCCAATTCTTCAACTCCTCCGGATACTGCTGCTTCGAGTTGTGGTAGTAGTGTTGAGAATTGTGAAGGCGATGCCGAGGCGGCAGCTTACGCGGCAACGCGAAATGCCGCGATGGATGATGCCTATTATGCGATAGAATTGGCGTTGGATTCGGTGGTGAAGATATTTACGGTGGCGAGTAGTCCTAGTTACTTCCTTCCTTGGCAAAACAAGTCTCAGCGTGAATCCATGGGCTCTGGTTTGTATTTATTTTTCATTGAATTTCATTGACGGGAAGCTGACTTTTCATCAACATTTCATTATTGCACTTTATTTTCTTTTTGGTCGGTAATTGGACACGATGCCGCCATCGTGTTTTAAGGGAAAAATGGAAAACATAGCAGGAAAGGCAAAAAAGTTTAAAAATTCAATTTGGGTTCTGGCTGTTAAGTTGTGAAGATTGATTTGAAGAAGAAAAGGATAACCTGATTCAACTTAGAATTCCCAAGTTGAGTTGGAGAAGGATAACCCGATTCAAAGTTGAGTTGGAGAAGGATAACCTCATTCAACTTAGAAATCCCAAGTTGAGTTGGAAAAAGGATAAGTCATGGCTATATATACTACTCTTATTAGCATTGTTTTATAGAGCAAAGTAGAATAGAGTAGAGAGAAAAGAAAGAGTTGAGACGAGGGTGAGTGTTGTTTTTCACGTGTGGTGAAGACTTGCATACAAGTGTGTGTGTGTTGTACTCCTCAATTTTCCTCCTCTTTGAGTGTTTTCTCCTGGCTTGGTATCGCCCCCAGACGTAGGATTTATATCCAAACTGGGTTAACAAATTCGTGTGTCTTTTATCGCCTTCATATTCCACCTGTTATCCATCTTAACCCGATCCATTTCCTTACAACTGGTATCAGAGCCTGGTTCAAGGAGTTAAGATGGAGGGAAAGTTTCCAGTCGAACGGTTCAATGGTTCCGACTTTGGGTTTTGGCGTATGCAGATGGAGGCCTACCTGTACGGGAAGGACTTGTACGAACCACTTGCAGAGAAGTCCGAGAAGACGAGTGATGAAGAATGGAAGGTGCTCGATCGAAAGGCGATGAGCGCAATAATCCTGTCGCTCTCTCGAAATGTCGCCTATCATGTGAAGGGAGCAAAGAGCACGAAGGAAGTCCTACAGACTCTTGCCGATATGTACGAGAAACCCTCAGCAATGAACAAGGTTATGCTGATGAAAAAACTATTCAGGTTGCAGATGGAGGAGAGGAAGTCGGTGGCCGATCACCTCAATGACTTCAACCAACTCACGACACAGCTGGCGTCTGTGGATATCGTGTTTGATGATGAGGTAAAAGCGTTAATTTTGCTTTCATCTTTACCTGACAGTTGGGATGTGGTTGTTACTTCGGTGAGCACTTCGTCTGGGAAGGAGAAGATGAAGTTCGACAACATCAGGGACATGATGTTGAACGAGGAAACCCGTAGAAAGCAAACGGGTGGATCATCTGGCTCTGCACTACATACAGAGTCCAGAGGGAGACCTGACACACGGGGTAAATACCGTGGAAGGTCAAGGTCAAGGTCCAGGGGGAAGAACAAGGGCAAGAAGGAGATGGTGTGCTGGAACTGCGAGAAGTCCGGACACATGAAAAGCGAATGTCGGGCGCCAAAGAAGGAAAAGGAGGGCCGGACAGCGAATGCCGCGACGGAGGAGATCACGGATGCACTCTTGTTGAGTGTGAGCAGTTCTTCCGATGATTGGGTTGTGGATTCAGGGGCCTCATTCCACTCATGCAGCAACAAAGACATCATGGAGCCATACACCTCAGGTGATTTTGGCTTAGTTTATCTTGCAGATAACAAACCCCTCAAGATTGTAGGAAAGGGAGATGTGCGGATCAAATCAACGAATGGGTCATGCTGGACCCTACATGATGTGAGACACATACCAGGACTGAAAAGGAACTTGATCTCAGTCGGACAGCTGGATAGTGATGGATTCCACACGACGTTTGGAGACGCGAAGTGGAAGATCAGTCGGGGAGCAATGACTTTGGCTCGAGGACTAAAGTCGGGAACGCTCTACATGGCGGGAGGATCCAGTTCAAACATCCCCTTTGCAGGAACTGTATCGCAGGCTAACCTGTGGCACAATCGCTTGGGCCACATGAGCGAGAAAGGAATGAACGTGCTGAAGTCGAAAGGACGGTTGCCCGAGTTAAAATCGGTGGAGGTGGGTCATTGTGAACACTGCGTGTTCGGAAAGCAGAAGCGGGTGAGCTTCTTGACCACAGGAAGAACTCCGAGGAAAGAAAAGTTGGAGCTTGTTCACACTGATTTGTGGGGGCCAGCACCAGTGTCATCTCTTGGTGGATCAACGTACTACATGACATTCGTCGATGATTCCACTAGAAAGGTATGGGTGTATTTCTTAAAAAGAAAATCTGATGCCTTTGATACATTCAGGAGATGGAGGGCACTAGTGGAAAATGAGACAGGTCTACAAGTGAAATGTCTCAGATCGGATAATGGTGGCGAGTACAGCAGTGAAGGTATCAAGAATTACTGCGCCGACCATGGAATCCGAATGCAGAAAACAATCCCGGGGACACCTCAGCAAAATGGCGTTGCTGAGAGGATGAACAGAACACTGAATGAGCGTGCGAGATGCATGCGATTGAAGAGCGGACTACCAAAGATGTTTTGGGCAGATGCAGTCAACACGGCTGCTTTCTTGATCAATCGAGGGCCTTCTGTCCCGTTGAACAACAGGATACCAGAAGAGGTATGGAGTGGTAAGAAAGTGGATCTTTCTTTCTTACGTACGTTTGGTTGTTCAGCCTATATTTTGAACGATGATCGGACTAAGCTGGATGCTAAGTCGATTAAATGTACATTCATTGGGTATGGGACTGACGAATTTGGGTATAGATTCTGGGATGATCAAAACCGGAAAATAATTCGTAGCAGGAATGTTATATTCAATGAGGATGTAATGTACAACGACAGGAAGGTAAGCCCGGGCGATGACAAGAAGGAAAGGGAATTTGTTGATCTCGACATTTCAAATTCCGGGATCATGAGACCAGCAGATACGGATTCAGTGGGAGTTCAGACGGACGAAACCGAACAGACGGAGATAGAACCAGAACCAGTATCGGAGGAACCGATTACTGAAAGCAGCACACCCTTGGCACTGGGTCGAGAACCGAGGCTGAGAAGGGCCCCAGATAGGTACTCCCCCTCTCTTTATTACTTGCTTTTGTCTGATTGTGGAGAACCCGAATGTTACGCAGAGGCAGTCAATGATGTCCACAAGAGCAAGTGGGAGCTTGCGATGAACGACGAGATGAACTCGTTGAAGAAAAACAACACATGGGAATTGTGTCAGCTCCCAAAAGGAAAGAAGGCCCTACAGAACAGATGGGTCTATCGGGTTAAGGAAGAATCAGACGGGAAGAAGCGGTACAAGGCAAGACTCGTAGTAAAGGGATTCCAACAAAGATACGGTATTGACTTTACTGATGTTTTTACACCTGTTGTCAAGTTAACTACTATTCGTCTTGTGTTGAGCATGGTAGCGGCAGAGAACTTGGAGTTACAACAGATGGATGTAAAGACAGCCTTCCTACACGGGGATCTTGAGGAGGAGATATACATGGTACAACCAGAGGGGTATAATGGAGATGATCAGCAGGTGTGTCGCCTGAAGAAAAGCCTGTATGGATTGAAACAGGCTCCGCGGCAGTGGTACAGGAAGTTTGACAACTTCATGCTAGAGATAGGTTTCTCTAGATGCAATGCTGATCATTGCTGCTACGTGAAGAGGTTCGATGAGTTTTTTATCATTCTACTCCTGTATGTTGATGACATGTTGATAGCAGGATCAAATGTCAAGGAGATCAATAGGCTCAAGGATCAGTTATCGAGGAAGTTTGACATGAAAGATCTTGGCGAAGCAAGACAGATATTGGGCATGAAAATCACAAGGGACAAAGGTATTGGTAAATTATGGTTATCTCAATCTGATTATATTGAGAAGGTATTATGCAGATTCAAGATGGAAAATGCAAAACCGGTTGGAACGCCATTGGGAAATCAGTTCAAACTATCCAACAGTGATTCGCCCCAGACTGACTCCGAACGTGCAAAGATGAGAGTCACACCGTATGCCTCAGCAATTGGGAGCCTGATGTATGCTATGATCTGTACTCGACCGGATATAGCACATGCAGTGGGAGTAGTTAGCCGTTTTATGAGCAATCCAGGAGTGATGCACTGGGAAGCTGTGAAATGAATTCTTAGGTACCTGAGGGGTACTAAGGACCGAGCATTGGTGTTTGGTAAGGGCAAGCTTACCTTGTTTGGGTTTGTTGACGCTGATTTTGCAGGGAGTGACTATGACAAAAGGAGGAGCACTACAGGGTACGTGTTCACATATGGCGGTACAGCCGTATCCTGGGTCTCAAAGTTGCAGAAGGTTGTCACACTGTCCACGACGGAAGCTGAGTACGTGGCAGTTACTGAGGCAGCTAAGGAGCTCATTTGGCTGCAACACTTGTTGGGTGAATTAGGGAAACCTCAGGCAGATGTGATTCTTCATAGCGATAGCCAGAGTGCGATCCATCTGGCAAAGAATCCCGCGTTCCATTCGCGGACAAAGCACATCGAGATCAAGTACCATTTCATCCGACAACTTCTGGAGAAGAAGGCACTGCAGCTGGAGAAGATCCAAGGAGAAAAGAATCCTGCGGACATGCTGACCAAGGCGGTTGCGATGGCGAAGTTGAAGCTGTGTACGGCTTCGACTGGCCTTGATGACTAGAGTGGACAAACCCGGCGGTACCAAGAAAGAAGTGGAGAAAAGCTAATCAATCTTCAAGTGGGAGATTGTTAAGTTGTGAAGATTGATTTGAAGAAGAAAAGGATAACCTGATTCAACTTAGAATTCCCAAGTTGAGTTGGAGAAGGATAACCCGATTCAAAGTTGAGTTGGAGAAGGATAACCTCATTCAACTTAGAAATCCCAAGTTGAGTTGGAAAAAGGATAAGTCATGGCTATATATACTACTCTTATTAGCATTGTTTTATAGAGCAAAGTAGAATAGAGTAGAGAGAAAAGAAAGAGTTGAGACGAGGGTGAGTGTTGTTTTTCACGTGTGGTGAAGACTTGCATACAAGTGTGTGTGTGTTGTACTCCTCAATTTTCCTCCTCTTTGAGTGTTTTCTCCTGGCTTGGTATCGCCCCCAGACGTAGGATTTATATCCAAACTGGGTTAACAAATTCGTGTGTCTTTTATCGCCTTCATATTCCACCTGTTATCCATCTTAACCCGATCCATTTCCTTACACTGGCAGTAGTTGCTGAAAGTATAATGCTAGACTGGTTGAAAAACTTGCTGTTGCATATCTGGATCAGACCTTGAGTCATAGTTTGATAGTTGACGTTTCTGTATATACGCGGTCAATCTTGTACAACTTACGGAAGTTGGTCATTTATTCCGTAAAATATGTTCTTGCATTTGAGGAATTAATTGTATTCTTTTCTGTAAGAGGGATGCCACGATAAATGTCTGGTTTAGCAAAAATTTAATAGTGTTAAACCTCAGTCTCTGTTACTTGGCTAATGTGTAAACTAAACAAGTATGAAATTATCTAGATAGTGATGCAATATCATACTCATGAATCTGGCATTTCTGTGAATTCACTGCAGGATTTATTATTTCTGGAAGGAGAATCCTGACAAATGCCCATGTTGTGGCTGATCATACGTTTGTCCTTGTTAGAAAGCACGGCTCTCCAAACAAATATAGAGCAGAGGTCCAGGCTGTTGGTCATGAATGTGATTTGGCTATCCTGGTAGTTGAAAATGAAGAATTCTGGGAAGGAATGAACTGTTTGGAGCTTGGTGACATTCCCTTTCTCCAAGAAGCTGTTGCTGTTGTTGGTTATCCTCAAGGTAATGTTACATTTGTCTCTCTCAAGGCATTGCATTAGATATAAACGGACAACTTTTGAATAAGGAAGATTTCCCTACTGGCCAGAGAACTTGCACTAGGAGCACTGTCTTGTAGAGGAATCTGACCAAAGTTATACGCTATGAAGTACCCTTGCTTTTAACGGTGCAAAGTTGTATTTCAGACTCTCTTCAATTAGTTCAAAATTTTCAAAAGCATTAAGGCGTAAGCAGCTGTGAGCACTGCATGTGTATAAATGTTTTGCTTGAAAGATAAATTTGAAAATTTTGCTCCTTGTACACAAATACCCTGGAGAAGTTGTAATGTGACCTTTGCGTCGTTGTTATTTTAAGTTTGATTTACTATTTAAGTTACTTACTACGGTAATACACATTCAAGTGGATTGTTTTCTAACAGATCTTGCATCATTTTATGGTTTCATTTGGAAACTATTTGTCATCATGGTTGCTTGAGGGTTTCCCATTTGTCCCTACTGTGACAATAATGAAGTATTTTTATGACTCTCCTTTCCTCTTATTGTTCATATGCTGGTTTGTCATGTACGATTATACGTCATATGCTTCTGCCAATTCCATTACAAAATTTTCCCAATGAATACTTGTCTGCAGGTGGAGATAACATTTCAGTTACGAAAGGTGTTGTCTCCAGGGTTGAACCAACACAATATGTACATGGTGCAACCCAGCTGTTAGCAATACAGATAGATGCCGCTATAAATCCAGGGAATAGTGGAGGCCCAGCAATAATGGGTGACAAAGTTGCAGGAGTAGCATTTCAAAACCTTTCTAATGCCGAGAATATTGGGCAAGTATCTGGATCTTATGACTTTATTTTATTTGGCAATAGGCAGCACCTAGTGTTTATCTCTTATTGCTGCACGTGCCAGAACTGCATTTTGACAGGACTAGCGACTGTGTTTATCTTTTCCTATGTCAACGAGTCAATGCCTAGATCTGTGACATACTTTTTGTCACAAATTCAGGCAGAGATGCCTGCTTGATTCCCATCCATGGAAGGACTTGTTATATATCCATCCTCAGGCCTTTGAGTTCCTTATGGGAGTTAAGAGGAAATTCTACCCTTCTAAACTTTCCTTTAAGATGAAATCAGTGGTGATTCCTTAGTCCTTTTTTCTGTAGTAAAACATGAATAAACAGAAACAAAATACCGACCAGGTTATATCCTCTGTTTTATGCTTTGCTGGACTACTTCGGGCGTCATTGTGTGTGCTCAAGTGAAGTTATTCATTCAGTTAAACGAGCAATTTTTCCTTTAAAGTAGACATGTTTTACGCCAAATTAGACATGAGAATAAAACCTGACGACATCCTTGGTTGTTGAGACCTATACTATATGTCAACTTAAATTTTACCTCTCGGACCTGTAAAAGTCTCTGCAAATCTTTTTGCTTCTTATTAAGCAAGCATTCTAGTGCCCAGGCATAAAATAATCATGTGTAAAATTGTAAATGATCATAAACTAGTCATTGTTGATGATTAGTGTACAGGACTAAGCTTTTTCAGATTTGGCTTTTTTGAGTGCTACTCTTTTATCTGATTGTTAAAGTATGGGTTCAATATTTTGTTAAAGGTCACAGCATCATGGGTGATTCCAGGCTGAATCATTTGCATTTGTTCTTAAAGAATTTGATTATCATCTCGGCAAACTGATTTGTATATTAAGATTGCTACTTTGGTTTGTTTGCAGTTACATTATTCCTGTTCCTGTGATTAAGCATTTCATTGAAGGTGTTGAAGAAACTGGAGATTATGTTGGATTCTGCTCAATGGGTTTGTCCTGCCAACCTACTGAAAATGCACAACTTCGGGAACACTTTCACATGCCTCCTGGTTTAACTGGGGTACTTGTAAGTAGAATTAACCCGACCTCTGATGCATATAGAGTTCTGAAAAAGGATGATATCATCCTTTCATTTGATGGAGTGCCCATAGCAAATGATGGATCAGGTACATTTGAATTTGCCCCTTTTTGTCTCTGTTTGTGTATGGATGTTTTCAAATATTTCAAGCTCTCTGGTTACCTGGCTGATTTCTTGCCCTTGGTATCTTATGTTGGGTAAATGAATACATGATTACTTGAACTTGCTGTCAGTGAAAGACTGGTTTAATGTCCATTATCTAATGTAGTGGTTTCTTTATGTTTACAGTTCCCTTCCGAAATAGAGAGCGAATAACATTTGATCATTTAGTCTCTATGAAGAGACCTAATGATACTGCCCGAGTTAAAGTATTGAGAGATGGCAAAGAGCATGAGTTCACTATTACACTTCGTCCAGTAAGTAAAGTTTCTTCTATGGGTTATTAAAATATAGCATGCGACCACTGATGTTGCTTATAAATCTGTGTGGGCTACTGATATTTGATGTTTTCAACTGATATTACTTATGTTAGAGTGGATAACGACATGTGCTCAGTAATAAAGGGTAGCTGCAGTGTGAGGTCATGGTTGTCATAGTAGTGCAGTTTGCATATTTGAAATACTAGTGCCATTGACATACTCTTTGGTGTTCTTGCTACAACATAGGACTTCCAAGAGAAGTGTTCTCATGCATGAAATTTCTGCTCATTGGACTGTGGTGTTAATCACCTGATTGATTCACGTTATATCATTGGTGGAACACATGGTGTAGTTCCTCTTCTCTCTTTTGGGCTCCTGATATTTCTGGCGTTTTGGTAAATCTGAGTGGTGTGTTGTGTGAACTAGTAACTATGCATTTTATCTATGGTAATAACATGCAATTTTGTTTTCTTGATTTTTCCTTTTTTTATTTGGGTTTATGTAATGTTTTTAGTGTCTTGGACTTTTGGTAAGTTAATACTATTTTCAAACAACAAAATTGTTGTATAAGCGTTAAAAGGATTTGACTCCATTATCTACTTTTGCTGCAGCAAAGAAATATTTCTAGCAGGAGGAATAAATTACACCACTTTTTAATAGACAATCAATTCGTAGCAACCCTGTCTCTTACTTTCAGTTGTCTTGCATTGATTGTATCTTTCTGTTTCTCAAAGGTGACTGGCAGCAAAAATTACCCTGCTACCAACAACTTTTGGCATGATTTTATGGAACATTTGGAGTAATCTATTGTCCTGAGAAAGATCATACTTTAGATAGTTTCAAGGTTTAACTTTCATATCTTAAAAGATATTGTATCCTTATCTTTGTTCAACTATGATCTCAGCGGATGTGCATAATTTCTTTCATATGCAGTTGCAGCCTCTTGTTCCAGTTCATCAATTTGATAAGCTTCCAAGCTACTTCATTTTTGCTGGTCTTGTGTTTGTACCATTAACGCAACCTTATCTGCATGAGTATGGAGAAGATTGGTATAATACATCACCTCGTCGATTGTGTGAACGAGCGCTTAGAGAGCTGCCTCAGAAAACCGGTCAACAACTTGTTATCCTCTCACAGGTACCTGCTATTTTCGTGGTTCAGGTTCAATTCTTGTTCTCAATCTGACTGGAACAAGAGTAATTTAATCATGAAGTTCTTTCAACAATTTAGCTTTTCCCTCAATTAAGTCCTACAATTTTAACAAATTTTATCTCTCTGCTAATTCAGAGACGGATTGGCAGGACACGTCTAAGCACTATTTTTGCTGTTGTCAACATTAATTTTCTTGTACCTCAACAAACTTTCTTAATTTGATACAGGTACTAATGGATGACATCAATACGGGTTACGAGCGCCTTTCTGATTTACAGGTATGATATAGCTGCCATTAGTATCTGTGATATTTCCAATCATTGAGCTTATCTCTAGTGATGACATTCTTCTCATATTTTGTGCGCCTTGCGTGGTTGACAATTGGTTGGTTGGCTATGTTGTTTTCTGAAACAATTGCATGTATTAATCTAATAGTCTCCCTCTAGATGTGCAATAAAGGCAACTCTCCAAGAGAGCACATAGATGTAGAATTATGAATATTATTTAATGATTATTTGAAAATTGATTTCTTCAAAGTAATACTGAGCAGCTGGTTTTTGTGCTCTCACTGTGTGCTTGATGAGCACCATCTGCCTTAATCACACGTTTGTTTCTGAAAATGATTGGGCCATTTTGCAGGTGAAGAAGGTCAATGGCATAGAAGTCGACAACTTGAAACATTTGCGACAACTTGTAGAGAATAGTAGCAGAGATAATGTAAGATTCGATTTGGATGATGATAGGGTGATTGTTTTGAACTATAATTCTGCAAAAATGGCAACAACGCGTATACTGAAACGCCACAGAATACCTTCCGCCATGTCTAGTGACCTTGTGGACGAAGAAGGTGGTTCAAATATTGAGCTTGCTTGTGCAAAGTGAGCTTTCCTGTGTTTTTTTTGCCTTTTCTTTTCTTCTTCCCTGTCGTCTCTCCCCCTCCCCCCTTCTTTCTTAAAGTTAATTGATTCAGCTGTCATTAATTCTTACTATTTCATTTGCACCTCTGTATTAGGACAGTCTAAATTTTGATTTTGGTGGTCAATGTTTATAGTCCAATTTGACATCAAGGTACTCTTTTGTTTTGTTTCAAATGTCAGTAGCAATGTTTCCGTAGCTCTGGGACTATAATGTTTTGTTTTTCCCAATGGGAATTGCAATATGATATTTGTCTTACTCGTTTACATGTACTCTAGGAGTGTGTAATCTGATTAAATAGATCGAGTAAAATTTATTTTGGTAGACGAGTTTTGTTGTTAATGTTATTTTGCCGCATGAGTAGGGCTGATTTGCGGATTAGGAATTAGCATATCGACCCTTTGATCCTTCCAGTTCGTAGTCCAAGGGACACCCATTTTATGAGGTGTTGCAACAATCAAGGGATAGTTCATAGTTCATACTTTATAACTCGAATATTTTCTGACTCGATTTCGAAAAAGAAAAAAAAAATAAATAAAAAAGAGGGGCAAAGTGATAAAAAAGAGAACTTTGGTCGATTCTTTAGTCTATCTATAAGAGGAGATTGTATGAAACATGTAACCGATTGTTTCGTTTTTTTGGGCCATCGGCCATCTGTTGGGAGTTTTGGATTTAATACTGATATTTTAGCAACAAATTCAATAAATTTAAGTGTAGTGATTGGTGTATTGATCTTTTTTAGAAAGGGAGAGTGTGTGAGTTGTTTATTTCAAAAATAGATTGGATCAATCTGTTGTATCCTTTTTTGGTATAACTAGGAAAGAAAGGTGCATAATCTATCGAATTACTTCTTAAGAAATTATATGTAAGAACCATAACATTTTGTAATTAATTGGCAAATAAACTTTGATTCTCTAGCAACCAATAATGTGTGGCTGTTAAAATGGTTAAAACAAATTGTAATTACAAATGACTCAATTAGTACATGAGTTTTACTACTAATAGCTTTGGTACTCAAGTCATATTATTTATTAACTTTTTTATACACCGGTCATTTTACATTTAGATATTAAAATAAAAAATAAAAAGTATCACAAACAGAAATTGCATAAATTTCTATTGATATATATATACTTATGTATTTGAATAAATTGAATTTAATTTTCATATTTAGCTATCAAAATTATTATATTCTTACTTTGATACTTTCTACTATCATTATTTGTCGATATATAAAAAAGTTTATCATTAAATAACTTGTGTTAATAGTCAAGTCTTACGAAATCAAAATTTTTCATCATTATAGATATTCTTTTCATTTAATCGAACTATCTAAATTCGATTATGAAACTTAGGTATAGATTGAAAAGTTTTAATTTTAGATTATAAATTTTCAAAATTTAGAATACAGATTCAACTTCTCTATGGTATTATCACAAAAGAGTGTATTTCATACATTACAATACCAATAGAGATATAAAAACATGATTAAGTGAATCATAAAAGAAATTAGTTAGAAATAAAAATTCAACAGAGAGGTGGGTGTGTGACACGTGTATGGCAGGAAAGTTTAGAAGCCAAATTAAGACAAGTGATGTCTGATGGGGAGGAAATAAAGGAAAGAAGAGAGGATTTGGTCCTCCAAACTCTCCTCCCCTTTCACTTATAAAACACCCTCTCCATTCCCCTTTCTCAATCATCAATTCTCTCATTCCTCCCCCCTTCTCTTCTTCTACACACACTTGTTTTTTATTTGTAAATATTTATTTATATTTTATATTTATTAATATCTCCTCCTCTCTTAGGAGAAGAGTTTAAATTTACAGCCATGGGCAAGCCTTACTTGTTGCCTCTAATTGCACTCATCATCTCACCCCTCTGTGGTTTTGTGCAATCTGGTGACCCTTACTTGTTCTTCACCTGGAATGTTAACTATGCCACTCTCTCCCCTATGGGTGTCCCTCAACAGGTCATCACCATCAACGGCCAGTTCCCCGGTCCCTGGATCAATTGCACCTCTAACAACAACATCGTTGTTAACGTCTTCAATAACCTCGACGAGCCCTTGCTCTTCACTTGGAACGGCATTCAACAGAGGAAGAATTCTTGGCAAGATGGCACTTTAGGTACCAACTGCCCTATTCCCCCTGGCACCAACTATACTTACCAGTTCCAGGTCAAGGACCAGATTGGTAGTTACTACTACTTCCCCACCACCGCTCTCCACCGTGCTGCTGGTGGCTACGGCCCCATTAATGTCCACAGTCGTAACTTGATCCCCATTCCATTCAATTCCCCTGAGGCTGAGTTTAATGTGCTCGTGGGCGATTGGTACTCCAAAGGCCATGTTACGTTGAAGAAGTTCTTGGACAGCGGCCGCAGCCTTGGCAGGCCTGACGGTGTGGTCATCAACGGCAAGAGTGGCAATGAGGCTCCCAAGTGGAACCTCATCCCTGGCAAGACCTACAGGTATAGGATTTGCAATGTCGGGATGAAGAACTCGGTGAATGTGAGGATTCAGGGGCATACCATGAAGCTGGTGGAGATTGAAGGCTCACACACTGTTCAGAATGTGTATGATTCACTTGATATCCACTTGGGCCAATGCAACTCTGTGTTGGTGACTGCTGATCAGACACCTAAGGACTATGCCTTTGTTGTCTCGACACGGTTCACAAAGACCGTGCTGACCACCACCGGCACCATCCACTATGAAGGCAGCAACATTCCAGCCTCAACAGAGCTGCCGGCTGCTCCAGGGAATGCTCCAGAGGGAATTGCCTGGTCCATCAACCAGTTCCGTTCCCTGCGCTGGAACCTGACAGCCAGCGCAGCCAGGCCTAATCCTCAGGGCTCATACCACTACGGAAAAATCAACATCACACGCACAATCAAGATTGTGAATTCAGCAAGCAGGGGTGAGGACAAGCTCAGGTATGCTGTGAATGGAGTCTCACACACCGACCCCGAGACGCCCTTGAAGCTCGCTGAGTACTTTGGTGTTTCTGACAAAGTGTTCAAGTATGACCTCATTAAGGATGAACCATCAGCGGACGCCGAGGATCATATCACCATTGCTCCCAATGTTGTCAATGGGACTTTCCGCAACTTTATTGAGATCATATTTGAGAACCATGAGAAGAGTATTCAGTCTTGGCACTTGGATGGCTACTCTTTCTTTGCTGTCGCGTAAGTACTAAAACAACCACAAACGTATCCGACACACAGACACCGTTACATCTATTAAATAAACCACAACTTTTTCCAAGATTTGATGTTATAAATTCACACACATACACACACGCACACACAGACTAACTAATACATGCATGCATGATATTTGCAACAGGATTGAACCAGGGAGATGGGCACCAGCAAAAAGGGCCAACTACAACTTGATAGACGCAATAAGCAGGCACACAATCCAGGTATATCCCAACAGCTGGGCAGCCATCATGACCACCCTGGACAACTGCGGCATGTGGAACTTGAGGTCAGTTTCCCTGGAGAGAAACTACTTGGGACAGCAGCTCTACTTCAGCGTCGTCTCCCCCGAACATTCCCTCCGCGACGAATACTTATTGCCTGAAGGCCAACTGCTCTGCGGCATCGTCAAGGACTTGCCCGTGCCGGCACCACCACCACCACCACCCGCCGATGCCTGATTCAACCTTCACCCTTCACTTGAAGAGTTGATTCATAATATTTTCATAGCTGAGATGGAGATTCTTAGGGGGCTGATGATAAAACACTATGTAAAGCATGAGGCATATGATGCATGCATGCGGTGCAGGTCTTAAGACAGATTGCAAGTAGAGATCATAGAGTTACTACAGCCTCCATAAAAGGGTAAAAAAAAAAAAAAAAGGTTTTTTTCTAGAAAAAAAGTAGTAGTAGATTTGATAATATGTTTGTTGATTTAGGGTAATTATTAATTACCCTACGGTTAGTTTGTAGATTATGTAATTTTGATATGAATATCCATCCCATGTTTTTGTTTCTTCTTCTTATTATCTTTTTGGTCATATATAATTCTTGGTTAAAATGTCATGTAATTCACCTTAGACATGCATGCAAGAAATATATATACATATATTGTCACATATAAACACAATTTAAAATATTAATTTATCGTCGAGTGAATATATAAAAAAGTAATGATTGAGACGAGAACGACGAGATAATTACATTTCTAAATAAATAAATTTTTTTTACTTTCATCGTTGGTTCAAAATTTGAAAATTAAATACGAAAATAAAATCAGAAAAGGCATAAGTATTTCTTATTATGTGTCGACTATCTATTTATTTAATGCATCACATTTTAACTTATATATTCTTATAATGTCTAGAAAAATTAATTTCAATTATAAAATCAACAAGGGGAACAATATTGTTTTGTTAATTCAAAGTAAATTGAACATCAATTTGTTAAATTCATTACAAATAATTAGAATAGGAGCTAATTATATTATGAGATTTAATATAGATATATTTAATTATTTGTCTAATTCAAATAGCTTTTAGATCAATCCCTTCATTTATTTTTTACATATGAAAATTAAACAATATAATTAAGAATAAATGGGCATCCAACACATAATATAAATAATATTATCTTACAATTATCCCTTTTTATAAATATTAATCCGTTACATTACTACAAAAAAGGAATTGTTCTCTATGCTATAAATTCAATCAGTATTATAACTTAAAAATTATGATATATCAATATTATTTACCACGATCAAATAAAAAAAGATACGATTTCACCAAGATTAATCAACATTCAATATGGGCTTACGTACCATGGCCAAAATATTTTTCATAATTTTTAGTTGTAGCTAATATTTTGACATGTCTAACAGATCGTTGCGCAAGCATCGTTAATTGATATTTACCATAATTGTTTAATTTTAACCATAATAATGAACCAATAATCATGCAGTTGAATGCAATTTAATCCCCTGTGATATGTGAAATGAACAAATTCTCCCCTATGAAAAAAGAATTATCAAATTACCCCCATGTGTTTCAAAAAATGAAGCAAATTACCCCCCTATTTATGGTTTAGATAGGGGGCAATTTGCTTATTTTTCCAAAACACAAGGGATAATTTGCTATTTTATTTTTTACAAAGGTTTTTTTTTGCTTATTTTTCAAATCATAAGGGGGTAAATTGCATTTTTTCCAATAATCATAACAAGAAGTTATATTTCTTCTAGTGTTACAAACACAACCCTTACAAATTACTAAAGGATAAAAAAATTAAATATTCTAATAATATCATTATTTTCTACCCTAAAATATTTTTGTTTTAGGGATAATTACACTGTCTTCCTCTGAGGTTTAGTTTAGTTATACGTAAACCCCATATGATTTTAAAATTACATCTAGTACCCGATATTTGTTCAAGTCCAAAAAATAAATCTGTTAATTAAAAAATTCATAAATTTTGCTGATATTAGCAAAAAAATTAAATAAAAATTTATATTTACTCCAAATTGACTTACTACTGACTTATTGTACGTAAAATAATTTCATCCGGCCAAATTACCGTTATAAGAAAGAAGATGTACTTATTCATATGCAATAGCGAGTATCAAGATGTACACGGGTAGTTTGAACAACAAATTTTTATTTGACCTGTAAATCAGTAATAAATCATTTTATGATAAATATAAATTTTAATTTATTTTTTTTTGCTAATATAAATAGTTTTTATTAATTTTAGTTAATAAAAAAATCTATTTATTGAACAAGAATAAATATTAAAAGTACTACATATAATTTTTTAAATTATAAAAAATTTAGGTATAATTAGGTAAAATTTGATGGGAGTAGTTGTAATTATCCTTTTATTTTAATCTCAATTTCCTGATGTGAAGGCCCAGTCCATAAATATACAAAACAAAGGCGTCTTCTTGTTTTCGGCGGCAAACAGTCACCTTTGTGCAGAGTTAATGGGAGAAGACGCAGCGGAGCAGCCTCGCCCTAGTCCGGAGACCGCCGCCGACGGAGTCGGAGAAGCAACCTCGGATGGCGTGAACTCTTGGCCGGTGGTCCATTACGGTGTCGCTCCATACAGAACCTACCATTTCTTTCAGCAGTTCAGGACCACCTCTTCGAACCCTAACAACTTTCTCAAAGGCGTTAAATGGTAGTTTTACTTACCCAATTTTTGTTTTTTTTCTTTCTTTGTTTTCCTTGGGATTTAGAAAAATATTTCACTTTGCACTAATCATTTCTCTTTCGGAGTGCTTCTCTTACTGCAGCAATATCTTGTTGGTTTTCTGTTAATAGGTCGCCAGATGGTTCTTGCTTCTTGACTTGTTCTGATGATAATTCCCTACGAATTTTCAGTTTGTAAGTCTGTTATTCCTGACGTGGAAGTCTTGGATGTTCCTCTCTTTCATTTTTTTTCTTTTTGGTTGTTGCGTACTGATTGTTTATTATGTTTTCCTTTTCTTTTTGCATTAGGCCTTATGATTCGGATGGGAGCTCTATAAATGATTCACAGTCTGTGCCAGATTCTGGTGGCGTACTTTTCTTGAACTCTGGAAATTCTAGTGTCATGCTTGTGATAAGTTTTTTAAAAAAGTGGTAGTCGATTGCTTTTCTTAACTCCAAAATGCATACTAGCATCTGACTTGCCGTGTATTTGACACATTTAAGGGAAGTATTTTGTGAATCTGTTTACACATTGAAATGGCAAGTGATTTCAAACCATCTCCCTTGTCCTTCCCCTCTTACGGTGCAATATTTATTCTTTCTGGACAATGCCGTCTTAATGCATTCAGCTTGCTTGCAGACTCATATGGGGCAAACCTCGTTGTGAGTGAAGGAGAATCTGTATACGACTATTGCTGGTATCCATACATGTCTTCTTCAAGTATATCTTCATGACATGATTTATAATTCCAATTATGATGAAGTTTTTGAAAGTAGAGGTTACCATGTTGCTAGTTTGATATTTCAGACCCAGATCTATGTGTATTCGCTACTTCTACGCGAGACCATCCTATTCATCTTTGGGATGCTAATACTGGACAGGTGCTGTCATCTGGTGGTCATGCCCTTATATATGTTTGTTTGAGTTATAATTTGATACTTGTCTGCTCGGTCTGTCTATACACTTCTTTCTCTGCTGTTTACTGTCTGTGACAAGTACTGTTGAAACGGAAATTTCAGCTACGCTGCACATATCGGGCCTATGACGCCATGGATGAGATTACTGCTGCCTTTTCAATTGGCTTCAACCCTAATGGAAACAAGTAAGCATCAATGTAAAGATATCATTTGTGAACCAATTCAGTGATTGTTATTTCAGCAATTTGTGTTGATAAGTGATGCTGGTGTTATGTTTATCTCATAGTTGTTTTTGTAGTATTGATACAGTTTCTATCTTATTTGATTATAACAGTGACTGATATTTCCCCAAATACAGGATATTTGCTGGATACAACAAAACTATTAGAGTATTTGAGGTTCATCGCCCAGGGAGAGATTTTCAGCAATACTCGACTCTTTTAGGAAATAAAGAAGGGCAATCAGGTTCTTTTATGAGATTTCTATTTTACTAATTGACTGACCATCCAGCTCTATGCATTGAACCTATTGCGCAATAATAGGCTTTATGTGTGCTTGTTCTCTTTTCTTGTCAGGTATTATATCTTCAATTGCTTTTTCTCCCACTTGTTCTGGAATGCTTGCTGCGGGTTCCTACAGCCAAACTACTGCTATATACAGAGAAGATAATATGGAACTACTGTATGTGTTGCATGGCCAAGAAGGTGGTGTCACACAAGTAAGTTGGTATAATTGTCATTCCGTAGCTTGAGCTTTCTCAGTTCCTAAAACTGATTAATCATTCAAATCATGCATCTTTCAGGTTCAGTTTTCTAAAGATGGAAACTATTTGTATACTGGGGGCCGTAAGGTACAGTACACCACATTTGTTGTCTCATGCATGCAATTCTAATGCAAAATATATAAGTCTTTGATAAATGTTTTGTTAAATTTCCTGCAGGATCCTTATGTGCTATGCTGGGATATACGCAAAACTGTTGATATTGTCTACAAGTACGTTTTTGTTTTTCTCTCTGGAACTCTATATGAAAAGGGGAACACTGAAAATCCTTAAAAATGTTCTAGTCCAAAAACCTAGAGGATGTATACATAAATGGGAACTGAGAATCACTCTTATAAATTAATTCCAGGCACCAGAAAACATCTTTTGATTCTTGTGTTGCTGTTTTAGTCAAATTTCTCCTCTATTATAATCAACATATCAGTCGGCAGACTATGTTAAGAATGTGATTTGATGGTTTTCCCTCACTTCTCTTCTACATCTTGTTAGACTTTACCGATCATCTGAAGGCACCAATCAGAGGATACAATTTGATATTGAGCCTCTTGGTCGATATCTTGGAACTGGTGGTCAGGTACCAGTTTAGCTTTTTATATATTTTATTCATGCAGTCTGTTTAACAAACATTTGATCCCTTGTTTTGTTAATTCTTTTGTTAAGGATGGTCTGGTGCATATTTATGATCTCCAGACAGGGCAGTGGGTATCAAGCTTTCGAGCTGCATTAGGTGTTCTCTCATTCCCGGGCCCCATTTGCTTGTACTTTATGTGATGTTTTCATATTATAATATCATAAATCTCTCTTATGTTGGTACTTGAGTTTTTCAGACACCATAAATGGCTTAGCTTTCCACCCCTTTCTTCCAATGGCGGCCACTTCGTCAGGGCACCGGCGATATGGAGGTCTGGATGACTCTGAAGCGTATAACGGTTTGAGTGGTATTCAAATGATCCCAAGTCCTTCAATACATTATCCTTATTATCATACTTCCTCCTCAAGTGATTATAATTATCATTCATTTTTTTGTTAATATCCCTGATGCTAATTTTGCACTCTGCCCACTTCTTATGATTTACATTGCTTGGTTGTCTTATTTCAGGACATTTGCTATGTTTAACCAGTTATTGTAGTCCTAGCCCCCTTGCTTGGGTTGCTCTAACATTACTATGACTTTGTACTTGAACTATATCTGAGCCAATTTCAAATTTATGTTCACTGGTGAGTTTAATTTTTTTTTTGGTTTTCATGTTTAGGTGATGAGAATTGTGTGTCTGTGTGGAGCTTTTTTTCTTCAACGGGGGATGATGCAGCTAGCGCTGACACTAGATGTTGATTCGACATTCTACCATGTCATGCTCTCCTGGAGACCTTGACTTGTTTGTTAGCTTTTAGCATGGGTCATGTGTATGTCATAGCTTTCCAATATTTATGAGCCAAAATTTGATGAAGAAAAACTTTGCTTTGCAAAGTTTACTGTATTACTACAGATATATAATGCTCTAGCTAATTTGCTATTGCAGTTGCAAGTTTCTTCTTGTTCTTTCATGCTTTTCCATGTATTGGTGTGAATAGCTCAAGGCTTGTCTCCTGGTATGTCTTCGCTTTTAATTCATGTACTTTGCTTGGATACTCCTGCGGTGATTTCCATGTCCACGCCATGTTCATGGCATGGATTTATTCAACTGGGGTGGTTGTAGGTCCAATCTTGGAATGGTCTTAATAGTCTAAGTCTCCGAGTATTACTATTTAGTGGGGAAAATACACAACTCAGAATTATAATTCGTATCAAATGTATCCTAAAGTTTGTACAACTTACCCCTTTCAGCCATATCATATGATGCATGCCCCTGTCAGTATTATGCGAACTGGAGTCTCATCTTTTTGGTACTTATTTACAGCCATCATCCCAGTTCCACCATTGAGATGAGTAAAAAGGCAGTGGAATATATAAGAGAGCAATATAAGGAATAACGGTTGATGAATGTGTACGGTCAGCCATTGAGTAGAGCTTGTAACAGTACTCGTTTTTGCCGATCTTCCTCACATAACAGCACTTCCTAAGTTGGTAAACTCATTCAAATTTGATTACAAAATTTAAACTTTCTGGGAACTGTTGCATGTTAGAAAAATGATGCCTGAACTGGGGCTCTACTATAAGAATCAAGGGAGAATTAATGGTGTATATATTTCCGTTGAAGATATGCTTCCTAAAAAAATAATTGAAATAAAGAAGAAATTGAGATGACCTCACTCTTTATAATACTTCTTCCAGTAACATTTTTTCTGCCCAAGTTTTGTAAAAAATACATACAAATACTTCATTAGATAATTTGAACTTTACAGTTAATTAATGAACATCTGGCTCATTTGTTGTAAAAACAGGGACATTATCGACTCTACAGGCCCCAAAGGAGACTGGGCAATCCTGCCCTGCTGATTAATATATATCCGAGATACTCTACTCAAGAAATATCAAGTTCTAAGAAACTAGCTGGCCTACAACAGCATAAAATAAAGTGCATTTTATCGTACTACAAAAATTTTACAAATAGAATGGAATAAAAGAACATTTACTTCCAATTCTTTGGGACGTGTGTGTGTGTATTGTATGTATCTATATATAGTCGTAATTTCAAATAATTGGCAAGTGAGATGACTACAGTTGGGAGCAACGGAAGTTCAGAGAAAACAAAAAGACTACGGTATAAGAAAGAATAAATGATCCTTCTGTAAATGCATCACCAGGTAATCGACCACTAAAGACATCCATTTCTGAATTTACAAACTCTCTTGACGCCCAGAAACACCTGAAGTCCTACGGCAACAGTTTGCTCAATTGCATGGTAAAAAGATCTGCAAGCGCACTACGTATTTCCATCTGTAAAAGGGAAAGATTTGTTAGTAATTCTAGAGATAGTCCGCCTATGACAACTGTAGTTGGTCACCTAATGTACTCTTACTTCTACATTATTCATCTTGTTTGGATGGTTGGCAAGAATTAGGAACGTCTTTGCTCCACAAAGAACAAGCATATATGATGATTTTGCAAATCAATGCGTATTGGCAACAAAATCAAGACAATGGAAAGTTTAAAGATAACATGCTTTTACATTAATAGGAGGACTACTAAAGGCCCTGAATACTTCTTGCTTGCAAGGGCATGAGATTCGTCTCTGATCTTGAGAGCGTACACCTTGAATTCACCATTATTCAGATGTTGGTTGGTTTTAGATTTAAGCACATTACAAGCAAAAAGAATCCTTTGAAATAATTTTGTCGGTTCCTTTCATGTTGGGCCTTCATTCTTGACAAGAAACTCTTTAATGTGGCTCATTAATTGTGTTCACTAACCAACAATTAAGATATACAGGACTAGTTCAAGGAGATTTAGGCTCAACCAACTTCTAAATCAAATCGTCATTGCAAAGAAGATAATGCAGAGTAGAATAGTCTAGTTTAATATTTTTGTATTTCCTATTAATTTGCAAATAGATCGTGCAAAAGTCCCTGTGGCTTAGGAGTTTACCTGGTCACAGCAGACAAGTTTTGTGATGGGAGGATACAACTCTTTGAGGTGATTTTTGAAAATACGAGGGTTCATTTGGCACATACTTTTCAGCACCTGCAAGGCCATGAATTGAGCTTTACGTATTACTCAGGTTTATTGAGAAATGAAATGAAATACCAGCAACTTGAATGAACATTTTGTAGTGAGTTAAATTTTCCTGTGCACAGAAATAGAGATAAAATTGCAGCTGCATCTCAGTCAGCAATGACTATACAACCAAATTTTCTATGTTCTTGAAGCCTTCCTGAGAAATAATATCTGGATTTTACACCATCATTTAATACTATTAGTAATTTGCAACCAAAATAAAGTCTAATTCTTTCGCCTGCAGTAAACAAGAGTAAACTATGCTACAGTGCCCAACCGATACCAACAATCCTTGTTGGAACTGTGAATTCTATTGAAAATCATCATATAAAGGGAGTTACCAATTCAACCCTAGCCCTAAAACAAAAAAAAAAAAGAAAAATGCAAGTAGCCTTATCTAAATCATTGTTGGTGATAAAGAACTAAGAAAACAGGTGAGGCTGAAGAGAAAGAAAGTCGGAACGATAGAAGAAAGCAGGTAGGGCTGCGCTTTGCAGTTTTGAAATGAAGTAGAAGTTACAATCTTTTATTAGGCCTTGCTTTTTATATGTCATAAAATTTAAGACCAAGGGGCTTGTCCTTACTGGCACACGATGTTATCTACAAATAAGGACTCTCAAGCCTTACTACCAAACTTAAAGTTCAAGAAGCTATTTCAGCATATCATGTGACCAAATTCCAACTCAAAAGAGACTTCTCAGGCACTTCTGCCAAATATTTTTTATTTGAAGTAAATGCCACACAAATCAAAAGTTTCTGCGGTATCTATTTCCACGTACAGGTGGTGCACAGTTTCAGACTGGATTTCAAGTCACATATATAGCAGTGATCATGACCCTTGGGCTCCATCAATTTGATGACAGGAGTTCCTAGACAATCTCACCTGAAATTAGACCAACCTCGTGCTGCAATTTAACATTTAATATATACCTTTCTCCCACTCCAACCACTCCCCACTGCCCCTTGCTCCCAGGAAGAAAAAGAGGAAGCAAAAAGAAAGAACCTACATACTTTTTCTGTACTGGAGACCCATAGATTTAAGGTAAGATATGACGTATTTCATACCTTAACAACTACGGGAGACCGAAGTTCTAGGACTCGATGAACTTCCATGTTTGTTGTCTCTTCCGTGCTGGATTGAAAATCAGATGTGTCTCTCAGCACCTTTTCACAAAAGTATACAAGTTTTTGTTCAGCTAATCCTTCAAGTTTCTCTTCTCTGACAGTGTCCTCTTCACAACTATTAAGTGATGCTGTTGCCTTTTGCAAGATATCCAGATAGATGCAAGTTCCAGATAACTCTTGGCGGAGAAGATTCAAAGGCGGCCTGTCCAGCAGGAAAGATTCTTATGTTACAAAAGAATTGTTTCATAGAAGCAATGACGTAAAAGCATGCCAAGAAATAAGTAGTGTCTGATTGAGCCAACCTTTCATCCGGAATTTGGTGCATACGCGATCTGAGGTTGGTAAATGAGTTATATGATGCAGCAAAATCCAGCACAGAGAATAAAATTTCCATCATGGTGATTTTCTGTTGTGCTTTCAACTTGTCCCAGTATTTCTTCTGCAAGTTAAAAACTGTCAACTAAAAGCATGATATAAACTTATTCTCAAAGCGCATAGCAATATCTACTTCTTATTGAACCCATCACACCACTTATAGGTAGAAGGCAGACTCCATGTTCAGTTTAATGTCAATTCCCTCATTCTTCATGTGTATACAAGTACAGTAACTTTAATAAATGAATTTTGTTAACATTTTCTGGGGTTCCAACGACTATGATGATCATTTACATGAAAACAAGGACAGAGAAAACATAACTGTTTCATTTGGCTAGTCTACTGGAACAATATTAGCCTAAGCAATTGAGACATAGTATCTACTTAGATTTTGACACTCTGAAGAACAAAAGTTAATGATAAAACTATTAACAGCTAGAACCACTAATCAAAGCAACAACGAATAATAAAATCATTGTTCCAAAAATCAGATGATCGAGAAGCTGACATCTTGTACCTGAATACCATCAATGACACCCAGAAGTAACAGCTGGGTCATGCATTTACTCCTAATGGTAGCCAACATCGGACTTTCCTCCTCTTCTCTGGTATCAGGTTCGGTGGTAGCATCAGGAATCTAGAGAACAAGGAAAAGGAAAGTTAAATTTTTAACACATTTGAAGGCTCAACTAGGGGCTCAGCAGCTAAATGAAGCAGTTAAAATTTTGAAGATTAATGCGGTGATGCACCAAACAAATCAATACTGTTCATGATTTGCCTATTTTAAAGTCACCAAGTTACTTCATAGCCAAAACAAATAAAGCAAAGATCAATGGACCTGACACTTACATTCAATTTCCACTCGGATTCCTAGGTTGATTAGATAAGGAAACCCTATGTCATCTCCAAAACCAATGAATGATGTAATAGGAGTTTTTTGTCCACATACAAGTTCCAAAACAACTCAGAATGCGCATGCATTTAGCACTCATGTTGCTTCAAGAAAACTACAATATGAAATAGGTGTGTGCTACATTCCTGGCTATAAGAGTTCGTCTGAAATCATCAAGGAGTAATGTTTAGTTCCACTGTATGAACATTTGGACCATAAAGCTCTAACTCTTGATTTGACAGAGAAAACAGAATGAATATTGGTTCAATCATCAGGCAATAAATGGTTAATGCTTCAAGTGGAGTTAATGATCCAAGAGCTCCACAATCCTTAAGCTAAACCAAACTTTATGAGGGCCATTACCCAGGTTAGAATAGTCAAATCATACAGGGCTTTACCAAGGGATCTGAAAAGTAGTTTGACACTTATTAGTTTCTCGAGTCACAGTAGTCGATGGGGCTCGTTACATCCCATGTTTCTAGTTCTTAGTATTTTTGTATCATAAATTTTGCAGATTTTAAGTGTTCGAGCATTCTATCATTCAATCAATTTGTAGCTTGTATTGTTTTTACTTTTGCTTCAGAAGGTTGCATGCTTAGTTAACTACATGTCCGTCCCTCTCTGGAGCCTTCTATTCTCCATGGAAATCAAATAACTTGTCTCTGAAGGTAAAAAGAATTAGCATATGAAGCCAAGATAACAGCTTACACAGTCGCACATAGCGATAATCTTGTATGTTAAAGCATGGCTACAGCTCTACTAAATGCATACCTTGAACAGCCAGAAGAATAAATCATATCTGTAAAACTATAAATTAAACACCAACCTTGGAAGGAGAAGATGATGCTATTACGTCAGAAGTAAGGTTCTTCGGTTTCGATGTAAAAGTTCTCATAAACATGTTTCCCATGATTCTTTGTCCCAATGTTTGACTCCGCTGAAGGCCTCCACCATCAGTAGGTTTTGTAGCTCTTCCAGATGGTGAAGCCATACCTACAAAAAGACATGTTACTCCAATTGTTTTGAGTATTTACTTCTAAAATCTTTGAACTTTCAATTTATCTACCAATTTGCAACAACTTAGCTAATAAAGCTCTACATTACATATCATTGCACTAACCTGCAGATTCCTCCACATCCGCTCCACGTGATGTTTCTTGATTGTCATTTAGTGCATTTCCATTAACACTGGTTTTTATGGATGCTATCTCCAAGTCTCCTGACAATATATTGTGGTGCTTATCGTTCTCGAACCCCAGATTGTTGAGAAGCTCAAGGGGTTGGGTTGTGTATGAAGCATCTCTGCTTAGTAATCAATCAACAAGTAGTAAATAAAATAGCATAACAAAATAAAAAGAGACAGCTTGCAATTTTATCAAAGTAAAAGAAACAAAATGTATGTGGGTGTGTGTGGCTGTGAGAGAGAGAGAGAGAGAGAGATTGATTACTTTATACTTTTCAACAAAGTATCCCAGTCCTGGTCACCGAAGTGGTGTCCTCCAACTTCAATGAGGTGCACTAATGCACCCAAAGATATTGAAACTACTGTTTGATCCGTTTTCTTTGCACAATCTAACAATAAACTGAGCAGAGGGGGCAGCATAAAAGATACATCCTGCAAAATAAGGCATCAAATATCAGGCAACCATTGTAGTGCCAGGAGTTCCAAATATACGAAGGCTGATGGAATCAGCAACGGGTTCTAATCCAAATGGACTGAATGCATTTTGTATTGCTATCCCTGAACCTTTGAAGTAAGAACTCACAGTTTCATCAGTAGATTACTCCTTGCTCCAGGATAAGGATAAGGACGACCAGGAAAATGGTAAACCAATCAATATTTCTCCAAACAAAGTTGTACATACAGCAATATTTCTCACACAACAGATGTTTCTTTCGAAAGGTAAGTAGAAGTATGCCTTATGACAGATCACCTATTCATGACCAATTTCCCAGGGCAGTATGTGAGAGAAATTAAAGGTCTACGAACCCAAAGAACATTTCAGGTCTAATAGAAACCAAATTCGAGGAAGATTTGATGTGTCTAATACAAACCATATAATGAATTCTTGAAGGCAGAATGCTTCAGAGGCCATCAAATGTCAGCAAAGGGTGGACTTTATTATGAGCCAGCTAAAGTACAACAACCAACCTTTAGCACAGCGAAAAGCAAATGCAATATATATGACTAGCAAAACTGGTTTGAAAACCATGCCTCGTGGGTGTCATGCAACTACCTCAAAGGGTTTCTAATTACCTAAAACATTAATAAGTTTCTGCAGGTAGAAACAGACCGTAACTAACGGAACAGGAAAAGACAAGAAATTGAATTGACAATCAAATGACCTCAAGTATAGGGTAGTAGAGAATAAACAGATAAAGGGTGCTGCAGCCCATGCATGATGATGAAACAATTTTTTTTGCTAGTGGTAATATTAAATCAACCACTTTGGCTACCTTGTAAAAAGTGTTGAAAAGGTTGCAAAGCAATTGTAGTGCATGAACGGAGCTTTTACGTAGCCACTCATCCCCGGAAGATATAGAGCTCTCTTTTCCAGCTTGTCTCACATGATCAAAGATGGGAAACAGGACTCGATGGAAAATATTCTCCCAGAATGAAGATGAGAATTTGTTGCCTCTCTCATTCAGCAAATCAAACAAAACCTCAAGTGCACAATTCCTGACTTCTGATCTTGGATCAGATGTCAGGTCAGAAAGACCAGCCAGCATAGGGGACCAATAATGCTCAATCAGATCACGAGTTCCATCTGCTGGGATATCGATAGGTTTCAGAGAACCCCCGTGTATAAGGCCCTAAATATGAGAAGAACAACAGAATTACTGCCTGTATGCTTTTCCAGAAATATTTGTACCCTCATTGAGGAAAAAAAAGGAGAAGCTAACCAAAGAGTAACTAAGGCCAGGGGAACCAGCAAGAACTACAATATTTACTGGATATCGAAATAAGAAATAATATCAATCAAAGTCAAAGTGCAGAAAGGAACCATATCACACATTAGTCATTTTCTGGAAGAGTTGAAAAATCGTTTGGAAAAGGAAAAAAAATGGTAAGGAAGATTATGAACAAAAGTAACAAAATCACATCCCAAATTTTCTCCTCATCCTGTCCATGCCGCATTACAATAATAATTAGATGACTACCACTACACTTAACTCAACCCAAGATTCCATCAATAACCGCAGCTTTTTATGTCAAGAAACTAGAGCAAGATTCATCAAGCTGAAGAAAAAACTCCTAATGAACGAAGAAAACCTTAACACTTGAGAACAAACCTCTGCAAGACGATTTTCACATATCCGGAGGAGAGCAATAGCCTTCAAACTTATGCCTTGAGCACTTCTATTATTGGCAAACCGAATCAGGCAGTTCACACAGTCCATGAAGCAATCCCCAATAACCTGATCGAACTGTTCCAAGATAACTGCACCATTCCTCCGTGTAAGACATCATTTTAAAAAGCATTATGTACTATATATCACAAGAGAAAACAGAGAAATTTGGTCCAAACCCTGTTCCACATTCTCAAATGCACTTTCAACAATGGCTTCCAGGTCATCATCTGCAGCTGTGGTGAAAATCATGAAAATACTTCGCCAGCCGGACTTTATACTTCCAACTTTAGATTTTATCACCTGTTAATCCAACTAAAATACGTTGATATCAAAACAGCAGTAACAAAATTCAAAAAGTCCGAAATAACTAAGATCATGCGTACATACTCCAACAATGCAATTCAATATAAGCCTTCGTATGGATTCATTTCTGCCGCTTCGCATGAGAACAACAAATGGTTTCAAAATATCATTCTGGAAAGTGAAATTTGCAAGTTCAGCACGCTCCATATATTTCATACCAAGTTGACGTAGAGAATCTATAGCATATCTAGCAATTTCTTCATCATCATGGCTCCCAGCTAATATGAAATGCTTAGCCAAGACCGACCATATTCTAGCCCAAACCTGAAAATAGAAAGAATAAGACCATACGCATTTTGCAACAACACGTATTTATAAGATTACAATTGGTGTCATCATAAATTTATAAACTAGTACCTGAAATATATATTATAGGAAAACTGAGATGATTCAGGTGTACTCAACATAGGCCAATAAACAAACATAATAGAAACTTCGATGAAATAGTTTTATGGTAAACCTACAAAAAAATTGACTTTGGAGATGACCTTTGATCGAGCAAAGCAGAAGAAGATGATCCATGTAGTAGACTGAACTGAATGCATTATGAAGTGACATGAGTTGATTGACTAAAGTGTGAGATGAATCATTTACAAATGAAGCCCATTTTTCACCACCTTTTGGCTTAACATAAAATAGGCATTTCCAAGTGATCTAACTATGCAACTACATTTGAGATCATTGAATATCTTGCCCTAGTACTAGAGTAATGCATGTAGATGTAGAGCTCCCCAATTCTTTTGAGATATGATTGAATAATTAGCATGAGATATGCATCTGCGACACTTTCAATAAGTAAAACAAGTTACATCAGTGAAGCACTAAACAGAGTTACCAAGAACACTAGCAGAACTTCATCAGGTAAAGAAATTACCATCCGTATACGACCCATATTGTAATAGCTAACTTCAACGACCTTGCGCAAGCTAAAAACACGAGCTGGAGTCTGTTTTAATTCCTCTGCAGATACACTACACAAGCCAGAGAAAAACTCCACCACTGATTCACTGGGTAAATTGAGGCAATTCAAGAATACTCGTTCAGTTGGTTTTCCAGAGAGCTCTCTCAAAGACTGAAGAATAGCATCCTTTGAGATTTGATTAGATCCTTGCATGATGGTTGCAGTCATAGCAGGCGAGGAGACCAGATATTCAAGGCGGGAAATACATTCCAGAATGGTGGACCAAGAGTCTTTAAGGGCGTCTATCTCAGTATCACATAAAGCAAGAAGAGTGCTTAGTGCCTCTACATTTTTGCCACGCATATCTTTTGGTGCATGTAAGGAATTAAACCTGCAATTAATTTTCAGGAGCGTGTTAACAAACTTTTTTGCCTCAGACAAAGCATATCTTGCAAAACCAAGCAGTTTTGCAGCTGTTTTAACATGCAGTAAATTAGGAAGCAATTACTTTCAGTCATGTCACATATTTTCAAGGTGTTTAGCATATTTCAGAGTCACGATAATCTTGTAGGTTTCCTGTTCTTCTTTCACTTCGTCCCAAACTGCAGAACCTCTCTTCCATGATAGAAAATCTTCTATCACCAACTACTCAAGATGTCCCCCACAGTTCCATGATTTAGAATCAATCATTTTTCACCAATGTCATCTACTTACTTCTTGGTGACAGTAAATTCTTTTTGTGATCAAAGAACTTTGGCATCAAAATTGTGTTATTGGAAAGATTTGACAAAGATAAAAGTTAAGAAGATTGCCATTTGTCAAAGAGAGTATCGATATAACTCCATTAACCTATCAGGGAATGAAGTCATGTTTCCCCTTCAAAATTCTTTTTTTCTTGAGTGATACATATCTTGCAACTAAGAGAGAAGAACTGTCAGGTACAGTTAAAGAGTATTTGGAAGCTTTTTCTTATATGTCTTAACAGTTTCAAGAGGGAATATAGAGAAGGGATTAGAGCAGCAAGAGTCCAATATCTACTCCCCAACTAACTACCTTGCCTTCAGGAAACAAATAAGTTTAGCCCCAAAGATTCTATAACTCGCTACATGAAAGATTTGTTTTGGACCAATCATCTTCATAGGCATCTAAAAGCACTCAGGAGCTCTAAACTGCTTGGTGCATATAGAAGATAGTAGCTCCACAGTCAAGCTTTAAAGTTCAATTTTAGTAAATTGTTATCCAGTGCTTGTGAACAAATCCAAATCACAGTTCCTTTCAAGGTATCCCGCTGCCACTAAATCTATTAAGGAGACAGAACGTTTAATTGGAAGTTGGCAGGAGGTAAAGAAAAAAAGAGAAAAAGAAAGAAGATTGTCATCATCCGCAATGTGACCGGAAGACTTAAACGACATGGAATTGGTCATCACAAATGCTTCCTTCTCTCAATTTAGGAATGAAATGCAGATTCTATAATCTTTGTTAGTGTCTCAACAAGTTGCAGATGGCCAAAAGAGCAATGTTGCAGCTTCTATTAAACACTAATTTTTGCACTTTGGCAGCCTATGAAAGTGCAAACACCTCTGTGAATTTGCGCTGGACTCCATATATGAATTTGAGCACCAAGCACCGGAGCAAACAAGCATCATGTCATGCCAAAATCTTTTATGGATGTATTTCTTATATGAATATCACTCTATTTGATATAAATCTTGACAAGAACAAAATTATCAAAAAATTATATATTATATATCAGCATACTTTAAAAGTAAATTGCATGTATTTTCTTTTCCTTTGAGAAGTATGGGACAAGTGGAGTCAACATTTATGCCGACTTGCAGAAAACAGATCCTACCTCCTTACTAAAAAACTTCAGAGAAATTATAAAATGAGTCCAAATTTGACAAATGTAGGAATGAAATCATAAACTAAATTAATATATTCCTTAAGATCTTTCTACACATGAAAATGAAATGAAATATGGCATGATCAATGCACTATCTCATATTATTAGAAAGTAGACCAGTGTAAGCCAAATAACTCATACTAGTTCCAACAGAAGTGATTTGTGTCACCATTGAGGACATCTTCATTCGGAAAGCCGAGAATTCCAAGATCATAAATGATAGAAGAAGACTGTATGACTAGCTGATACATGAACAAGACAAGTTGATAAGCAAACGAGAATTACCTCAACAAAGATGTCAAAAATGCGTAGCGCATATTGTCCATTCCTAGAACATGTGTTATGCATATACCTTCTTTGAATCCTTCCATGCAAAGACTAATCCTTGGTTTGTTCTCAACTTCACCCACTTCACCCATTGTAACAGAAGAAGTAGCAAGTAATGGCCATCCTACAGCTTCGACCATGGGACGCACAAGTTCAATCCTGTGCGAAGTATAAAAGAACCCCTTTTTTCCTCTTTGAGCCTTAATCACAGTCTGAATTTGTCTGATAATTGCCTCATTCTCAGACTTGAAGTCAGTTGAAGAGCTCCTTTTGGGGAGGGCCAGATTGAGAATATCGACATAGCGAACTCCCTCCTCTACTTCTGGATTTTGCTTACTCTTTTCCAAATTTGCAGCAGGGTCATCTTTCATTTCTATTTCTTCTTTAACAATTGAGTCGTACATGTCCTCCAAGAGTTCTTGAGGAACAGATTCTTCGAAAACATTTATGGTGATCATGTGAATAAAATCACTTTTTGACATTTTCGAGGACACCATTAGATTGTGAGCATCCGTATTCAGCATAATAATTGCATAAGCAAGGACATAAGCTGTGTCTGCATTCTTGAACAGACCAGGATTGTCTGCACAGTAGCTGCAAAGAATAACATAATATAAAAAATATCTAAAATGACTAGCCTTAGTTGACAAACAGTTGCTTGTCCCGCAGCTGGAAAATGCTGCACTGTTCCCATTTTAGCAACATTTTCCATTTCAGGATCAATTATTCAATCAAGTAACTAATTACACACCAGTGAGTATTGTTTTAATTAAACTAGTAGAGAGTTAGAAATAAATAACAAAACCACAGAGAGAAATTTCCACAGGAGGGATTTTGTCTGGCTGGAGTGGGAGCTCTTTAACTTGTACCAACCATGCAACGCTTCAGTATAAAATATTAGACTTGCATGTATCATCAACAATAACATATTACAATTTTTGAATTTTCTCTCACTATATGTTTGTCACCGAATTTCTACTATTCAAGTTTAGCAAGTTTTGCTATAGCCAACAGAAGAAAGTGTAGGACATATGGGAATGTTAGGTTTGATTTTTTCAAAACAATTTTGTATTTTAAAAACATATTTCTTTTGGTCTTCTGAAATTGTTCTCCAGAAACATTTCGAAGACCAAACTTCAGAGCGTAATTCTCAAAAATCCACTACCCTTTTGCAGAAAAATATTCTTTATTTGAAGGGGAAGACAAGTAAACCAAAGATGGTATCTCAAAATGAAATTTCGAATCGACTTGTCAACTCATAGTCAAACTTTGCTACTAACTTATCCAAAAACACTTCCATTCACACATATTCCACACATTTTTGAAATACATTCTGTCACAGTTAATTGAAGGTTAGCCATCTCGCCCACTAAAGGAGACTTGCTTCAAATTTTTTAAGGTCATAATGTGTTTAAGCCTTGAGGAATATACTAGCTCTCTGAGTGGCAACATCATTTTCCTATCATGTCTACCTGACTCTAATTTTACTGATATGGGGGCTGGTTCACAGGGATGCAATGCAGCTAGAAAAAGTACCTACCGCTCTGCAAACTTTTCCATTATGCGATCAATCTTTTGAGCTTCCCCTGGAAGTCGAAACCCTTTAAGGAATTCACGAAATGCGATGTCAAATTTCATTCGAGAGAAGTTCAAAGATTCTACATAAGCATGCATAACAGCAATAGAGAACTCCTCATTCTGGCCCAAGTAGTCCCCAATCATAGCCTGGAAATCAGAATCAGTAAGATAACTATTTGTATTGGAAAATATATATCTAAAGACGAAAGTTCATTTCCACCTTGTCTAAGTTGGGAGTACTCAGAAGAAACTGAGCAACTGAAGCTGGAGTTTTCTCCACTAACTGACTGGATATCAGATGTTGCACGCCCTTCCTGGGATGCCGATTGAACTGTACATATTAAGAAAAGTTAGCCACGTAGGACAGGTAAAAAATTATTGAGAAACTAAATAGCTACAAATTTGATTTCAAGGAATGCACGTCAAAGTAGAGAAATAAAAGAATGCAGATCCACACACCTCAGAGATAACATCTTCTATGGTAGACTTATGCGCCTTCAACTTCTCAAAGTCGCTTAGTGAATCTTCCCTACTATTTGATTCACCTCTAAGGGAATCATACACTTCAAGAGATTCCTTTCCTTGATTCTGCTTTCTGGATTCTCTATGTGACTTCTCCCAAATCACTAGTGATTTAAGCACGTTTACGAGACCCTAACAGTGTCAAGAAACAGGTGTAAACATGTCAAATTGAACAGGTGAAATGGCAGAGACTTGTTACAAAAATAAAATAAATAAACAAGGGTCGAAAGGACTGGCTGACGCAAGGATATACCTGAAGAGATGATGTCTTAATTAATCCTATTTGGGATGCAGTAGAAGACTTAGGATCCACATTTTGAGTACCTTGAGCAATTTTCGATAATGTGGCAATCTAAATGAAAGGAGGTTATACGATTATTAAGTTATACAACATGTAAGAGAGGAACTATCTTATTTAATAGACAGCATACCATCCTTCCAAACAGGTTTGGTGCTTCAGGATCACAATCATAGTTTATGTAGAAGTCAACAAGCATCTGAGGATCCTTGCACAGTTTCTCCAGCATCCTGCGCAATCATAGTTGGAAGAATTAGAACTTTGAGGGGCAGCAAGAGCTGTCAGAGCATCAAGAGACGTCTCTCACACAGCAAAAACTCTGATTTGATTTTTCCTTTTTGCATGGCAATTGAGTATAAAATGCAAGCAACCTAATGTGTGGATTATGCTAATATTAGAATATTGTTTCAAAAGGAAACAGCATACCGAAGAACACTTAGTTTTTGGTTAAGATCTGATCCATCGAAAGATTTTAGCACAATCAAGGGAAAAAGGACTCCAATTTCAACCTGGAAAAGGATAATATATTCAGCTTGAAGAAGCAAGTGAAGTCAAATGTCCATTTCTTATAAAGAAGATGAAGACTGTACTACAAGTTTATTTATACCTTGAAACTTTCCCTATATCTCAACAAAAGAACTGACAAAATTCCTGTTGCATGCTGCCAGGTCATCGAAACAGAACTATTAGAACTATAACTGAAACAGAGTTCGGTGATATCAACATGAACAAATCACACCTGAAATAGGGCAGGAGACTGGGACACTGATGCTCGTAATATTGCATATGAAAGGTGAGCTCTAATTGAATCAATAAATTGAAAATTCTTTGTGAACAAGTGGCCAACATCTTCCAGTAAACCCTGTATAACCACATAGTACACCAGGTTTCATAGTATGCCAGAAACATAATTAGCACTGGAACATCATCACTAGCACATGCAAAATTCTCGGCTTCTTTCCCAGTCCCAGCCAGACACTATCAAAGAAGTAGCACTCCTGTTGCTTTCTTTTAACACATCCAGCCAATTATATTTGCATTTGTCCATCTATAAAATAAATTCAATATGCCTGACTACCATGGGATCCTCCATTGACTCCAACTAGTGCATCTCCCTCAATCAACAACCTAAATTTACACCCAATTATACCTTTTACTGCCCATCTCTTTTTGCTCTTGGGAAGGTTAAATTCAAATTAACAAAAGAAATGTACGTCAAGGTGGAGACGAGTATGCACAAATCACAAGCAAACTGCTATAAGTATTTTAACTTTTGCTACTCACCAATAAATGATTACTTTCTTCTTTATCTAATACTGAATGTGTATGCAAAGTAGAACATGTTATTGCCAAAAGTACATGGTACACTAAATCAAGAAAGCAAAGTGGCAACTTCATCAAGTACCATAAAGTAAGTTCTATACAGCTGGAAACAAGATATCAGAATGATAGAGGAAGGTCCATGAAGAAGGACAACTGGAAAAGAAAACGAAGTCTAATTTTGTCAAGCTAGCTCCTGTAGAAGGTATTAGAAAGGGACAGATTCTGGTAACCAAATCTAACAAAAGTCCGTCTATCGAGAGACATGGGTAAGAGAGGAGGTCAATCTTGGTATGTTTAATGAAGAAAAAGAGTACTCGAATAAAATTACAGGTCCTTAAGATGTTTTGTTTGCCTACAGAACCAAATTCACCATGTTACGGCAAAATGCATATCTTGATGGAAACATCTCATCTGTATAAATCACAATCTGAAATAGCAGTTTAAATCACAGATTCAGGAAGCAGAACCAAATAAGGAATGTTTTAAGTCTATTCTATACACTGAAAACATCATAGCAAATCCTAGAACAGAAAAGTGAAAACTACTAAGAGTTTCTCCATGCAAGCAGCCGTCACATAAAAGCTCCCTATATTCAGAGATTTCTCCAAGACTAACCTGCACAAGCTCCAGGGCTAGAATACGTGATTTGGTAGTGAATTCATCATTACCCTCCTTCATACTCATCTACAAATACATACCTGATTAAATCAACAGCATTGCACAAAGGAGTTTAGAACTAGAATGTAAAGAAGATGCTAGAGACACGAACCTTACAAAGAGTATGGAAAAGAAGTAGAGCATCACGTTGTTCGAGACTCATGCACTCTGGACCTGTCCCTCTGAAAAGTTTTAGCAATTTTAAGGCAGAATACATTGATCAAATTAAGATTAAGTGAATTGAGATACTGTAAGCAAACTTTTTCAGATGTTCAAGATAAAGATGCTCCTTTGTCTTTATAGATGCACTCCCATGTATGAGTGTGTGCGCGGAGTGAAGGAAACATAAAATAGAGCTTGTCCAAAATTGGCCTCACAACTACACGATTTCGACTTTGGTGTTATGGCCATACCTAGTGACCTTTCCACCATCTTCAAGATCAACAGCCTTCTGAAGAACGGCCTCTAAGCCCTGCAAAAAGGAGTTTTAACCCAAATTGCAGTTTAATAGACAAATGTTACAGAATCTTATAGATGCCAAACATATGAAGCATTTTATAAAAAAGCACATGACAGAACACCTTTACATCGGCGCCACCAGCAAGATTCTGAATTCCTTCAGTAGGTATCTGTTTCATAGATAACACATTGCCTGAGATCATTCTTGGATCATTATGATCACTGGACAACACTTCTCCAACCATTAAGTTTGACCCATCCTCCAAACAAGCTTCTTTGGGTTCAGCAGAATTTACGGAAACCTGAATCACAAGGATTACTTACTCTAGAATGTACATACTCTTCATACTCTAGGTATCAAGCAACAAAAGAAAGAGTTTGGAGAAGCAAAATTTATTGCATACCGCATCAGTTTCCATTTGTCTAAAATTGATACTGAGCATTTGTGTTAACATGGCCTTTGATGTTGCTTGGTTTATAGGACTCTTGCTAAACATTGAAACCAGATGAATAAGCACAGATGATGCCTAAACCAAGCTGATCATTACAACTCATCAAAGAGTACCTATTAAGAGCAATATTGTAGCAAACCTTGATGATGCCTACCAGTAGTTCACCATGTACTGCACAAGAATAAATCAAGGGATACAACTCATCAATTGAACAAGTAAAAACCATGTTGTAACCAATCAAAAATTGTTAAGTCTTTCACAAGGTAGGTCTGAGCTGCAAACAAATGTTGTGCTGGCAGGCACCTTAGCAGATAAAGTTTGCTCACATGTAGAGGGACTGGAAGACAGGCTATACAAGAACTAAGAAATTGCAGGATTGAAGGTATGATATGTAGCAGGAATCAACAATTCCCTCACGAGATGACAAAAGACGGAGGATCAAGTTCTTCCAAGTCTGGGAACAAGACATGTGGCTCGAGATCAACTATAGAAAGTATTATATGGATATTAATAAAACTTTCATCATAAACTTCAAAGGCAATATGCCAGTGGTATAGGGAACCTATGAACCGTGGGCAAATATCAAGTTCGAGTAGTACCATTTAAGGTGCGATGAAATTCAAGTTGTTCAACCTTTTTGATGAACTAGATACTAGTTCATCTTACAATATTCTGTTTGGCCCCTTATGATGGGAAAACAATAACTTTTACAAGGCAGCTAAACGAACAAGAGCGCCGATATTAAACATAGACAATGCATATCAGATGGGGAAACCCATAAAAAAGAAGGAGATTGGTTGACTTAGAGGATGAGTCACAGGCCACAAAGATTATTAGGGTAAAATTTTGCTGCCAGAAGTTTGTGGATCCACAGCAGGATCAAGAGAGATTCAGTCAATGCAGGAACGAAAAAGGATGACACAATAATATCAAAAGTTTGGGTTGGAAGATACATGGATTCACAAGTTCCGTTTGAACTCAAAATCTTGTCAGTGGACTTTGCACCGACTTCAGAGCTATATTGAACCAACTTTATTATCAGAAAAGCTCAGACATGCAGTTGTACAGGAGAAAAAGGAGAATCTGAAGGATTCAGTTTTTCAGGTCAAAATCCAGCCAGATTCTGCACAGCAGCTGTTGGTAGACTGCCCTAAAACACATAATGGAGAGAGGCAACCAGCCAGCACAACTGTTCCCGCCAATTTCAGGTTTACTGTGTCTCACAGCTTGTACTCAATCGTAAGAGACTGCATTTATTCCTACAAATCCAATAATTTCATTTTATATGCATTGGTCCTCATCAGGTGATATTAGGTACTTCCAAGTTAAACTAAACTTGAAAAGAACGATGATGCTGTCCCTCCTCTTCACTCTAAATATATAAAAATAGCTCATCAAAAGGTCTTGGCTGAACTTTCAGCACTTGGTCCTCTATGCAGTTGCCCCCCATTATAGTCATGGTTCAATTCCTTTTCTTTTTATTTGTTTGCATCTATCCAAACAGCTTTTTCTGTAAAGAATTTAACTCCAATTTCATGCATGGTCAAAGAGATCCCTGTTCTGGATGAAATAGAGGTCTACCATCACCACCTATTGACAGAATGAGAACAATAAGACCATATTTCCAAAAGCACTGAAGAAAAAAAAA